>NC_079299.1:15468587-15776421 GCF_023638135.1 Falco biarmicus
GTCTGTCAAGGTGATCGGGGGGCTGGACTATGTGACCTGTGAGGGGATGCTGAGAGCTTTTTGTAGCCGCCTTTATCCTGGAGAAGAGGTGCTTAGGAGGGAACCTAGTAGCAATGATCTGGTATATACAAGGATGAATACCAAGAAGATAGAGCCAGTCTCTTTATTGAGGTGTCCAGTGGGAAAAAAGAGACAGTGATCATAAATTGAGATGGGTGGGTATATGTTGAAAAATTTTACTGTAAGGGTGATTTTTAAGAGATTATACGAGGTAACCTGTAAGCCTCTGTGGAGGTTTTCAAGACCTGAGTGGCTAAAGCCCAAAGCACCTGGGACTGAGTTCAGTGTTGACTATGCTTTGAATTTAAACTAGATGACCCTCTAGGTCCCCTCTACTCTGAGTCATTAGCCAAAGTAATCAATACATCTTGTTTTATTTGGAAACTTCATTCCTTGTGCAAGTGGCGTTTCTTTCTAGTGCTTCTACATGAAATAGCTTGAACATAATCAGTTACTTTCATTGACTATCTTTGGTACTATGTATTAGTTACTTGAAATCTACCTATTCGGTAAGCATGGAATAAGCAGGATAGATTCACTGAATAAGCTCATTTAATCTAAGAAAGACAGGAAAAATACTCTTTCTCGGTGTTGAAAAATAAATTTTAGAACTTTATAGTGACCAATATGTCTTGTTTCTCACTTGCCGTCCACCCATTATTCTGAACCTTGTGGTAAACTAAAGCAGTTTGTGGAGCATTTGTTGTTGGAAGTTACTGGGGGCAAGATAGATACAGGAAAAGGAAAATAATTTTTTTCTGAAACTGGTTCACTTCCCTCTTTGCCCAGGCCTATGAAAAGAAACTGTCGTCCTAGATGCTATGTGAAGACATCTCAAAACCAGAAGGCTTTAGGCAGATTCATGCCACAGAAATTACATACTGGTGTCCCTAGGTACTGTGGGTGTAACTGTGATAGCCCTTCTCCTTAGTGAATGTGTGTTTCTGCTTTTGCTTTGAAAGATATCTGCAGTGGCTTGTAACAGGCTTCTCTGTCACGGTTTCTGTGCTTTGGAGTAAGTGAATCTCAACTTCTAGTCTTTTTCCTTTGACTCCAGAATCAGAATATATTCTTGTAAACAGCTGCATTAGGGTGCTAGATTTTTCCATCCTCTCTACGCTTAATCATGCATGTGTACACGTTAAGTGTATGCAGGCGCTCTCTGTCACGTGGTTGTACATATTCCTGGTTTGGAAATGGATTTGTTTACACAGTGTCTATAAAAGTGGTATGTATTGACAGTAGGAGGGGTTTTTTGGCAAGTATTGGCCTTTGAATAGTGTAGCTTAGGTCACTTAAGACTTTCACCTCTTAACAAGCTAAAGGCATTCACATGATCTTTTGCTGCATCACCTTAGACAAGTAGGAACTTCTTGACTAACTTGGCCACTTCCAGCAGTTCATTTATTTAGTTCCAGTCTAGAAGATGCTAGTAAGCAATTCTTGAGCTATAGATGCTGTTGAATATTGTGTTGAACTAGGAGAGAAATTGGTCAATTCTTCCATCTTACTGCTTTCAGACTTGCAGGCTCTTCTGCTTTATTCACCCCTAATATACAAGGAAGAGTCTCTAAAGTGAATCTGTCAGAAGGACAAAGATCTGGAAGAAATTTGACTTTTGTACTACGTTCAAGGTAAGACTTTCAAAATTGTCTGTGATCAGATGACAAAAAGCATGAATACTGAGGCTTGCAAAATGGTGCTGTTTCTGAGTTCCTGGCTTCTTGCATATTATACTTTCCTGCAGAATTTTATGAATATTCAAGTATTAAATACTTCTGCATAATTCTGTGGAAATACACTAATTATCAGAGGCATATAAGCTAGCTCTGGCTGTGTTCTTGTAACTAATATTTACTATGCGAAGCTGTCTTTTGGGTAGCATAGGTGTTCTAAAACTGATACACTAAGATGCATGATATAAAATGGAATGTCTTACTAAAGCGGCAGTGTCTTAGTCTTTTTTTGGTTTACTTTAAGGTCCTGTGCTGAGCTTTAATTTCTCTGTGAATGCAATATTCTAGTTCTTGAGTGACACTTCCAGTCAATTTCAAAATATCAGGAAATAATTGGGATTCAGAGGACAGGTTTGCTGTGTTTTGGAAGGAATGATAGATGGATTTCTTTCAATAAAGCCATAGCTTCAAGAAGGTATACGGTTGTCATCTGTCTGCAAGTTAGAGCAGCAGTCGGGTGGTAGGAGCCATTAACATCATTCAACAGAGTGATGCTATTGCCTTCAGCTTCCATGCACAGTTTAACAAAATGTTTAATAATTCTCGTTCTGTCATTCCCACACCAGTCCCAGGGAGCAGTGGATATTATAATAAAGGACTAGGAGGATAAAATCTGTAGCAGAGTGGAATTTCCTCCAGAGGGGTAAGTCTTGGGAAGAATGTTGATGGACTGTCCTGTTGACTGATCGAGCATCATGTTCATGGCACTCAAAGGGAGGGACTGAAGTATGGGTGAGAAGAATGGAGAGGCACATGGCTATCCCTTGCAGAGACAGTAGTTTTTGTAAGAAGGGGAATACAAGGCCATGGTGTCCAGCCATAGAACAAGTGCTGGAAACACATGGAGTCTCTCAGAAGGATGTGGGAGATATTTTGGGGACTGGAAGGTACAAGTAGCACTCAATGTAGACAGCTGGTTGCCTAATGCTAGCTCTTCAGTTTTGGGGTGTGTGGAAACCTACTAAAATTGGCACTCACTGTGATGAATTCAGCACCTTTTTGAAGGCTCAGATCAGCAGTCTTCTATCCATGTCCCTATTTCTAATTTGTTGTGACTGTGGTGGTTCTTTTATGTAATAGGTTTTAGTGAATTACCTGGGTAATCCCCTAGCTTAATGCCTACTTCTTTTTTTAAATTGCTAAATTCATCAGATTCTTTCAGTTCTGCAAAAGCCTGAATACTTAAGGGTATTCCTTTGTGTGCCTTGATACTAGTTTTTATGGATACCTAGTTTAAGTCAGATGATTTGTTAAACCTAGTATAGAATACATGCAGGTTAAGCTTTACATGTACTGGAGTGCTAAGGCTGAGGTGTCAGCTCTGAAAGATAGTAACGGTTTTAAAATATCTTGATGTGCCACCTCTGTAAATGGGATGACAGAGTAGGGTGTCTGCCCCTTTGTTACAGCTAATGTGGTTTTTTATGAGTCTTTGTGCCAAGATGTTCCCATCACCATTCAGCCCAACAGGGGCATGTCTTACAGGAGCAGTAATCTTTGGCAGAGCTGGAGATGGTATCTTAATCTGTGTTATCCAAACTTGCCTGCAGCTGATGTCTGACCTGATGAGTAGCATAAAATGAATGTTGAATTATTAACATGCCTGCTTCCCGGAATCCTTTTTGCTGTCAAGCCTGTGTGGACCTATCATTACTGCATTGACTGCCTGTAATGCCCTTAAGCATCCTCTCTAATGTTGATTTCTTGAAAACTGGCATGGTCGTCTTGCATGTTAGTTTTAACATTCTTATTGACAAAATTGCCCTTTGAATTTTTGCAGGTATAGTTCGACACACATTGATACTTGCATAGTGGCAAAATTAAAACAGTTATAACTCAATAGATGTGTCTGAAACTTCAGCATTGAAATACATATCGCAAATCAAGAAGAGTTTAAATTGTATTGATTGAAAGTGAGTCCAAGTGATTTATTGTGAAACTGAAGTTGCAGTACTAATTGAACAAAACTTTGAGTATTTAAGCTTGCAAGTTGCCAAATAGCTGCTTCTTGCCAAGTACTCCTCTGTTTAGATGACAAGTGAAGCAGTTCATATAGCCTCAATGCAGACACCTGAAAAAGATTCCATGTGTCCAGGCAACGATACTGGAGCCTGCTGCCAGAAAAAAAGGTAATGGAAATTTGCTTCACTCCAGAGTTCCTAGAATAGTAATTTTTTTAATTAGACTTCAGACGTTTTCTTAAAAAGTTTCTCTAGCCTGATGGAGAAGTAGAGCATGCTATAAAAGTGCAGGGGGTAATACTGTGTTCTCTGAAGTAGTGTGACAAGCCATCTGTGATTGGAAATCTAAATTTCTGTACCACACTGTGGATTGATTGTTATGTGTCATGTGATTACAGGTATATTGATCCTGTTATGGTATGGGAGTATATAATTTCATATCATGTAGGATCTGCTACATCTCTTAAGCATTTGTTTATAACTGCATTTCTGAGTGTTGATTCTCTTCATACTAATTGCAATGCTGTTAGTGAAGTAACTTTGCTAGTAGATAGAAAAAAATTCTTAACATTGAAGAGACTAAGAAAAAAAATGTTCTGAAACTGAAGTGTAAAAATAACTATGTATTTTAACAATTTCTATTTGGAGCCTTCAATTCCTGTATTATTTAAGTTAGTTGTTTTGGAAGATGGTGTGTGTGTAGGCTGTTAGTTGACGTAAGATTCTTGAATTATCTCCTTCCAAGTGGTCCTTCGCAGTAAACATTAAAATGCCTATAGCACAGTAAGTGTTAATATTTGGCAGCTTATAGTACTGGTGTTCTTATGTTACTAATTTGAATGTGATGGTGATTTTATTATGGTGTTGAATGACCTTTTTTTGAGTTTTACTTAACTCCTTTTGTATATGAATCTAGCAAGTGGTAGCATGGCTAAAGAAGCGCACAAATAGATCCAAGTAGTTACATAGTGGCAGAGGATTTATGCCTCCTGTAACCGTCTACACATCAGCAGTGTCAGATCTTTTTTTTTAATCTGCTGTGATGGCTTGGCTTTAGTTCATTTATGGCTGAAGACTTATCCTTAGAAGATGAGGGAAGAATAAGAACTTTCTTGGAGAGAGGGGAAGTCCTTCCCCTAATCATCAGTATTATATTTAAAGAAACAAAAAAACCAATCTTGCTATCCCTTCTAAATTTGATACAGCTTGGTTTCTGCCATTGTCAGACATATGAACATTTGGGAATTCTTGCTATATTTTCTGCAGCTGGTGCTAAATGAAATACTGTAACTTTGATCTTTTTGCTTGTTTTCTGCTCCACTTTGTGGAGTTTAAATTCCTTCTGAATTTTTTTATTTACTCATGGTCCCCCTTAGGGTTGTATGTATTATACATGTAAGATAGGAAAAAATGTGATTAGTCGGCATGTATATATCGTAATGGCTTAATTCCTCACATAGACAAAATGGGATGCTGTTGTGCCTTTGAGGATCTTTTGTGGGATGTTGGCTCTGAATACCATACTGATAGACAAGTAGAAACCAGGTTTAAGCTTTTTTTTTCTGCCAGGTGCAGCAGGAATAAGAGATGTGGTATTGAGGATAAAAAACTCCTTATTGGCTTTGATGATACTAGCAAGACTTGATTGAAAAGCTGGCTTATAAATGCATTGCTAGCCACTAGGTGCTGGGGTGAGATTCTTCTCCCAGATAAAAATTAACTTTTGGGAACTCTAGCTCTTGGATGACTTAAAAATCACTGAATGCTGTTCAGAGAGGAATTACTGAGATAGCCTTCTGCAGAGAACCTGTTCTTACCCTTGGTGAGCATTTCCTACGAAAGACAATTACATTAATCCTTTGAAAACTATCAAATGTCCCGACTGTCCTACAGTTAGAGCATCTTAAAATTTCAGAGCTGTCACCTTTGCTGTCTTAGCAATGAAAGTAGACAACTATGTCAAGTTTTTTACCTCTTTGTCCTACAATGTTTTGAAGTCTGTAACAATGGAGTTTCATTATTATCCGGATGTGCATACTTGCTGCAGAGTTAACTGATCTGAAATTTCTCTGATTTTCCTGACAGCTGATTTGGTAAGAGTTCTTTATGGTCTTAAGATGTTTTCTTGAAAGGCTTATCTAAGCCCTTTCTATGGCATAATCAATAGAGAAATTTTTACTTGCAAGATTACTTCGGAATTTGAATAATACCATAGTTTGGTAACACCTTGCTCCTCTCCTGGGGAGAGGAATCACAAACTCTGTATGCTTTTTAGCACTGCTGTAGTAGGTGGAGTGGATGAGATGGTTCACTGCTTCATGAAGTGAGGGGTGCTTTAGGGGACATGCAGTTTTGGACCGGAGGACATCTGACTAGATGTGCCCTGTAATGTTATCAGATGACAGGTGTGGTGGATTCTTTCTCAGAATGTTTAACCAGTGCTCAGGCTGTGATTTCTGCTTGTCTTAAGCAGATGGATATATACAAAATCTAAGTAATCTACCTGGAATGAGTGTATTTTTTTAAAACTTTGATTTGAAGGCCAGGTGTTCACAAAGACAACAAATGGACAGATGGTTTCCAACTGACTCATTAGCTATTGCTACCTATGGGCATTCTAGCTAGTAATATGATAATAAATTTACCTCATGGGGAAACACCATGGGGATGTGCTCAAAAGACAGGTGCTTCAGTAACAGCAAACATGATCTTACATTGCCCATGCATATCACTCTGGTGCGTTTGACATGGAATTTTGAATCTCCATCAGGAAGACGAGTGTTTGCAGGCTCTGCCCTTTGCATTAAGAAAAAACAAAACACATACCCATGAGGAATATGTACACATCTTCCCCAATCTGCAGCTCGTGGATTGCCATGAAAAGCATAATGTATATCTAGAACTTAGACCATAGCCTTGATGTAAGATGTGAGAGGCTAGTTAAAACTTTTTCTGAAGAAGGGCTTGCAAGTCCTCGTAGCCACAATAAACACGTTTGTTTGAAGAAGTCCTCTGCTAGAATCCTCCTTTGTAGTTTTAATTGAGGTGTTTTGGTGGGGTTTTTTGTGAAAGGACAGTAACATAAAAATGCAATAAATTTTAATTCTTGAAGATACTCTGTTCTTAGTTGAGCTAAAGGTCAGATCACTTTCCTTTTCAGTTTTTTGTACTTACGTCATTTTTTGTATAGCATGTTAGATCACCTTTTTCTTCAGTGTTCCTGAAACTGGATGTTTGAAAAGCTGTCCAGCATAACTGGTAGAAGAGTCTTGTCTTTCCGTACTCGAGTTATGATAAGCATAACTGATCTGTTACAGGAGGACAGAGGAGTAAGTGCTTGCCAGCAATCTCCCAATAGGTAAATGTAGATTGCATTTCTGTATCCTGAATTTAAGAAGGCTGGCTTCTGATATTCCTTCATCTTCTGCTTGTGTAATTCAACAGAGTTTGAGTTCCTCATCAGCTAGATGAGCAGTCAGTGCTTCAGGCATGCACTTGTACCAGTGTAACTATATAGGTCTGTTGTGCAGCCACCTAGCACAGAAACAGGAATGAGCTGTGGAGGGCAATTGCTGCTTAAACTACTTCTGCTGCCAAGACATCTGCATAGCTATAATATGAATTTAACGATCTAAAGCTTACCTAAAAGAAAATTACGGAGATTTTAGGAATTAGAGGTGCATTACGAATATGTATTAGATAGGACTGCAGGAAAAAAATTCAGAATAGCTTTTCTAAAATGTATGAAAAGCCCTCTTTCTGATGTTATAGCTTAAGTCTACCATTTGTGAGGTGATATGTAAAGGTATGGACCTAATTAGAATACTAAGTCCATACATAGTATTACCACGTTTTTAGGCGAGTGTAAAATAGTGGTCTAATAGTATGTTCCTGTTGGAAGTTAGAACTGCAGACCTCAAGCTGCTGAACTAAATTTTCACCAGAATCCCAAGTAAATTTATTTCAAGGCATTTAGCTTTTTAAGAAGCCCTGGGTGTTTCTTCTAAAATGTACTAGAAAGATACCATTGCGCTTTTTACAAAACCATAATATTAGATCAACTGCTTCAAAAAGGATAAAGAACTTAAGTTACTTCATGGAGTTTTTAGTTTCAAATTTCTGTTCAATCTCCCTCTTCTAACTGTTGTAATAATGAACATTTTAATGCTGCTTCCATGTTTGAAAAGGGGGCGGGGGGGGGGGGAATCCCCACACCCACACAAACACAAATCAAGGCTTTGCCCAGTCTTGGTTGATTCATGTTTTTATATAGAACCAAGAACCACTTAGCAAATGCAGAGATAATTAATTATCTGTTTATTACAGAGGAAGAACCAACTTACTCTTTAGGGTAAAAGTTGTATGTTGTCTCAAGTAATTACACAAAAATTAACTCTTTTTTTTTTTTAAGTTTGGGCTTTGTCATATATGTAGACTAAGGAAGAACTACTGCATGAATTTGCAGCACGAGTAGTGCGCTCCCTTGGTATGTGCTCTTAAGTTCCCGGAAAAATCGGGTAACCTAATGAATGCCTCTCAGGAGAGGGATTTACTGTCTGTTGGGAACATGCAATTGGGAGGCTGCAGTATACTAGCTAACCTGTGGTAAGCTTGCACTATTGCTCTTTTTTCTTCTCCTTCCTGCTGTCTTTTACTTCTGCAAAATCTTTTACTATCTTTTTGTGTGAACTTTTGTGGTTTACAGTTCTGGGAGATGGTATCAGCAGTGGTGGTGTTGTGATGTTGTAAGGTCAGTTATGACACATTAGACTATAGCTCTTTCTGTTGGTGTTCAGGGAGTGGGTTGGTTGGTTTGTTTACTTGTTTTATAGCAGCAACGATTTGGTTATCCAGAGTCATAGCTGGTTGTGGAATAGAATAAATCTGGTGTTTTTTCTGGTGCTTCTCTGACCAGAGTCTGGAAATTTGCGAAGGACCAGATGTTGTAGTGGGTATTGTGTGTGTTAAACGTTAGGAGTCAGCTTGAGGTTCGCTTGCTGCCAGGGTTATTAAGTATATATTTAATCATCAGGAAGAGTAGCATTTGATGCCTATCCTTCTGTAAAATAGCATGGTAGAATTCTTTAAATTTCTGTAGGCTGAATGATTTTTTTTTCATGTGCTTACGTTTGAATATTGGGTTTAGTTCTTTAACAGTGACTTACATATGATGGCTTTGGCTGCATAGTCTTTACCTTTTGCAGGAAATACTGTAAAATTAAAATTCCTTATTAGCCAGGGAATATTTAAGCTGTGCTCAATTAAAAACTATTCTGTTGTAGGGTACTGGTGTCTTAGTACTATCACTGAACTAACCTAGCCTTACTCAAATATTGTGTTTACATATTCCGAAGATCTAAGGAGCCCAAATAAAATGCTTAATACATGTTGTAATTTTGTTAAGCCTTTAATAGGAAGCATTCAGTTTTATTCTTGCAATGTAATTTATAATGAGCAATCTGGATAAGAGCATTTCATTTGTGTATTGTGAGCATTTTCGGCCCACAAATTATTGGGGGCTGGATATAGTAGTTTGTTATCGCAAAGTTGTGTCATGAATCTAAGTGTCTTTCCATATGGAAAAAAAACATAGTGCAGCTTATTTGGAGAAGTAAGAGTGCTGTGCAGAAGTAAGTAGTAGTGTCCCCTCTTTGTGCAATGATCAGTGGTCTGAATTCTATGTCTTAAGGTATTCTTGTGTTTTGGGACACTGAATGCTGTATTCTTCTCTTCTGAGAATTAGTGTAGGTAGAATTTGTGTAAACAGGAGCATTATTCTGGGGAAAGATGCTCTTGGCCCAAAATATCTATCTTTGAATCTGCCCTACTGTAAGAAACCTGTTTGCAGACTAAAACTCACCCTAGTCTGAATGCTCTTACATCCCCTGTATGGGAGGGGTCAAGTCTCTTGCTTGTGGGAAGCATAATGCTTGTCTTTAGCTCTGCTTTTGTGAGTCAGCTGCTGCTGAGGGCTGCTGGAGTAGCATCAGAACTGAGGCTTTTGAGCACTTCACCATGCAAGCACTATGTACCCTCCTAGTTAATGGGATCTTCTGAAGGTGGGAGACAGTGCTTGAAGGGAGTTGTGTTCTGGTCATGCATTCTTTGTCCATGCCCTAGTCACTGGTGTATTTCAGAATAGGGAGTTAGGCTGTTTTGTACAACTTCGTGAATCTGTGCTGCTTGCGTTCTGGTTGGTTGGATTTTGTTTCCCTGAAGTTCTTGGGTGTGGAAAAAACTTTTTTTTTTTTTACTGAAACTTTTTAAATTTTTGGGGAGGGCTTTTGCTATGTAGCCCAATACAATGATTTAGGATACTTGCTGCCTAGGTCTTTCAAAATACCTTTTCAGAGTTCATTAATGATTTAGTGGATGCTGGTTAAGGTATGGTTTCACAATATTCGGTGCAAATCTGAATCGGCAGCAGCTGCTGGTTCTGCATGTCTGGCATTGGTGTTTGTTGGATCATGCATTTCATAAGCTGAATCGGAGAGCTCAAGTGACGGAGGGTTTGATTCCTTGAACCCATCCATCCTGTTGTGGTGTCTAAGAAGAGAGAATATTGGGGGAAGTGCAGGGCTTGCAGCAGTGTGATGTTACAGGCATACAACTTATTGAACCCCTACAATTCTTCTTCAAACTGTAGCACAATACTCCTTCTTTTGAGCAATTTCTTGCTTATGACACTTTTTGGTAGTTGAAAAGCACTGTTTAGTGTTCAGAAGAGGCAAGACATAATGAAATGTTGTCATAACTCCATTCTTTGATCAGTGGGCTTGAAGTCAAGGTCTGCAATATGTCTCCCTTATCAATCATTCAGCTCATCAGAATGCTGTAATCAGTTTAAAACCATCAGTGTTGCAAAAAGGCTTGTATTTCCCTCGTGCCCTGGACAGAGCTGGCTGTTATGCAGAGTTCTTCTTGCAATAGTTCCTTCTACCAGTGTACTGTCATGGTAACTTTTGTAAGATGCAGTGGTTCATAAGATTAAATGTGTAGTCCCTGATCCATGAAGGAATTTGGGTATTTGCATCCTGTTCAAAACAATGGGTAGATGCCTAAATGCTTTTGTAGACACATAGAGCTGAATTGCTAGTTATCTGCTACTTTTACATTTTAAGCTGAATTTATGGTTATTTTTGGAGAAACTACTTTTAAAGAAACAATTATTCTTATTTCAGAGGAGCTGAAATTCTTTTGCAGCTGAAGGTTATTGATTTTGTTCTAAACTCTTGTGCGTTTTTACGTCTAAGCCAGCAGAATAAAGAGTTTACAAATTACACATGCTACACATAGTGGGTTTAAGTCTTGTCAAATGCTCAAGGATTTGTACTCTGTCATTTGAGCAGGTGAATAAAAGTAAGCAAATAGGGCCGTTATACTAGCAGGCATGCAAAAGCTATTCTGTTACTGAATTTAGGGACTTGAATACCAGGTAATAGGCTAAATGACTTTTTAAGTGCTTGTGGTTTAACCCCAGCTTGCAACTAAGCACCACTTAGACACTTGCTGGCTTCTCACCACCCCCATCCCCCCACCCCTGTCCCCACAGTGGGACACGGGAGAGAACCAGAAGAGTAAAAGTGAGAAAACTCACGAGCTGAGATAAGGACAGTTTAATGGGACAGAAAAGGGGGGGGGGGATAATGATAAAATAATTTGAATATACAAAACAACTGATGTACAATGAAGTACTTGGCACTTGCAAAACAATGCCCAGCCAGTTCCTGAGCAGTGGCACCCAGATAGCTTTTCCCCCAGTTTGTGCTGAGCACGATATCATGTGGTATGGAATATCCCTTTGGTCAGTTCGGGTCAGCTGTCCTGGCTGTGTCCCCTCCCAATGTCTTCTGCTCCTCCAGCCCCCTCACTGGCAGGGCATGAGAAGCTGAAAAGTCTTTGACTTAGTATAAACACTAATTGGCAAGGACTAAAAATATCGGTGTGTTATCAACATCATTCTCATAGTACAAATCCAAAACATAATGCTATACCAGCTACTAGGAGGAAAATTAACTCTATCCCAGCCAAAACTAGGAAACTGCTAGTCTGTGCTGGTGAAGGAAATAGGGGGTGTGTGTGTGGAATTATAATCTGATGTTTTGTTAACATGAATCTTTAGTATCCTGTTTTGAGAGTGTACTGAAAGGTCTTTTGATGTCCACACGTAGCTTTAGTTCAAGCATTTCTATTTAGGAAGAAGTTGTATTCATGAAAAAAATCATGTACAAATCTGTTGTAAACTATCAAGTAAGCTAACTACTTTCTTTCCTCCTTTCTAGGAAGTACCAAAATAAAGCAGATGTTGTGTCCTGGACTGTTATCTCAAGGTTTTGCAAGTCATTCTGTGATGTGCTTCTTGGCCGCAGGAATGTAAACTAATTCTTTCAGCACTGAACTAGAACCTTTGACAAGGTTGCAATTACAGGTAAGAACAAATTCTGCCACTTGAAAAATCATGGGAAGATATAATCACTTTGACTGTTTTAACTTGCAATTTGTAATTGACCAAGAATTTAAGAGAAATTTCATAACAGGTTTGATAAAAGGGTGTATTTTCTTCTTTAAATTTATTTGAACTTTGCATAATTCATTTTTAATAGGGAGGAAATGTAACAAAGTGTAGCTTCTCTCTGCTACAGTACAAAGCACTGTTGGTGTTGAAAAATTACTTGTCATTTATTTGTGTGCTGACTTAGATTGTGAGGAAGGTATTTTCTAACACAAAACTGCACAGTATCAGTCAGTAAAAGCCAATGAAGTGTTTTGCCACTGTGTTGAGATCCGCTTACTGTCTGCATGTGGCTTTTTTCCCCTCAAGGTCGCTGTTTCCTTAAATGCTCTAATGGCAGCTTTACTGCTTAAGTTGACTTTTTTAATCAGTTACAGAAAATCTCTCCATTTTTGTTACAAGTCCATTGTATCTGCAACTCTTCAATGCCCTTTTCAAGGGTAGATTGGCTTCTTCCAGGTCAGGGAAGATGTTCTGCCTGCTGCTTTTCTATTGTAACTACCATAATCATCTGAAAATGATGGTGATAACTCTTGTCCTGCTACTCAATCACTATATTCTAAACTCACCTGTAGGGAACTAAGTCAATGTCCTTTTACTCTGACTTTTTTAACAAAAAAAAGATAAAGTCAATGCTACAGAGCTATATTAATTAAGAAAAAAAGCACATACCACCACAAATACTTGCTGCAGAGACTGTGTATTTTAATTTGTATGTTTCTGAAAAAAATATTTCAGTCTTTAAACGGGGGATATGTGTTTTGAAGACTATCAATGAAATGGTTTCATTGCATATGCTGAATACGATTAAGTTAAGGCTTTCAGTCTTGATTTTACTTTGGTATCTTTGATGAGAAGAGTTGCTTGCCTTAGGCTGCACTTGTCAATAGTGGCAGGACAAGAGTCTGGACTGTTTGAATCAAGCAGTCTGATGTCTTGCTGTGAAGCTGGATGGTGCATAGGTCAGTGACAGATTTCTGCCAAGGAGGGTGGCATCGATGGTTCTGCTGCTACAGTGTTTTGGGTTTTTTCTGTTACTGTTGTCTTGATTTGAATGTCAGTACTAATTTGCAGCAATGTAACAGGTCGAAAAAAAGGCACAACTCTTATTATTATTCTGTGAGAGTCATAGACTAATCTATGTTGAAATGGACTTCTAGTATTCATCTAGCCTAACCCTTGTGTCTGACTTCCTCAGGTTTCTGTGTGAATCAACAAGTCACCCCTCAATTATGTAAATAAATGGTTTGGTGTTTTACTGTGGTTTTGTAGACCTGCTGCAGAACACTTACTCTGGTCTTTCAGACCTGTTTAGGAACAAGTTATTGATGATATGAATTGGTGATTCATTGCTGCTGTTTTCTCATGAAAATGTGTTTGAAGCTTTTAGTAAACAAACACTGAAAAAGGTAAAAAAAGTTTTCTTAAATGCTAAAATTTAGAATAAAGGAGAAATAATTTTTAGTGACATACTGCTTCATGCTAATCAGTAAAATATTCAGTTTTAGTACCAGTAGTATATTGGCTAAACATTTGTTCTCTTCCTTCAAAATCTTAGGTGCTATTTCTTTAATAAAAACCCACCCGGTGGTGGTTGGATTGAAAAGAAGCAGACTAATTCAAAATAGTTGGTCTTTATTGAATTTAGAGAACAAAAAAAAAATGATTCTGCATAGAAATAATTATAAACTTCATTAGGGGAGGATCACTTTTGTACTATGTCAATGTTTTGTAATATCAAAGTGCAGTACGTGCATCTGTTTTCAACAGCCCAGTAAAGGAGTGAGAAACATGCTTGTTAGCTACAGGAAGCATGAGCGGATGCAGGCAAACAAAAGGAATTTCAGTTAATATCATGGGATATAAATCTCGTCATAGTATGGTCAGTAGGGATAAACAAAAGTACAGTGCAGTCTTCCGGGTGGTATAATAAAGCCACACTGGGTTGCAGAGTTTGAGTTAAGGACAATATGTGACTTCAGGGCTTATTAGCCTGAACAGGTAATACCTGGTTTGACCAAGTAGGCCCATTTCACTCAGGTGCCAGTGCAGCAAACTCTTACTCCAAGAACGTAGTACAAGAGCATAAACACTGGTTTACGTAGAGCTATCTTGGCTCTTGGAGACTTCAGCCTTCATTCTGTTCCCATCAAGGTGCTAGAAGCAATAATATAAAGAAAGGCTGAAGTTCTTACCTGGAAGACTAAAATGAGTAACATTAGAGACATCGACTACAGTAGAGTGTTTTTTACTGAGAATGATGCTGCATTCCTCTTCAGTTCAGTCCCTAGTGCCATTGCAGTGCCACTGTGAATTAAGGGCTGTTGGCCATCGGAAGTCACACTGGCAAGCACAGAATTATGTGTAGCTAACTAGGAACCACACTGCATTTTTTTTTTTTAAGCTTTCATTTGGCCACAAAACCATGTGAAGCTGACTTCTGTGACTTAAGCTAGAGCGAAGCTACATGATAAAAGCCTGGTGACTTTAAATGCATCAGCCTGGGCACCGATGGCTTTGTTCTATATGCTATGATTGCAAAGCTAGATTCAGAGTCTGCTTCCGTGTTTTGTGAAATTCATCTTGGGTATCTTGGGTATGATCTCTCGCTTTGTACCTACCAAACTGCATTCCAGAAAAATAAGAAACCACAGCATTGAAGTGTGCAGTTTGTCCATGAGACGCAGACGGGTGGTTGCCATATAAGCTGAGCTTGAAGATCTGTAGTTGCCTAGCTTTATCCATGTTTTAATAAAGCACAAGAAAGCAGAATATAAAAACCTCTGAAAAGACCATGAGTGCATGTTATTCTGGTGTTAACAACATGGCTAAAAAGGCTATATCTCTTAACCTAGTTCCTGGTGCTCCTTTCTATTTTTCCCCCACTGTCTTCTGTTGAAGGTTACTACCCCCTTGGATCTGCTGTCTAAGCTGCTGGCTTCTAAGATCAGTGCAGCTGAAGTCACAGAGTTTCAAAATACTAAAGCTAACTTTGCACCTCTTCAGTGAAACAGTTCAAAATGAAAGGGCAAAAACGTCTCAGCCAGCAGTTCTGAGAGAGGGAAAAAAAGAAAAAAAAAAAATAAATTGCTGGCACAATGTAGTGGTGAGTAGCTGAGGCAGAGCAAAAGCAGTAATGTTTTCAAGTATTGCCACTGACATTGAAAATAGATGTGAATCCACAGTGTTAAATTACGCCTGTACCTCCAGACCAGTTTAAAGCAGCTGAAGCACATTCTGACATCTCTTTCATCTCCTTTTTAACTTACTGGTTTAAAAGTAGTGTGGTGGTGGGATGTTGTGTTTTGGGTGGGGTTTTTTTTTTTTGTTTCTTTCCCCCAACTTGTTGTAATAGAGGTGCAGAAATTAATTTCAAAGTTACAGTGGCAGCTCCTAGGCACTTAATCTACGTCATGATGGGGATAACTTGCAAAATTTTTTCAGTTCCTGGTTTAGAAGCCTACTGGGCTGCTTTCATGTGGTTCTGGCAGGAAACAGTTACTTAGCATAAGCTCTGTATTAAAGGTTTATATTGATACTTTATTTCTTTGTGATCAGTGTCTTTTGGTCAGCCGAGATCCTTCCTAACAGTGACTCCTATGGCCACAGATTATTAAAAAAAAAAAACAACCCACGAACAAACCCAAAAAACAACAAACAAAACACGAGTGACTCAAAACAAATAAATCCCCTAGTGAGTGGAACATGAATGATAATCATGGTCCTTTTACTTTCAGTTAACAATGAACTACATAAAATATTGAGATCACATTCTTGGATTCCAATAATTGCTGTTTGGCTCTGCCAGTACTTGTGGCTAACTTGTACTAGTTAGAGTAGAGGTTGCAGCCAAGCTTCAGAGCTCTTGCTCAAAAATTCAGTAACTGTTTGCCTAATGTACATTTATGTAGTGCCAGCATTTTTAAGGTCAGTAAGTCAAAAGCGATCCCAAGTTTTCTGGGACCAAAAATAAAGATCTGTAAAGCTGCTTTCACTCATCAAATGAACTTGTATTTAGGATACATGTAGTATAATCTAAGTATGGTGATGATATAATGATAGTATATTGTAAGTAAACACAAGATTAGTAAGATTACTTAGAGTATTCTATCACTTTCTTGTGTAGATTAAAGGGTACAGGGAATCTTTACGAATGTCAAACCTGTGGTATGTGTAGACGCATGTGATGTGGGGGGTGGGTGGGGGTGTATGCACGTACATACACAGTAGAGTGAGTGCAAGATGAAGACAGAGGAGCTTTCTACTAAGGCTAAGGTGTAATTTTTTACTTGAACCAGGAAAGTTATTCCTTTCTGTGCTTTTCAATAAGCTTTGAAATTGTCACAGCTATTTGGATAATTTATTCATCATTTACATCTTTAATATCTAGCACAGCATTTTCTCTGTTGAAACGTCATTCTTTTTTTATAGCAGGAACACATGTGTTTTGTAACAGGAAACTCTGGCACTGTTTCTCTTCCACAACACTGACTTATTAAAAATGACTGGCCCGTTGAGTGAATGCTTCTGAGGAAGAGACATTTTACAGTACACTTTTATGACCTAAACCTAAAAGATTGGTGTTGGACCATTCTCATTATATGAAAAGATAACGTTATTGCCTTTGGGACTTTTGGTCATCAAGGTATTATTAGTCTGGTTCTGATGTTCTCTTTGAAACTGATATGTAATCTGAAAATTATTTTGTAGTTTCTAAAAAAAACTTTGATTATGGCTTTTAGACCTTTATAATCTAATTACATTTTGTCCATCTTCATGATCACCAGCAAGTAAATATTTCTGCCTGTTAAATATAAATCTATATGGCAAGGAGCATGCTTTTCATTTAAAGTAGCTGCCTATTTCCCCTTCACGGTGTAGTAGAAAATCATGGATATCTGTAACTCACAGGAGCCATCTGCCATTTTATAAGTAGATCTGAGTGTCATGCTTTTTTTCTTTTAAACAGATAAACTTATGCACAGACCCGATTTTAAGACCCTTTACTATATGGCTAATCTAATACCAATGAAAGTCTTCACCACGTAACTGTGGAAAAGAATACTGATCATGAATTTTTATTGCATGTCAGAGGACATGGCTTTTGTCTTCATACTTCATACCTCAAAAAGGTAGATGTCTTTGGTTTCATGAGCCAGAAGTAATGCTCATCTCTGTATTTGAGATGAGGACCTCATGTAAAATTTGTATCGGGTAGGAAATATCAGAGAAGAATATATGTTAGGACTTTAGAGAAGTAAGCCTTGGGTTAGGTTTTTGCCCTGGCAAAGGGGTGTCAGCTTTCGTTAGAGACTCAGCCCTGAACTCTTGGAAATGGCTTAGCTATTGATTTAGAACTAGAGCTGAAGAGTGTACAGTAAAGTGGTAGCTAGAGCCACTGCTTTAGCAGCCTGTTGCTCAGATTCAGTTTCTTCCACGGCCAGAGAGAGGAAAAGGCCAGTATTTTCCTCTAAAGGCTTTCCAAAAGCCTTTGAGCCTCAGTGATTATTGGCATTTACCAGGTGATAGATTCATTGTTGTTGTTGTTGTTATTATTACTACTACTACTATTCCTACTCCTCTTTTTCCCCAGAGTTGGGAAGGCTACTGAAAGAAGGGAGTCAGTCATAGGTTTCCATTATTGATATGAAGAATACATACTGTTTTAAAGAATGATCTGTGGAGCATGGATGAGAACTAATGTCTTCTCAATTTCCAAGAATGTTTGGGGAATTATAGTAGATAGGATCTTCCAGATTTTGGAAGTTTCAGCTAATAATCTCATGCAGGGAAAACATTTTCATCAGGAGGAAATGAAAATATTTTCTTCTCAAACTAATGTATTACATAATTAAATTTCATTTAAAAATGGGATCTTTGGAAATCAAGTCCCAAAAGCTGAAGAGGTACTGAATTTTTGAGCTTACAAGTAATGATTAAAAATCATGGCTGAATTACTAGCTGAAGGTGAGCACTTTATCTGTTCCTCTGCTGGCTGTGTTTTCTCTTAAGATTGAACCTTGCTCTACAAAGATGATTGGGGCTTATTCCTTAAGCTGCCAGGAAGTGTTGAGGGGAAGCATAATGAAGTCTTCATTAACAGCTTGGACAGTGAAAAGAGTATTCATTCTTAGCTCATGCGATACCGTGTCAAGGAGAATCGTCAAATAAGCCAAAGGGTAGGCCTTAACAGGTAGAAAGATCTTGACATGTTGAACAAGCGGTTTGATAGTAACCTCAGGAAGTTTAATCAAGCCCTGTACCTGGAATAGTGTAACTGTCCCTCGATACAGGCTGGGTGATGACTATTTAGGAATGATCTTTGCAGGAAAAGAACCATGGGGTGCTGGTGGACAACTGCGACGAGTGAGATGAACATTAGGGAGCAGTGTGTTTGTAGTGATGAAGGTTTGGGCCATATTAGAAAAAGTGTATCCAGTATATTGGGAGAAGTGATTATTTTAGCCTATTTGGAACTGACAAGGCTGCATCTGGAATACAGTGTGGAGTGTCGGCCCCCAGTACAAGAAAGGCATAGACGTAGTGGAGCAAGTAGAGTAGAGGACCACTCCGTTACTTAGGGGCTGGAGCATGTAATGTATGAGGAGAGGTGAAAGCTGAGTGCCTCCAGTATGGAGGAGAAAAGGCCAAGGGGTGGATGCAGTTGCTGTCTTCCAACTATGCAATATGGGAGGGTGTGGAGAAGGTAGAGTTAAGCTCTTCCCAGAGATGTGTAATGAGAAGTTAAGAGGCAAAGGGCACAAGCTGCACTGACGGGAGTTCTGTTTTTGTTGTGAATGTGGTCAGACATGAACTGGTTGCTCAGAGGCTATGGAATCTCCATCCTCGGAGATGTTCAAAACTTGGCAAGGATCTAAACAGCCTGAGCCATCTTTGTTGTTGGATATCGTATTGATTAAAATTTGAATAGGGGGTTGGACTGGGTAAGCTCTAGAGGTCTCTTCCAATGTGAATTGTTCCATGATTCTGTAATTCATGAATTCTGACCCAACTTAAATGTTTATCTAGGTGCTTGTGTCAGGATTGACTTGTATCTAGCCTAGTATGGTTAAATTAAGAGATGGAAACACCAGGTTAGACCTATGACAGGCTTTGCCTTCTGTAGGATTTTTGCAGGTCTGTTTGGCCAAGTCCCATTTTTAGGTGCTCAAGTCTGTTTACCAATCTAGCCTGAGATTAAGAGGGACAAAACTAGATGGGAGTGCCAGAGTAATGTTTTTCCAGTGGAACTGTTTTCTTACTGTGATCTTTCATTTTGAAGAAAACAAGCCATGTTTTGTTTGTGGTGGTGTGTGTTTGTCCATTTTTGTTTTGGGGGGTTTGGTTTTGGTTTTTTTTAAGACTGATTTCCTAAGAAAAGTAAAGTTTGGTATGATACCACAGATTTCATTAAAGTGTCTCTGATTTACTTAACTACCTTGTACATAGATAAATACATGGCTGGGTTTACTGCTAGAGATAGTTGTGTCTGGTGGCACTGTAGGTGTGAAGTTCAAATTACATTTGTGCATAACAGCTGGGAGGAATATACTGCACTCACCTGTATGCCATGTTATTTACTTGTTTTTTTCTGTAACTTTGTAGTGTTTTTTTAAATTAAGTTTTTAACAGAACAGGTGTTCATCCATTTTAAGTTGTCTTTGTGCTTTACTATCACGGATAACTTTGATCAAAAACCTGAGTTTCAATGAATTGGTGAAATCACTGTTTCTCTGATGCTTACTGAAATGGCTTGACTTTTCCAGCTGGTCTTCAAACCAGTTGCTGCCTTATATAGTTGACATAATATACACAATGGTAGAAAGATTTTTTTTTTTCTATGTGTTCGGTGTCTTTTATAGGAACAGCTGTCTGTTCTCTTACTGATTGCAAGTCAGTCTCTGCATCCTTCATTAAATATTTGTAATATTAAAAAGGATATTTAGAATGTCAATAACATAACCTTGAATAGTATGACCTTTTAAGTTTCTCGCTCTTGTGCTGGAAAATTTAAAGCTACTTATTAAATAGATAAAACTAAGATGTGAAAGGGGCCTTTGGGTTTTTTTTTAAACAGTGCATTTTGTTTTTATAGATATAAAACACAACATTCAATACTGAGCTTAAAGGCTTTTGCAGTTAGATAGGGTTTGATCTTTTTCCTTATTGATATTTCTTCCATACTTTTGATTTTAAGAACGTAAGGACATACTTAACTCAAAGGAATCTCATACAAGGTCTGAAGTGTTGGAGGACTTCTGTCATTTTGGCAGCATTTCAGTTCTATATTACATATTGAATGTTAAATGTTTTTGTGTGCTTTTAGAATAGTTTTGTATTATGTGTAATATGTGAATAAGTGGTCATCAGTTACTAGAATCCTTTCACAAGTCTCCTTTGCTGCTGTTGATTGTATTTGATCCAACTAGTTAGTTGTATTTTAAACTGTGGGACTTGTTCAGCTCTTAACTGAGAACATCAATTGCTGAGAACACTTATTTGTGGTGGTATGTAGCACTGTCTTGCTCTGCTTTTATGACAGCATTTGACACAGATTCTTTGTTTTTTTTCAAAGCAAAATCAGATCTTGCAAGAGAAAGGGCTGTAAAGTGTTTGGGCTGTGTGTCTGGCTAGGTAATGGATACCTCATTTCTGTTGTTTCCACTGATTTGCAGTGTTGCAAGTATTCTTTTTGGAAAAAGAAGGAAAACCAAAGCTGAATGTAACTTACTACTTTCACTTGCAAATTACATAGTGTGAAGCTTGCAATGCGTAACATGTGGTTGTATAGTCACTTTATCTTCATCTTTGCTATCCCAGGTAATATAATTAGAGGCCAGTGGATGGTGAGTAGAGATAAAGAATATAGATAGTATTTGTGTGTCAATTAATACAAATGGTAAAACTAAACTAAAAAAGACCTCGATGCTTTATGGAGGTCACTGTAGCAGAGAGGTAGTGTGAAGTTGGAATTATCTGGAGGAAAATACTAAAGTTTTACCATAAAAAGGGAGGCGGGGTGCAGAATTTAACTGTAATCTTCTCCTCATTGCATTGTATTATTTCTTTTTTTATCTCTCCTGTCAGAGTAAGCTGTGTATACTGAGAATGTGTTTAGATGAAGGGAATGGCAGAAGTAAGGATTTTTTAACCTCTTTTTCTGACCTGGTAACAAACAGTTGAACTAAATTATCATGACTTTGCAGGCTTGGTGGGTACTAGTGTGTCAGAGACCTAGTGACTGACTGCTCAGGATCAGTCATGGGAGAATTATCCCAAATTCCTTTTGGATGAAGGTTGCTATAACTTTCACATCCAGTCATAAAGCATGTCATGGGGCAGTCATTTTTAGCATGATCAGAGGTTGTGGTATTTGTTTCTGAAGTTCTTGGGAAAGTACTAAGGGATCTGTGGATTAAAGAATTTATTCTCCGCTGTCTTTGTGAAGTGAGAGGTAGTTCTTCAGGTCCACATAGGACAACATTGTCTGGTACAGGAGAGGAAGTCAGAAGTACTCTAAAGCTTCAACATAGTTTATTCACATTTTACCTGCAAGCTTGTTCTCTAGAGATGGTTCATATACATTTTGAAGTAGGTCTCCAAATACTGAAGAACTTCTAATTTACTGTGAATTATTTTCTTCCCTTAGATAGCTTGTATCCCTTGTAATTGGATACGTTTTAAAATCAAGATCAGTGCGTCTTTGAACTTAAAATTACATATAAGGACATGAATGTCTTTTAGGGATGGTAGAAATGTGAATATTGTTTTACAAAGAACTAAGTAGAATTTAAGAGAATCTTGTGAAAAGTTG
The DNA here is from genome assembly GCF_023638135.1 of Falco biarmicus. NCBI lineage: Eukaryota > Metazoa > Chordata > Aves > Falconiformes > Falconidae > Falco > Falco biarmicus. The sequence continues at coordinate 15,490,671 of NC_079299.1, forward strand.
TCTTGGATCGAAGGGGAATTTGCTACCTTGTTTCCTTTGGCAAATGGTCTGCATTCCCCTATTGTCACTTTTGCCATGCTTTACAAGAATACAGAAGTAGCACAGTATGTGCAAAGCTAGTGAGGCCAGTCAGTTCTAATTTATGAAGTATTATCTTTTCATGCCACAATAGAACTGGAAAGAGAATAGGAATGGTAGAGTTGTTACTTTTCCAGCATGAATTAGTTTATGCAGAGAATGAGAAAATTGGCAGGGTGGCAAAATTAACTGCCCTGCCTTCGTATGTAGAGCCTTTAATTTTGATGCGATAGCTCTTTAAAAGACACAACACCCCTCAAAAAAACCCCAAACACAACAAACAAACAAAAACAACCTCAAACCCAAACCACTAAAAATTCAAGCAGGGATCTGTAAGTTCATACTTCATTCATGTTACTACTTTTTTCTCCTGTTATAGTTGTTGATTTTTGCACATGTGCATACTTTATTACTTGTTTTGTAAAGAAGAAACACAGGAAAATGAGAACAAAGCTTATATAGAGTGGTGGTTTTATAAATGAGACTTTTCTTCTCTGTTTTCCAGATTCAATATTGCATAAACATGGGTGCATTTTTGGATAAACCAAAAACTGAAAAACATAATGCTCATGGTGCAGGGAATGGCTTGCGTTATGGCCTCAGCAGTATGCAGGGATGGAGAGTGGAAATGGAAGATGCTCACACAGCTGTTGTAGGTATTCCCCATGGCTTAGAGGATTGGTCCTTTTTTGCTGTCTATGATGGTCACGCAGGATCTCGTGTTGCAAATTATTGCTCCACGCACTTACTAGAACACATCACTAACAACGAAGACTTTAGGGCGACAGAAAAACCTGGATCTGCTCTTGAACCTTCAGTGGAAAATGTCAAGAGTGGAATCAGAACTGGCTTTTTGAAAATTGATGAGTATATGCGCAATTTCTCAGACCTCAGAAATGGGATGGACAGAAGTGGCTCAACAGCAGTGGGAGTTATGATTTCACCTGAGCATGTATACTTTATCAATTGTGGTGATTCACGTGCTGTTCTCTATAGGAATGGACAAGTCTGTTTTTCAACACAGGATCACAAACCTTGCAACCCAAGGGAGAAGGAGCGAATCCAGAATGCAGGAGGCAGTGTAATGATTCAGCGTGTTAATGGTTCATTGGCAGTTTCTCGAGCTCTGGGGGACTATGACTACAAATGTGTTGACGGTAAAGGCCCTACAGAACAACTTGTTTCTCCAGAGCCTGAGGTTTGTGAAATTTTAAGGGCAGAAGAAGATGAGTTTATCATCTTGGCTTGTGATGGAATCTGGGATGTAATGAGCAATGAAGAGCTCTGTGAATTTGTTAAGTCTAGACTTGAAGTATCAGATGACCTGGAAAAAGTGTGCAATTGGGTAGTGGACACTTGTTTACATAAGGTATGTAACTGTTTTCCCCAAGCAGCTGTTCTAAAATGATCTGTTGAGATGGGTACAGTGTTAAGAGAAGTTCCTGGCCTAGTTTTCCCCTTCTCCCTCTCTGTTCCCTCAAACTTCTGCACCCATTTGCAGATATATCCTTGCTGAAGAATATACAGCCTCATTCTTTGTCCCTGGAGAGGTAATAGCGATTGCAAAAACAAAGTTTTATTATTTTCTCAAATAATGCTTGTATATGGTTCTAGCTCTAAACTTTGTTTCCAAATACAGAATTTGTAAAATGAATAAATTCTGTGCAAGGTATTCTGGTTTTTTTGAAGTTGAGCACTGTTTGTATCGTTTGCATAAAACCAGCATTTGCACCATCTCCTCTTCAAGGTATGCTATGGTTTGTCTGTCCTCTGAAGTGGTGTCCTCAGCTTATTGTTGCTTAGATGGAGAAGCACTACTTCAGCGTCTGAGCTTGCTTCCACTCCTCAAATTTAGAGTTTTTTCAGAGCAATACAGGTTGGTCTACAAATGTTTCATAGGTATACCATTTCCAGTATTCCCTAAAAAGTACAGCTCCTACTAGTGCAAATAGTTCCCTCATTAGGCCACAGACAAAAACATGGAGTTTTGAGGAAAATAATAAAATCAGAGTTCTTAATACTAAAGGGTAAGTAATTTTTTTCAAAATGGGGTTGTATTCCAGCATATACCATATGCTGTATGATTGGTTTAAATGCCATAGCTTTTCTGACCTCGCACTTAAACAGCCTTGTTTAAAGGCTGATCACTGTAATATACTTTCAGTAAAACTTGACTCCTGACCTCGTGTTTCTTTTACGAAGTTAGATCCCGAATCTGTGCAGTTTGTAATGATATCATAATGTTGTCACCTGTCTTCAGGATGTGAATTGTACCACATCATATTAACTGCTGTAAACGATAGTTGTCCCCATATGCTTGGTATGAAAAGGAATGTAGAATAACTCCTGAGCATTTCTGAAGGAATTCACTCTAAAGTCAGATTCCTTCTCTTAATTTCTTCAGGAGAAGGAGTTGTTGTTTCAGATGATAGGAGCCATCCAGTAGGTTGGGTTTACACAGAAACAATGTACAGTGACTGATGGCACTTAACTTCTTTTTTTTTTTTTTTTTTTTGGTAGTATATTAAGGTCTTGATTTCAAACCAGGAATTTAGATTATGGTTCTGCTGGATCTCCTTGTAAGAGACTTAGGCACTATGTTCTTAAATTTGGCTGTGGATTGTAATTTTGAAAATAAAATATGAGCAGGAAAGTGGTATCAGAGCTTAGTAGTGAAGAAAGTGGCATTAGAATTAGTACCTAAAAAAGCCATTGCCTGATACTCATGAGCACATGATAGTCTGTAAGATCATCTTGGCCGTATTAAATGAACTCATATTTTGTACTTTTTTTCAAAGTGTGATGTACGACACAGGTGCATTCTGATAAACAGACTTGTAATGAATGTAATGTCTTACATGAATGCTCTCAAACCGAAATAAATTAGTAGCTAGAGCTAGCTATTCTAGTAGTCAATAAGTATTCTGCATTTCATTTTGCATGAGTTGTTTTTAACTTGGCTTAATTTGTCATGTAATGTCATGTTACATGACTCCATTTTCTGACCTGTTTTCTTGATACTGTATTTCAATGGTTGATATGTAAGTCAGTCCATTAAATATATTAAATGTTTAGACTTAATGTACAATAAAAAAATCAGTAAAATTAACTTGAGTAGTTTAGTTGGGAAACTTAGAGGTTCTTATTAATCAAAATACAGTTTTATTGCAAGGTTTCCTTTTTCACAGGTATATCTATAGTAGTGTATTTGGAACAAGTAAAAATGTGACTAGGATAGAAAAATGGAAAGAAGTCTTAAGATCATAACTGTTCTTTTTTCTTTGTCATATAGGGGAGTCGTGATAACATGAGTATTGTACTAGTTTGCTTTTCAAATGCTCCTAAGGTCTCAGATGAAGCAGTGAAAAAAGATGCAGAGTTGGATAAGTACTTGGAATCACGGGTTGAAGGTAAGAAATCCATTTTCTTAACTAGAAATGCTGTGATAACCTACTTCAGCATGAAAACAAAACCCCTGAAATCCATCATGCCACTGTATGTTGGGTCAAATTCAGGCCTGATTGTGACTTCAGATTTTTGTGTCAAGAAAATTTTTTTAAGCCATGTGGTTAGTTTATCTTGGTATTCCACAAGCATTCTCTCATATTGAGCTTTAGGTTTTTACTTCTGTCTTTACAGGTCAAAATGCAACCACTGGCCTTGCAGAATGTTACATCAACTAAGTAAATTGTGGTATTGCTAATATCTTGCTTATAAAGTATTAAAAGGGATACTTGTTCCTTTTTTGTGAAAGTTTTTGACAAAGAAAAAGCTCTACTGGGTTTTCGTGAAGGGACAACTTATTAAATTATCCAAGCTTTTTTAACTGCTTCTGTTTAACATAGCTGTGAGTTATTTCTCACACTGACAGCCTTTTAAAAATGTACTTTTGTGAAAACTTAAGAGTATAAATGATAAAAATACCTATGAATGCAAGAGCCTTAAGTCATCCTTCTGGGTTCTGAGTGGTTAGCAACTGTGTGTGTATGTGTGACTAAAAACCATATAATCATCTAGAACTTTCATGGAGGATTAAATGTAATTCCTAACCAGCTTCATTTAGTGACTCGTTTTATAACTCTTCACTTAAGAAGTTGCATTCAATCTTTTGGTTCCCTTAAGCAGAAACAGTTAAAGGAAGGTTAGTTTGAAGAATGGAAGGCTTGCCACTGTATATTCATTCCTTTTCTGCAGTGCTCCTAAGGTCAGAAAAACTGATGTTTGGAATGGGCTTTCAAACTGTTGCTTCTAATTTAAAATCTTTTATGAATGATTAAGGCTGTTCGAAGGTCTGATTTACAGCTATATGTAGTAGCCTCCTCTTTAGTCTTCTCAATTATTCCAGTGGTTCAGATAGAGCTCAGTTTTGGTAGAATTGACTGAAGTTCAGGGTTGATACTGAAAGTTTGCCTTTTTTATGAGATTCTTATGTTGGCACAGGTTTTTGCAGAAACAGCCCAGGCAAGAAAAGAACTGAGTTCTTGGAACAGTTTGTCTTGCTGTTACAAATGTTGCTGGAATAATACCATGAAGTAGCATCCTTGGAGAGAAGTAGTCATCAGAGGTTTTGAAAGCCTTTTTGCCATGATTCTTTAAACTTCCATAATCTCATCAGAAGAGTACTGAAGCACTGTCACCCGCTCATGGCAATGCAGTTTATTAACCCATTTGTTGAAGCTATCAGTTATAGCAACAGTATTCAAGGAAGGAGAGGGTGTACTGAAGAGAAAGCTGGCTGATATAACTTGTACCCTTTCTTGTTCCAGGCCTGGACTAGAATATTCTGATCGTTGTCACTAGATCCAGGTTTAACTGTGATTTCATGAAGAGGTGGTCCCTTTGTAGACTGAGTCATTTAGCCGCCTTAGATGTTTCTGTCCCAGGTGATAAGACCAGTGGTTTAGCTTTATACTGTAGTATTGCTCTCCTGATGGTACTTGTCTGTGTTCATATTGAAAAATGTGGTGTTGGCAGTCTACAGGACTGTTCAGCAGAATTCCATGAAAGTAACTTTAAATTTGGGTGCCAAGAAGTTGGGACTTTGCAGGTCAGAATCGGTGTGAAACCACCATCTTGAGACTCTTAATGAGGTCTCAATGACATAAACCACAGCTTTGGCTGCCGACCGCTAAAGCTTTTTATTTTTTAAATGAACGAAGGTGTGACTGAGCAAATATTCTCAACATGGATCTGGAAACTTTTACATGTCCATGGCGTGTATAATCTGTAAAGATAAAATATTTAAATTTCCTTTCTTATGAATGTTTCATGAGAATTACTAATACAGGACTCTTGCACTATCACGCAGGAGATAGAGGCCACTTCTGTTTTTCTTGTCGGTTCGGTTTATTTGAATAAGACACCCACTGGCTTTTTAACATGCTGTAATGGATACTGAAAAGTCTGATGGGACATGCTTTTATTAGCATGTAGCTTTTATTAGAAAGTAGTTCATATCCAAATAAGTAACGTTAGGTATATGAGAAATAATCTGGCACAGCAGGTCTGAGATCAGGAATCTTCTGAGAGTACACAACTGAAAATCTCACAGCTAACCATTCGTAACTTCTTAACACTAATTCAGTGTGAAATGCACCAGTGATGTGGAAATGTACATGCTGCTGCTGCAGCCTGGTTGCTGCGGACAGCTTAGTTTTGCCACTTCAGGATCAAAAATTCTCAAACGTATTTTCATGGTAGAAATCACACTGTAGATACTGTATCATTTAATTTTTTTAGTTGTGTGGAACAGCTGCAAAAATCACTCATGTTCTTTGTATAGCTTTTCAAATTGCACTCTTACTTAACCAAATGAGGTAAATGTAGAAATGTTTTTGTGTTTGCTCAATGTCCCAGTAATCAGACAGTTGATGTAACAAACCTTCATTTTTAAATACACATGAGAAGGCCTTCAGGCCATGATACAAGTTCTCTGTGAAAGTGCTGCTCTTCTGTATGGTGCCTTTCCCTCTTAAGTGGGATCTAAATTAAAATGGCTTGCCTGTTTGTAGTTTCTGTTGAGATTAGAGAGCGCTAATGGTCACTTCATATGCTAACTCTAGGCATGTTTCTCACTGGTTGGCTTACTGCCCAGCCTTCCTAGATGACAGTAGTTAAGATAAATACCTATTATCTTCCTGTGTCTGAGTACATGAGCTGTTAATGGGCTCTGGGAGAGAGCCAGGAGCAGTTACCTTCACTGATAGCAGTCAGGTGTGCACGCGGTGGTTACTTGTTAGTATTCCCAGCTTCTTGGTGGCTTGTCTCTCAATTAGCAGATAGGTGAAAAATATATGGAACTGCGGTGTATTTTATTGCTTTCATAAGTGAATGTGAAGAAGATTAATAGACACTCTGATCAGAAGTTATTTGACAGCTTTCCTATTAACTGAGAATGAGGTAGGAGGTAGTAACAATGCAGTGTTGTAGCATAATTGAGTTACTACTTTAACCTATCAAAATAACTCAGCAGAAATGTATTTTACCTATATTGTCATATTTAACAAATACTACATGCACTTAAAGTGAAGAGTTTGCAGTCTGAACTGATGCAGAGCCATTTGGACTCAAAATGTTAACTGAATTGCTCCAGAGAAATTAATTGCTTCAAAGCTTGGACTCGTGTTTCTTCAGCACTTCTTGATTATTTTTTTTTTTTCCCTGCATGAGTTCCCAGTGTCATTCCATGTTCTGCTAATTGGACAGGATACAAGGCATTTAAATGTCAAGCATTTAGCAAGGAATGAGAGTTAGCATGTTAGAGGAAATGCTGTCAAGAAGTGGAGAAAATAAAGGAAACAGACTCCAAAAGAACTTGAAATATTTACTTTTTCTCTAATAAATTTTTGCATTCATAATTCCAAGAAACTGTCATTTTGACTCTGTTTCCTTAATTTAAAAAAAAGAATAAAATACTGGACTATAATTTTTACCTTACATTAGTCTTGAGTGTTACTAGTTCAGGAATGATACAGAGAAGCTTTAACAAGTGTTTCGAACCACTAAGCAGCATGGGGAGGATTGTTTGGGAAGATGCTGGATTCTTCCAATCCATAAGTATTTCTGCACACTACTTAAGGTTTAGTTTAAAAAAGAAGGGAAGAGTATGATCTCGGGTGTTGGAGTAGTACAGAAAAGTTTGGGAAGGTGGTAACATCTTTTTGATCAGGAAAGGACAACTGCGATAATCGGTTTTGCGTTCATCTGTAGACTTGTGTAGTCTGGAAAGCAGTTTGTAGAAGCGCTGTGCCTGAAAGGTGTTTAAACTGCCCTTAATTCTAAAAACTTCGCCTGGTAGATAAGTTGTGATGTTGATAATACGGATTTGATCATCTCTTCCAGTTATCTTCAAAAGACAGGATTTGTATTTCTTTAGATGTATTCTGAATGTAATTTACATATTAGGATAGTAGTCTTCAGGGAAGTGTATTGGTTATAGTTTGTAGTTCTGATGTGTTTTGAAGCTCTGAACATTGTAAGCTAGGCAGCTAAGTCCGAGAATCTCTGTTCAGTTACAGCAAGTAATTATATGTAGTGAGAATTTGTAGCAGATTTACTAATGTTTAAAATAGCATGCTAGATGATTTTTCCTTTCAAAAGGGAAATACTGGACTTCGCACAGAATAATTTAACATGAACAACAATGGGTTTTTTTATTTGTTAAAAAATTAACAGCTCAAAAGTTACGTGCAGTTGGTTGATAGCCAATAACAATTTTATTTATACCTGTAGAAATAACATTGTGAAAAAAATCAGCTTGTCTTAGAACTGCTAAGTTGGAAAGATGGAGATGTCAAAAATACAGTGTATGAGTTCTTGGATAATCTCATCTTTCAGTAAGTGACTAATTTAAATCAAGGCAACGTTGGCACTTAGTATAAAATCCTGTGGGACTTCCTGAAGCAATTTTGGTTAGACCAGTGGTATTTGTTCTTAATGAAAGTACACTGTTCAACATAGAATCTTTTCTCTGTTCTCTTGTGGACCTTGAATTTCAAACTGACTGGACTAACCCATCCAACTTTTCAGACAACAGGTTTTTTTCACTGCTGTGCTTGGGCATTTTAAGCTCTGGCTTGGAGAGGAAGGCATTGTTTGAGGCAGGCTTTTGTTTGTTTTAAAATCTGTGTTCAAGAGCAGTTTAATACTTACACTTGTAATATTTGTAGTCTGTCTTTGTACGTTCCTAAGTAGAATGCTGAGATCCTGTGTATTTGTGCAGTGAGTTGAGTTAGTAGTTTCATAAGATATTTCCAGAGTTAAGAGAATTATTATTTTAGTACCAAAACACAGTTTTTGTTTTAACAGAGTTATTAAAAAACAAACTCAGCAAGTGATAGTTTACAGAGATTTTTAGTGGAAGAACTGTATACCAAAGCTCTTTTGCTAGTTTGGGTCTTGAGGTTGATGGGATGTGTATAACTGCATTCCAAAGCTGCCAGTTCAAGAGCATTATGAAATAGGTACGATGCTGTAGTCAGTAACTTGTGATTGAGTCATTTATGATGGTGAGAGCACAGCCATGCTTCTGTTTTGAGTCACTTAATTGGTTAATTTCCAAAGTAGTGCAGGTGTGTTGGACAGTAGTCAAGTTATGCTAGGTCAGTCTTTTCTTACTGCCGCTTTCAAAAGCTACTTTCTGTTTTCAGTTTTTCTTTGGTTTTTTAGAGGTCTGGAGCTTGGCCACAGGAAGAGAAGACTAGGCACAGTAGGCAATTCAGTTCTGTGATATGTTTCAGTTTATTTGAAAGCGTATCAGACTAGCAGTTAAAAAAAACCAAAAACACAACCAACACCCACCCCCTACCCCCACCCCCCCCAAAAAAAAAAACAAACACAAAAAAACCAAAACCAAAACTCAACTAGCACCCCCAATCATAAATAGGGGCATATGTTCTTTATAGGCTTAAACAGTCTTTGTAGAAGATGAATACTTGGTTATAGTTGGTTGGTGCATTTACATATATGCAATATATACTGTGTATAAAACTGATGTGTCATAATCTTATAGCTGGAAATCAAAGGAGCACAGAAAACTGGAATACAGAAAACTTGTAATGCTGTCTGGTTGGGAGCTTGCATTTTATGAAATTGAAATAAAAATTTGTCTGAATTTTCAGAATGTTTACCTTGGAGTTATATGTTAGGCTTTCAGTGAAAAGTATTTCAGGAATTAAGTAGTAGGCTTTGTAGTGGACTTCAGGGATTTGCATATGTGATGATATCAGGAAATAATTCTTTAAGTGGTTGAATTACATTAGCAATCCAGATGTAAAAGTTTCTGCAATTGTGGTGTTGCACATTCAGGGAAAATCTAATTGCAGAGTTATTCTTAGTACAGAGATAAAGGTGAAAACCTTGTAAATGCCTATAAATCTGTTTCTGAAAACATTTGGTTTCTTTCTCTAGTGGCCTTTGTCAAACAAATCCACAGTGTGTATCTGCTAACTGATGTGTAACGAATAAAGGTCATGCTTGGTCATTTGCTTTATTCTCGGATTTTCTATTAGGAAGCTTTTTTTCTTTTGAAGAGAAAGGGACATGTTCTGGATGATGTTATTCACGCTAATATCAGGAGAAATAAAAGGAGATAGTCAGTTCCACTAGAATTCCTGACTTGACACCACCTAGAAATGGCGAGAAGATGCTCGTGGTTCATTTCAGCACTCCCTGAGAAGCGGCTATACCATAAAGTAAAAGTTTCCAGTACCAAGAAGTATACAACAATCCTTAGTTGTGATTGCTTTAATTTCCTTTTAAGAAGATATAAAAATCTTACACTTGCATTAGTATTTAGTGATTGCTTACTTCTGTAGTCTATCTTACAAATTTTTACTATTCATCTACTTTTAGTATGTACAGAACCAGGTGTGCTCTTGTATAAAGAGCAGCGTATGCATAGGGCACGTTTCCTATCAGATGTGACTCAGCACAATTATAGTGGTACACTCTACTTCTAACTAGGTAGAACTGCACAAAAGGACACAGTGTAGACAAGGACTTGTGGCTGATTTGTGTGAACGTGTATGGAAGAAATGATCAAAATCCTAAGACTCAAGTGTACATGCTCAGCTGTCATTTCCTTTGCTAGCCATGAGTCATTCTTCATGGATGGATGATAGTTTTGTGGAAGAATGTTAAATTGTTTCTAGTACTAGTATACCTAGTTTACTCACTGCAGAGATACGATGCTGACTTAAAGTTGGGGCTTAGAAGCATAGTGCCTTATTTGTTACAGGGTAGTAAAGCTATTTTAATAGTAGAATTGCTTTTTGGGGGCTTTCCGACAGATCTCCCTGATACAGAGTCAGCAAATACCTTGCAAGCACTTTGGGTTTAGTAGTCCTGAGAGAAGCCTGCGTATCACTTGCTGTTTAGGTAAGTGATAGGTCAAGAGAGGTTTAAATACCAGGAAACTTGGGATGCAGTGTTTAAAGTAGGTAGGTGATGTGCTTTACTAACTTAAGAAGCTTCAATTGTAGCTGCTTCTGGCTTTAGTTGCAGGCTCCAAATCAGACATCCAGAATATAATCAATTGATGTAAAAAATTCAGTCATTTATCTTTACATACAAACTGACTGAAGGTTTTTTTCAGGATGTTATTTGAGAGGATTCCTTCTTAATTCTCTTGTTCTGAGGCTCAAAGAATTTTTTACCTTGAACAATGTCTACAGGAAATGGCATTTCATTCCTTAATGTAGTTGCTTTTCAGGAAAAAAATAATGTGACGTGTATACAACTACTGTTTGTAGATAACTTGGTGAACCTTTTTCTGCCATGGTAGTAGGTGAATGACTAGAGGCTGAGGAGTGGAAGCTGGTATTTTTATGCCTGTGTGAATGTATTTGCAGCTCTTATGCTTTTGCCTTATAGCAGCTTTGATGAATAAGAACATGTGAAGACTGACTTCAGTTTAGGCAGTCCTTTTCCAAGGCAGAACTTGGTAGCACTGGACTTGTGTGATACTTAGGCTTTGAAAATGGAATACCGTATTATTATTTGTTGTTAGGTCTATAGTCTGTTTTGGCCACTTGAGTGATAATGGGCCATTATATGTTCCTCTTCATTGCATGATGCTCTTGGTGTTTATGTACTGGAGATTCAGGCCTTTTGAGAATACAAGGTGTTACTCACAATGACTGAATTCCTGGGAAGCATTTTCTTTATGGCATGTAATTTCTGAGTATGCGTTGCAATGCAATGGAGAGGTAACAAACAGGCTCCCAGCTGTCCTCTTTTTGAAGGTGAACAGGCTGCTGTCTCCAGGGTATTTCATCCCGTCCACAGGCTGCTTCTGAGTTTCTCTGAGAGAGGATAGCTAGAAGCAAAATGGAGGGACAGGCTATGGGTTTAGATAGTTCTGTTCTACCGTACAAAGACTGTTTACCTAAAAGGTAAAGACTGTTTTCCTGTTTACATGTAACTTTTTCATAATGTCTCTGTTAAAGTGATATCATTTTGTATTTTAGTGTCTTAAGGAATGGGTGGTATTAATTCAGTAATCTAAGGACTTCTTCTGTTTTTAAAATAGAAATTATGGAAAAATCGGGTGAAGAAGGAATGCCTGATCTTGCTCATGTTATTCGTATTTTAACTGCGGAGAATATCCCTAATTTACCACCAGGAGGTGGCTTAGCTGGCAAGTGAGTACAGTATTGGAATTTCTTGAATTGTGTAGTTCACTGAAACAAATACTTCTAAATAAATGTTTTAAGGCTTTCTTATTGTAATAGCTATACTCGAAGAAAAAATGTTTTTTGTATTTCAAGCTAGTTTACTTTTTGTACTACATGAATGTTTGTGAGACTGTTCCCATTCCAGAATGGTGAGGGGAAACAGATTTATCATCTTCTGGTACATAACGTACTAATTTACTATTTCCATATGGCCAGTTTAAAAAGAAAAAAAAAGTTTGTCTTGGCTTTTTACTGCTTTACGTTTGTTAAGAACTATCAATAATGTAACCAGAATATCAAAATATCAGCTCAATTTTCCTGATGTCATGTTCCTTCCACCGTGTAGTGTCTATTATAAGTTTGGGTCAATGCTTGTTTGTTCAGCAAACATTCTCAAAGGAAAATTGTTTTTCTTTGCTTAGTCTTAAACTGAATGTTAAATAAGCAAGAATATTATACTAGGATATGCCCTTTAAAACTTAATTGGAATAAACCTTCAAAATTTGGTTTTCTGGGGAGACTAATGGTGATGTTCTAAAAACATTTATTTTAAGGATTTTCATTAACAGAATTTAGGCTCGCATAAACAGTTCATATAGAATTCCCCAAACAATGGGACCCATTATTGCTCCCTGGCTTAGGTCATGTTGATTCTGAAATCTTTGTATTTTTCAAAATATGAAGTCTTATCCTCTGAACGTTTGTGTATATGTGTATTTTTATTGCATGCACTTATTAATGAGCGCTGTTTGCCGTGATTATTTTTTTTTCTAGCCTTGAAAATTACCTGTATGTTCTGGGCCTCTTTCTCCATTTGTGCATTCTAGGCATTCAGAGAAGTTGTGGTGTGCCTATTCTTCTTAGTGCCTCCCAACTGCTGAATGAGTTGGTGTGTTTTGCTGTTTTGTTCGTTAATAATTGCATCATGTACTGCTTTATTATTCTGGAACCTTTGCATATAAATCCTGTTTTAATTTATTGTGACCCAGGTTACATTTTTATTGGGCTTAGGTTTAGAATTTGCCCTTCGATGCTTTTCTCTCCATTTTGACTTTCAAAAGTCCTGTCTTACAGAAAACTGACTTCAGGACGTGTACCTGCAGCTTCTTTTAAGGGAATATCATACAGTATTCAGTAATCTTTTTTTTGTTTGTTTTGTTTTGTCCTTCAAACTTGGGACAGAGACAGGCGGTGATATATTTTAGTTAACTTTACTTGCAGGATGGAGCTCCTGAATGGAAGTTTTGAAACAGTACAACTATACAACCCAAAACCACATACCATGTAACTTAAGACTTTTGACCTAGCAAAAGAGCATTCTTTGTCTTGAGATCCTTATCCTTTGATGTTACAAGGACATGAAGAATTCACACTTTGTCCTTCTGTTTGAACTCCAAGTCCTGTCTCACAGGTTGCAGGAAGAGTTTGTTTGTGCACCAGTTGCAGGTGCTCCTGGGTACTAGTATGTCCGAGCTGGAGAAATACCATGTTGTGTTACCTGGACTAGAGTATGTTTGCATACCTTAGGAACCTTAAAGTAGCTCTGCTTCTACTGGTCTTGTATGCTTACTTCAAACATCTCGCGTGTGTAGAAGTCCCTACTGGCTTGTTCTTCGAGACTGGAGATCCAAAGGTGTCAACTCTGCTGCAGGCACTTAATGGTGGTGTCTTATCCTTTAAAATCTTATTCTTCAAAGGCTGGCTTCTGTTTGACGCTGATCCCCCACTAACTTCAAATGCTGCCAAAAGAATGGTCACTGGTCGCTGAAGAAAACAAAAGTCCTGAGCCACTGTGTCACTTGGGCATTAATACTTGCACTGAACATCTTGCTCCTGAGTTTTCCCGTGAAAGGAAGGCATGGATAAATACACCACTTGAAGAAAGAAAAGTCAATTGAAAAGGCAGAGAAATTCCCCAGGGCCCGAGTTGTAAGTCTGATTTAAACCCTCTGCAATGGCTGGCTGTTGCTCTATGGCAGCCTTGCTTGAACTGTCTAGGTGTTTTCTATTACATTGGTGTGAGGTGCCATTGCTCTCTGCAGTACAGACATTTGGTCAAAATCATGCCATTCCACCATCAATAAATGTGGGACAAAATGGAGAAAACATTTTCCGGTGTCTGCAAAAAGATTATTTCTTTTCGCTAGGAAAATCTTCCATCAGTGCTGATGTATTCCATACTAGTTCAGCTGTGCATCTCTTCTAGATTTCTTCGTAAAGCATTGACTTTAACTGATAGGCCCTTGGAGAAGTTGTTCTTCAGAGGACTTCTGATATCAGACATAAATTAATAGCGACACTTTCAAAAATTAATTCGGAACTTCCTTCTGGGAGCTCATTCAGACACAACCCAAAACCTTTGTGTGTGAACAAGTACAAACTACTTAACACGGGTGTCTTGAGGCCTCAAGTTCTCAGGTGTATCTGTTGTGCCTGCCTTCTTGTCTGGGTGTGGTATGTCTTGATTAAATGCCAATTTCATCATTGATGTATATTGCTTTTGAACACATGATAGCACAATGTCTTTTCGTTCTTCGGTGTTGCAGGTTAGTAGTTGTCATGAGATCTGAAGCACTATCCCTTGCATTCACTGGTCCGCAAATCCTCTCCCGGAGCTCTGAGTATTTTAGTAGGTACTATTTTAAATGCAGGATCATGGCTGGAACAATATTTTCTGATTCTGGACACTAGATTATGAGACTACCTGATTTATTGCTTTGTCTCAGAAGTGGCCACACTTGCAATATTCCATTCAAAAACTGCACTCTTCTGATTTGAATATGCTTTTGCTTCCATGGTGTGAATGTTAAGAGCCTCATCATACTGGACCGGACCAAGGATTGTTCTAGTTTTGTGTCTTCTCCACAGGACAGTTGAATGTAGATGCCTAGGGAAGAATATAAAACTTCCCCTATCAGTATTATTTTTGTTTTCAGCTTCTTACAGCTGAGGTGCTTCCTGATCTTGAGATAGTTTGTGATTAGTGACTTTAAAAGTTTTCTTCCATGAAGTTAAATATATTCAGAAGGAGCCTCATGAAACTTTTAGCATCCCTAATATTCTGGGGCAGATGGTTCTGTTGCATCAAGAGTCATCAATATGTATTTGTGAGACATTTGCTGCTGTCTTTAATCTGATGCCCTTGTGCTCTTTGTTTGGAAGAGTCAACAGTTGGTTGACGTTCTGTAAGGCATCATTTGTATATATAATCTTGGCTGTTTCCAGACTTCAGGGTCTTAGTTCATGTAGCAGTTTTTTTTGTTGAAGCTATCCATAACTTTGATCATATTTATCTGAACGTTCCCCAGTTCTTAGTGCAAGGTGAAGATGTAGGGACGTAACTTTTTTTTTCTTCTCAGAAGTCTATTTGTACCATGGGTTTTATTTTTTAAAAAAGCTTTTTGTGCTTATTTTGCCTGCCTGTGAAGGTGTGGCCTTAGATGGCACTACCAGAAAAAAGTCTAGCTAGTGGTATTTAGGTTTTAATTTCTTCAATGTGAATAGACACCGGACAACGCACCTCAGAGGTTTGTGTACTCTGGGCACCACGCTTCAAAAGTTCTTAGGCAAGTAGTAACCTGTATCCCAACTGTCTTCAAGTTCTACATCCAGAAATAAAGCAAGAAAACCAGCAAACCTGAAGAATTTTGTTATAGTAAGCAAAATACAGATTTAACCATTATCTTGGCAAAATCTGATTGTGCGGCTGGAACTTCCAAAGGTGTAAAGAGGTAGACTGTGGGGAGATAAAAAAATGTTTTGCCACGCTTAATCTTTACGAAACCTGATGTACTGCAAAATCCCAAACATCATATTGAAAGGGAATAGACACTGAGAGTGGTCTTCATCTTTTTTTAAGAGGCAGGTTAAAGGCAAAATTCTTTAAACGCTTTGAAACTATTACTGTGCTCAGACCTTTTTAAGTTCTCAATGTTTTGAAATACTTTGTGCTAAATTTTTTTACAACTTCTCCTTTTTTTTTAGGCGTAATATTATTGAAGCTGTGTATAGTAGGCTGAATCCACACAGAGAGAATGAGGGGGTAAGTTCCCATTTCGATTGCTACACCTCTTTATTAATGAGAACATCAAAGTAGTGTCAAACATGAAGCAAAAATGTACATCACTGCTAATGAAGTGTTATAAACACGAAAAAATATTGTAGCATACAGTTCATTTTGACCTTGTTTTGGATGGATCTGATGCAGAATTTCATCCTCAAAAAGACAGCAAGCTGTCGCCCAATTCTGAAAGACTTTTCAAACATTTAATTGACTACTGCTTTGTCAGTCAAACCTGTGAGGCAACAGTGCAGCATTTTTATAAATTATAGTTTATTATTGTCAAAAATTATGGTCAGCATATCAATTACTTAACTAGCTGTGATGTTTATTGACCAGAAATATAGTCCAAGAACGGAAAGCATGCTTCTTGTTGTCTTCTGTAAGTGTGGAAGACCTTGGTACACTGAATTTAAAAGATAACAAGAATAATATTGACTACCTTTTTAGAGTTTACACTACCTTTGAATATCCTATGTGCCGTGGTCTAAGGCAAGTGTGAAGTGACTTTAGTTTACCTCAGTTCTGATTCCTAAAATGACATACATTCTTCTGCTCAGTTCCTAATAAGCTGGATTTAAAATAGTATGTTAAAACTATCATTTACTATAACTTTAAACCTGATAGGTGGTTCTTTAGCATAAAGAGTAGTAACTGGTGTTTATATCAAATGTGGCTAGATATTTTTTTTTAAACAAGTTTTTGGAAATCTTAAAAACTAACAAGCATAACTGCTAGTATTTTGTGAACTAATCTGTGAAGGTACAATTCATCTTCTAGTAAATCCTTTGACATTTTTGCTCTTCTGAGATGGCTACAAGGTCCTTAGGTAGTCATTAGAATAAATGGTGTTGGGGAGATGTCAACTTTTACTTTAAATACATTGAAATGATGAGTTGTGCGCCTTGAGATTGTGACTATGGCCACATTTGTTTTTCCCACTCTCATCTTCTCTTGACTACCTACATTTGATTTATTCTCTTAAATTGGAAAGCTTGTGTAGGTGGAAGGGACCACTGTTCTGTTAAGAGATTTCTTCTCTATTTGTATATTTAACTTTTTTATTTTTTAGGATTTGTTGTTTGTTTGTTTGTTTTTTAGTTTGTAAGTGATGAGTGTACATTCTTGATTTAACTTTCAACAAATTGTGCGACACTACCCCCAAAACAAGCTAGACAAAAGTGTCCTCTTTTCAGCTTCTTTAGCCCTTCAGGAAACTCTGCACCTCTATTAGCCTGCTACTACTTTTCATGTTTAGCCGTAGTTTTGTTCCTGCTTTTGGGGTAAAGTTACTGGTGAAAGTGGTTTATTTGAAAATTGTAGCATAGGTTTTGTAAGTTGTTTGGTCATTTTTTTTAAGAGAAAAAAATTTATCTAATGGTAACTTTTTAGAAATACCATGTGCCATAGTTGCACTTATGACGCATCTTTTCGAAGTCCTAATTTACTTTCAATAGTCATACAAGCTTGCTGAAAATTCTAACATACAGCAGCCTTTTGGGTATTGGCTACTTCCAAGAAATTTCTGTATGTCATCCATTATAATTTAATAAAACAAAGTAACTGAACTAAATATGCAAGTTACTCGTATAAGAATATAGTTGTAACCCTTACTACCATTAATAGTTTTGACCTTTATGGCTATTAGAATCCCTGGGTAGTTGTTTCGAGTCCTTTTAATTTGGCTTCTTTAATAGATGTGAGCCGTATACTCCACTCTACCAATAGAAGGCAAAGTTTACAAAAGTATTTAATGCAAATGTTGGTAATGATTTGAATGATGTGTTTGAAGTACACTGGATTAAAATTTAGTTTGATCTTGTGGCAAGATGTCATTTCCCAGTCAGTACCTTTGCTTTCCATCCTAAGCGATTCTCACGCAGAGCAGTGAGAGAGAAGGATGTGCCACTGGGTGAAGGTTGCAATTCCTGTTTGCACTTTCTCAGCAAGCAGGAATTGTTATCTTACTGTTCTTTAAGTGGATTGATGTTTATTAATTTAATTGGAATCACATCTCTGAGGTGATGAGAACATGACTTCCTTGCTAGTTTTACTTGGTTCCAAGTATGTATGTGGTGATCTCTTAGTCTTTTGAACTGCATACTCTAGTGGTTGGGGGGATGGGGAGGTGGGGTGAAATGGCAGGAAGGTGTTCAGTTACTCAACATCAGACTCTCCACAATGTCTACACACTGTGATAATGTTGCTACACATCTCGCATTTAAACAGGAAGCAAAGGTAGGAAGGAAACATACCAATGATGACATTTCCAAGTGAGCCTGAAATCTAACTAATAATGCCCCTATTTAAACTAGTGTGACGCAAGAGCGGGTCTTCATATGAAAAATTAGGAGCTACAGACACAGGTGCTGAGTCTGCAGAGAACAACGGTGCACGTATGCTGTTAGAGCGTGGGCACAGTGCAGAATGCTGCTGTTGCTAACTGGAAAATCTGCCTGTGACAGTCATTTCTATCTGATGATTTTGTATAAGGCTAGAACCACTCTTTTTACCTTGACAAGTTAATAATGTAATTGGTTACTAAAATATTAATGCACGTGAGTAACAATTTTGAAAAACACCAAAACCCACAAAAACTACCCAAACCAAACAGATTTAACACTTGCCATTGAGAATTACTTCCTCCTGAAGAATATACTTTTTAGTATTGAGCAATCTAAGCTAGTTACCCTGAGTTAGTGTGAACTGGATAATAATAGGTTTGTAAGTAAGTTCTTAGTATATAAGTCAGCCCAAGGTGGTATCTTCTTCTAGATCACAGTCCTGAGTAAAAACAAAGCTCAAGATGTCAGGTAGTGTTCTGCTTGGATTTTATAATTTTTTTTGGTCATCCAAGCTGGTGATTGTAGAGTAACTTCCAATTCTTCACGTGTGTGTTCTGAGAATCCTTAACATACAGCCTAAATAAGGAGTTGTTATGTAGAGAGTGAGAAGTGAAAGATTCCTTACTACAGTAGTGTTCAGAGATCACTAGTGTGGCTTCAGCATATAGCAGTCATATGTTGTGGTGGTTTGATTTTGGGTTTGTTTGGTTTTTTTGAAGTATCTCAGTAGAGTGTGAGTATTTTGTAAATCCAGGGCTGGAGAGAGCCCTGCTTTGGGCTCACAGAGAACAACATTGCCAGTGTTTGAGCAGAGAGACTTCTGCTGAAGATGTTGTGGCTTGTGCGTTTAGAAGTGCAAGTAAAATCATAGAAATCTTACGTATTGGAACCTGGTGCTTTCAGATCTTTAAAGAGAATTTAAAAGAACTTCTTCATAGCTAAATAGTTGCTACCACTAATGTTCCAATACCACTGAGTTGTTGTTCTAATTAACATGTTAAAATATTACTCTTTCTTTAATGGCTCTGCTTCTTCAACCATTCTTTTTAATGTGTTCCGAAGACTAGGAGGGTACTCTGCAGTTAGGCTACTTGGGTCTACATGTATCCTCAAACACAGGGAACGATGTTAAGGTTACAGTGGCTGTGTTAATAGTTTCAATGGTATTTGTTTAAAACTGTGTTTTGAGTGTCGTGTTTGAAACCAGTCATGTAGCTAAATCAAATATGTGATTAAGGGCTGCTACAGATAATTTAAAAAATGTAAATGGACAAAATTCTTACACCCTTGAACATTGTAAATCCTGTTCCTAATATGTAGTAGCCCTTTTTATATATATAATTTAACAGAGCAGAACTTCTGTAAAAATCGTGAATGCTCGTGTTCAATGTAGCGAGCCCAAACTTACTCTTGTTTTTATGCTCAGTAGCGCTGAGGTGAATTAGAACATGAAGGAAGACAAAAGTTAACTTGCACAGTAATCATAGTTTTCAGGGACCTGTTCTAGCCACACATCCTTAGAGAGAAATCTGTTATAGTGTACATGTAGTGTGTAGTATATGAGGCGGTTTCTGTCTCACTGTTGTTTGTGGTGTTTCTTGTCTGCTAGCACTGAGGGAGACGGGGGAAGCAGAAAATAGCCTGCCATCAAACCTGGTACAAAGCAGGGTGTGAGTTTGAGTATCAGATGCTAACACCACTGTTACTTTGACTCCTACTAGCATTTGAATTGTTTAGGAGTCAGGGCTGCTATGATATTGCTTATTGCCTTTACGCTGCAGTGTTGCACGGCAGCAAAACTATTCACTTCAGTCTGCCAAAAAGAATTTTTAAAAATCTAAGTTTTGTGAAATGTGGAGATTCAGGCTGTATGTTTGCTAATGTCAGCTTCGGAGCAAAACTGATAGGATGGAGGAATGGTTTGGTTGGGTTTTTTTTGTCAAAACTTCTAAGAGATAGGATACACCTGTAGCCTTATCTTGATACCCTGAGTTTTCACTGACTTTGTGCTCATGAGGCATTAAACCAGTCCCATGTCTTACATTAACGCTACCTTCTTTAACTTGCTTCCCCTCACTGGGCCCTTGAAGAGCTCTCTGAATCTGAAAATGCTAGTACATGGGGGTCAAAACATCTCAGACTAAGACCAGAAAACCACAGTGGAAGTAGTATCTGTCTAAGCAATAGAGTAAGCTTAGAGGGATATTATTATATGTAGTAACATTCATTTTTGTGCTAAAATTGTCCCCTTTTTAACTTAAACTGTGCTATTGAGTCTTGGGGCTTCTATTCAAGAAAAATTACAACATCCAAAATCTTACTGAACCCAAGATACTGTCTTAATACTGCTACTAAGCTTGTAAATGAGTGACTGCAGTACTTGTAGCTTGTGAAGCTTTTGGACTGGATGACAATTAAATGAGGTCAGCATGAGAACAAGGCAGTCTGGATTTTGCCTCTAATGTATTGCAAAATCTGCCAGCTTCCAGAGATACAGTTCCATTTGTCTGGCTTGGTAACTTACTAGATATTAATAATTAAAATGTACTATTCCCTTAAAGCAGCAGTTCTCCTTTAGCACTTTGAAAGTTAAAATACCTAGTACCAGTGTCAGAGCACTAACAGATGTGTGAGTCTTGTCACATAAAAAAACACCCAACAAACCCCCATTTTTTTTCAGCTGGAGGCTTGTGGCGAAATAGTTGTTTGCAGAGTTGACCTTCATTTCTTAATCGGCGCTGCTTACTTGATTTTGTGCTGTAGGTTGTTAGATTTGACTTTAAATAACTGTTTTAGCTATTAATTTTTCTAGGCAATACACATATCTGCCAAAAATAGCATCTCATGTTTTTCAAACACCGCCGCTCCTGGTGCTGATAGGTAGCTGCTAGTTTCTTTTACGGCAGCATCATGCATGCAAAAATCAGGGGTTGTTTTCTAAAACACTCTGAGCGTTTATTTTGATGTGATGCTTCAGTTAAATTGCTAGCAGTAGAGTTATCCATTCTCCTTAAGTTTTTCATGGAACTGTGTTGCTATTGGTTGTGCAGAAATTCACAACGAAGTATGTTGATCTGATGGCTAAAGAAGCGTAAATTTCAAATTTTCACTGACAGCTGACCAAAGTTGTGGGGAATATCAGCTATGTTCATCAAAAGACAATTTGAATCAAGATGAAGTTAATGGGAAGTACCATGTTGACACTGGCAGGCTCATAATAAATTGAAATTATTAAAGATGCTGTTTGAATAGATACCATTTCTTAAATCTTTATGTTGTATTAAGTAGACAAAGATGGATGATACTTTTCTAAGATGTATGTTGCTAATAAGGTCTTTTATATTAAAATAGAGCAAAGCTGATGTTTTCTCAATCAGGAAAAATGTTTTTTTTTTTTAAATGTCGTTAGAAAATATTCTAGTTTAATTACTGATTTTTTTGGGGTCTTGAATCTTAAAAAAAGGACCCTGGCGATGCCGAGGAAAGTGGAACGCAGGGAAAATTGGTGGAAGCGCTCAGGCAAATGAGAATTAATCATAGGGGGAACTACCGCCACCTGCTGGAAGAGATGCTGACTAGTTACAGGCTAGCTAAGATGC
Organism: Falco biarmicus; assembly: GCF_023638135.1. Classification (NCBI taxonomy): domain Eukaryota; kingdom Metazoa; phylum Chordata; class Aves; order Falconiformes; family Falconidae; genus Falco; species Falco biarmicus. The sequence goes on from NC_079299.1 coordinate 15,512,428, forward strand.
AGGGAGAAGAGTGCACTGCTGAATCAGCTGCAGCATCTACTTCAGATACTCTTGCTGGACCCAGTGACCCCGTACCAGACACCCACACAGAATCTGGGAATCTCCTTGCTGAAATACAGAGCTCAAACGAAGATTCAGGGATGAATGAGATGAGTGAGAAACAGACATAATGTTTTACATAGCGGATTTAACGCTTCGCTTCACTTGGCATATTTTCCTTTGTTTATATCTCAACATTTGTCACATCTATCCTAAAGTCTGTTTGGTTTTACTTCAGTTATTTGTACAGATTGTTTATACAAAGCTCTTTCTTCCTTAGAAGTTCAACTACTGTAGTGTATTATAGTAATTGCATCTTATGTTGTGTAGCAAGCAGTTCATTTCCCATTTGAGATTGATTTCTTTTTTAATCCTGTGACACCAACAATAGGAATCTAACATGCTAATGCAAAAATAAATTTTCAAATCTTTTCTTTTAAGAACATTTAAAAATAGTAATCCTGATGGTATATGTTTGCTAATTGTAAAGTAATTCACATCTTAATTGTATCTTTTGTGCAAATTGAATTATAAAAAACTTTCAGTCTTTTTTGTTCCCCAGCATCTTTTACTGCATGTTTGTATTTGAATTGTGTATAGTTTATATTACAACTAAGTTACAAAAGCTATTACATTTCAGGTTGTCACTTAATCTTCATGAAACGTGTTTGATTTTTTCCAATTTAGATTGTATCCACTGTTCATCATAAATATAATTTTTTCTAGATGACTGTATTATTACTTCCCAGGTTGTAGCATAACTTATATCCAGAAATGAAAATGTACTTAGATTTAGTACCTAGTGTCAAGTTCTAAGAATTTGTGTTTAAGTGAAAATAAAGAATATGCTGTGGAATAATGTCTCTATGCATATTGACTCTTTTAAGCTTTCTTTGAAATGCTACCATTCTGACATGGCTTGAAACTTTTCATAGCTTCTGATAATAACTCAAGATGTTCATTCGTTTCTACAAATATTTCAGTAACTTTGGGTTTGTCACATTGACTATAATGTTCTATTTGGGCAACATTTCTCAAGATCAAGTTCAACATCAGCCATATAAATAAATAAATAACCTGGCTATTCTGCCTAAGTTTACTTCCTACCAAATCTTTTCTGTGTCTTTTGGTGTAGACCCGTGGATGTGTACGTGCATTTGGGTAGATCAGTAATAATACTGGGAATTCACAGCGGTGGTAACTAATCTGCTCATAAGTTAAATATTGAATTCTTGTATCAGTGGTCAGTTCGTAATATCACACTTGCAGGAAGATATCTTTGTTCAGAATAGGTACAAATTTCACTGCCTTAACAAAAAAGAGCTTTTGGGAATTTCTTGCAGACCAGGAATACCTGAAGAGCCCAATTCCTTAGTATTTTTCAGCTATTTTTAAGTAGTCCGTAGATGTATTGGTATCTATTGATAGCTATGATTTAGTACAATTTTAGCTAATACTTGTTTTTAAGTCTGTGCTATAGTAGCTTTACTGGATTCGTGTTTTATAAAAGTAAATTCCCTCATGAAGTTGAAGAACAGAGAATGTTTGTGGGTGGAAGTGGGCAAGTATGGAAAAAAGGAATATGTAGCCTGTCCTAAAGCTTGTATTCTTAATTATACCACTGCAATCCAAAGTGCAACAAAAATGTTTTCATTTGTATTGGTGAGTAGTAATATTTCTCCTCTTCTTTTCCTGTAGGGTGCTGGAGATCTAGAAGATCCGTGGTAGCCTTACAAATCTACTAAAATGCTTTTGATTCTGAAAGGGGGAAAAAAACTTTTAATCTGTTTTCTTCAATACAAGGGAAAAATTCTGGTGGATTTCCAACATTTTGTGAAATGGGCAGAAAGATATTAGAATTTTCCATCATTTGTTCATTTTTGTGTTTTCTGATCTTGCCACTCTTAGCATTGCCTGTACTACAGTATTTTTACCAGCCTCAGGCATACTGATTACATCTGTAATGAACTTTGGCCCTAAGGAAGGAAGGAGTGATTCTCTCAGCAGATTGGTGTAATGTACCTGAGGTACGTGGGATCGTAGGTGTACTCTGAAGATACACTGTGGCGAAATGAAACGTGCAACACGCAAGCATGAGAGAGTACAAGTAATTGAGACATTACTTATTTCACTTTAACGAGTTGGAAGGCTTTGCAGCTCTGTGGCTTGGAAGTAATTTCAATTGGGCAATACGCTATCAGATGTGTGTTTTGTTTTTTGTTTTTGTTTTTTTTTTAATTTTCCAGTTTTACCTGTATTACCAGACCGTTAGGTTTCCCTGCGGTGTCCAAATTGTGATACGTTGCCTACTGCTTGCTTGAAGATAAGTGTATTTGGCAATAATATATGAAGATTCTAGGCATCTAAAAACAGTAAGAATTTTACGCATGTGTACAACACACCCTTAAACTCTTGCTAGAGAAAATCTTTACAAACCAAACTGATGAATTTATAGTTAGTAGTGACTTGCTTTGACATCTCTCACAGCTGCAGGTTTTTTAAAAAATGCTGAAATTTTGCCTTTATTATAATGTAAATTGTGATTATTTTTTTGTTCTATATGTGGTTTTCTATAGTTTTTTGATTTTTTTTCAGCTTAAAATACGGACAGAAGTCTTGTGTAATATGGGTATAATTTTTAATTGTTTGCATTATTTTCAAAGTTCAAATTATCACTTTGAGATTACTATAAATACACTTAAAATTATCTATTTTAAATTAAGAAAATATTAGAGATATTTTCATGGGTTCAACGACCTTTCATTTTATAAGCAATGGGCATGGTACAGAGTGGCTGTCATGTAAGGTACTTGAAGATTCTTAGTTTAATTCTATTTTTGCAATAACCTTGACTTTTTTCTGACTTCTTTGAGTTGTGCATGTAATGAGTCCAGTAAATGCTGAAAACGGGGAAGAGTAAAGTATTTATCTAAAATAAAAGCTATTGGGGAGGGGAAACAATGAATGTATCCATCTGTACATGATTTACATGCTGTGGATGCCTTGTAAACATTTTCCTATTTGTTTAAACTGTGTTTCAGCGAGGATGTAATTGCCCTTGTGTGTAGTTTTAAGCTAATGACAGTCATCAACTGGTTTTGTGTGAAATGGAATTCATGGTGTTTTTCTGTAACTTTATCCCCATGGTGAGTCTGTAAAAACCACATGCTCTTTCATACTGGTGCCGAAGGCCAGCTTTCCCAATCATTTTGATTCACTGTGTATCTGATTTTTTTGGTCTAGAGAGGATTATTGCCACAGTATATTTTATTTATTCATTAGATTTTAGCCTTGTAAGTTAAAGTGTTCTAAATGATGATGTTAACAGGTATTTGTCCCTTTACTGGTTTTTTTGGGGTTGTTAAAAGATAGGGAATGAAGAATGCAAAATGGTTTATTGTTCAGACTGTCCGCTCTGGTCCAACCCTGTACTGATAGTACCTTCCCAGTATGATATTGTGATGTTTCATACAATACAGTGAACATAACCAACTTGTTATCTTCAATAAAGGATTGCTAAAACAGTGTGATATGCTTTATATTTTCTTGAGAGGGATTTTTCAGGATGGTGCAGGTGTTCTGTATACAAAGGTAACCAAATAGGATTTATGAGGTGTCTTAGTGATGGATTTGTGTGTGTTCTATAGCGAATGCAGCATTGTCACAATAAGCCAGAAGTCTCAAAGTGGGCTTCTCTGTGAGACAGAAGAGCACAAACAACATTTAGAGTTACTAGGGCAAATCCATCCCCAGTTCAGCTGGGATGAGTCTTATTCCAGCTACGGGAGGGTATTCATTTAAAGTCTAAAAATTCAGATTGAACTTGACTTCTTAGTTAACTTGCTTCTTCAAGATCTGAAGTTAGACCTATACAGGTTTGCTTTTGTGCCGTGTTTTGGATGGAAATTTCTCTAATGTTTACACTCTCATATTAAATTTTTTACTGATTTTTTTTTTTTAAAAAAAAACTTACTAATGAAGTTGTTTAGCTGGGTGGAAAAGGAAAATGAAATCCTCCGTGTTATTGATACTGCATGGCAATAACCTGTCTGAATAGGCAGTGTTATCGTGGAGTAGGTGTGTTTAAGAACAACCTGTAAATTTTTGAGTCTATGAGCTCTGTTAAGTTCTTTGAACTTTTTTGTTGGATCTGCTTTGACCGCATAACCCCTGCATGCATTTCTCATGAACTGCAGTTGTAATACCCTGTTCCACTGGTAAGAGTGCTTGTACTCCACAGGCTCTGTGAACGCTTACATGTGTAGGCTTTTTTATCATGTGGATAGTCTCCCTGAAGTAATAGGGTTTGTGCACATAGGTTTTTCAAAGAGAAGGACCATAGTTTGCACAGCTACAACAAAACCAAGACCCCTTTTTTGCCTCTAAATCAGCATGACTTTCCATTCATACATCCACTGGGTTCCAAATTCTAATAATGTTTTTAGTTTAATGAAAATACTGTTCAGATTTCAGCAGCCTGGAAAAAAATAACTGTGCTTGTTAACTTTGTATTCTTAGCGTGGGAAGTCTGAATGTTTGATAAAATTTGTTCACGTATTTGCCATAACTTGTCAATTAACATGCTTTTTATATTAAAAAAATTATCTTAATTGTATTGCCATCCTGTAACTAACATAAAGATAGTTCTATAGAACAATGATTGGGTATCTCTTCCATCTCTGGCCTTTCTGAGTCATCAAATTCAGCTTGATTCTTTTCATTTTTATGACTTCTCCTGTAACAGACACTAAGTAGTCCCTGTCAGTTCTTAGATCTGCTCTCTGATAATCTTGAGCAAAATAAAGGTTTGTTTTAACTGTTCCTCATTAACATGTTTAATGGAATAGGGAATAAAGAAATGGATACAAATGTAAGTGGTGTCATCCTGATCTTCTCAAAAGGCTCATATGAGATGTTAACTACAATAAAAGTCTCCTCTTAATACACTTTCACTTCATGTGCTTCATGTTCTTCACGATCTTCATGTGCTTATTTGAGCCTGCATACAAACCGTTCTAGGACTTGGCCAAAATATTCATCCTTGTCATGGCCCTTAGGTGAATCTGATGCTGATGTTGCTATTCAGGTGAAAGAGTTAACAACAACAACAACAAAACCCCAATCAACACCCAAATCAAAACAAACTATACACTTGAAACGGGTAAAATGCCAATTCTTTTAGCACATCACAGGCTAACGGTGCTGGGTAGCTCCTTGGTGTCAGCTGCAAAGTGGGGTTAAGTCAATCGCTTCATCTGCGAGCTTTCTTATACTGTCAGCCGTAATCACCTGCTTAAATCTTATAGGCAAAATTAGCCCCAGAAATGTAATCATTTTTCTTTGGCACTTTAAAGATTTGCAATGGAAACCAAAATCAATAGGAACTCAAGATTAGTTACAGCACTGAGCCAAGCTTTAGTGGGCAATTTTTAGTTCTGGAAGATACAGCAAAAACCAGTGCTGCCTAACGTTAGGTATCAGGTCTATTCTGGCAAAAAAGCTAGAGTGCCAAGCAGTTTTAGCTTTCAAGTATTTGAATTTCATTAAGTTAAAAAGCAGATTATGGATTTAAGGATTGTCTGTTGAAGGTATGTTGCTTTTAGCTTTTTATAGTTGTTTCTTAGCTTTAAAATAAAAATGAAGTCAGAGGGTGGTAGCTCCCCTGCTGCAGGTGAGCAGCTGCATGGGATGCTCCCAGAGGTGAAAGCGGTTTGACAAAAATCACAGGAACGAACCCAGGTCACTGAACTCTTGCAGTATAATCCAGGTAAGTATGTAGTTTATGCAGCTGAAACTCCTCCCGGGGTCTCATGCATCTTTGTAAGCCCTTTCTCTGTGTGCCCATCTGATCTTGTCCTACTCGCGTTTATTCGGACTGTTGCTGTACAGACCTGGCTGCCCTATGGTTTGCTTGTACCGTTTTATATTCCAAACCAGCTGCTTCTCTGCTAATCAAAAGACAAGTGGCATTTGCATTTTAGCGTGACTGCGCCTCCTTTTTGTGTTTAGCTCCTCCTCCAGGTCATCTGTAATGTCCACCATGCACTTCGTTGCATGCTTAATCGGTGCTGCTGTACTTCATTTTTAATGTCTGCAAGGTCACGTACCCCGAAATACCTTATTTTTCTTTCTTCAAAAATATTTTTGAAGCTCTCTTTTGCTGTGATGTCTAGGTTTAAAGACTGATTGGGATTACTGAGGACTTCACTGATGAGCGTTTCCTGCTTCTGTCCTGATTTGTCTACATGCAGATTGACTAGGAATTTGCAACAGAAAAAGCTTTTCTGGACCGTGAATTGGCATTAACTAGTGATTGCATCAGCACCTGCTTTTAAAACTTAGCAAAGTGATCATCTTGGAAGTTCATCTGGCCTGTAAATACAGAAATACTGTTTTTTCTGGCCTTTTCCGGGTGGCTTCTGGATTCTCTTGGGGAGTGGTTACAGGGGGTTTTCAAACAAGTATTTTTCAAAGGACTTCTATGCAAGGTTATGTCAGACGAAATGGGATCTGCTTTTATCATTTTGGAAGAGCTGCAAAGCTTAAGTGAAAGATACTGGACAAATTCATAGAACGAAAATTCTGTGTCTTGTGAGATAAAACACTACTTTCAGGAGTTAGTGTCCAGAACTTAGAAAGGCTACACAAAAATGTTCGGGTAAGTTATATTCCTTGTAAAAATACTAACTTCTTGAAAAATCTGAACTGTATTTTTAAAAAAGAAACTGTGGTAAGAACACGCCTCTCCACATCGATGTGTTTTAGCTACGTTTTTTGGGCGAGGTGAACATGTAGTTTAGTAAACATCCTATATTTAGAGGTTAGTCGAAAACTTTGAACTAAATATGTACATGTTAACGTCTGGTTGCATTAATGAAAAGATACTTCCCATTATTTTTGTAAGGAAACTTTCTTAACACCATCCTCCTCAAATTCATTCTGTGAATGTTGGTTTTGGTTTGGCAGGTTACTTGCATGCAGACAGGTGGGTGTCTGCTTAATCTTGGACATTAATCTATAGTATTTAATTTGCTGCCCTTAAGAGAAACTGGAGAATGTCCTCAGATTTTTCTTTTTTTGATCTTTTATCCAACGGTCATTTTCAGTTCATAAACACATCTAAGTTTGATGGTGCAATAAAGATTTTGGTCTGGGTTTGTAAAGCACATCTATTTTTCTAGTGTGTTTAAAATAATAATAACGCTTACGTGTTGAGAGCAGAGAATGTGTGAAATCAAACCAAGATACTATTTCTAGCTCTCCTACATCTGCATTTAATTTGGAAAGATATAGCTGTAGGAAATACTCTGCTAATGCAAACAATGTGTGAGGTTATTTTAAGCGTGGTGCTTCACAACAACTTCTCGGTCTACTTTGTCATGGATACTGAATGAAAAGTGCTGTCTTGTAGCTGTAACTTCTGCTATGGTCTCAGTAGCTCCCTGTGCTTTGAATTGCATTAAATAAAAGCTTCTGGATGAAATTTAGACAAAGTAGAAGAATAAGTACAAAATGGGTCTTGTGTTATTGCAGACTTAAAGATGTTACACGGCTGTCTTTCTGTTCAGCCTCCAGTACTCGTACATTTAGAAGATCTGTCTTTGAAACGCAAACTAGTTTTGTTGTGGGTGGATTAGGGTCCCGCTGTACTTGGCGCTGCGGACGCCTAGATAGCGTGGCAGAGCTGAAAGCACGAGAACTGTGAGAGCGTGCGTGCCTCACATAACGGACAGAGACTTGCCTGAAATATCCTCGGGGTGGGGGAATGGGGGGGTGTGATCCGAGTGATGTGAGCGAGCTTCCTCCCGGAGGGACAAAAACCTGGAGTTGAGATAACTTCCTATGCATGTGTGACAGGATAGTGATTGACCCTCTGTAGGGGGAGGGCATCCACAAGGAGGCAGCTCTGCGTGCTGCTGCTCTTGGAGCTATGATAATGGCAAGAATTAGAGGATAATTGTTTCCATGAGAAGTAGTGGGGGAGGCCAGCCATGCTGCTCACCCACGGGGGGCAGGGGCTAGGTGCCTCCTTCCCCTGAAACATTACATGAGCCAAGCAGTAGCTAATTACAGCGCTTATAACGCCATTAACCTTTAATCACGTAGTCCATTAGTGGACTAAGAGCATTAAAACATAAAAAAAAAAAATCCCAGACAGTGTCACAGTGTCCCACGCAATTCCATTTTGCCACCCCCCAGGACTTCAGGCTGGTGGCAGAAAGCTCCCGTGCTCTCGGGGATGCCTGGGGTAAAAGGCATCGCATCGGAGACTGGTTCTGGGCACCGTGGCTCTCCTGCCAGCCCCTCCGCGCCAAGGGAGGGCTGTCTGGGAGGACTGTCTTGGTGCTGAACGAAACACAGCGTTAAAGGTCAGGCTAGCCATCGCGCTGGGGGCAGCCACGAAGGAAAAACTGACAACCGCAGCGTGTGCCTCTTTACATGGGTGTAAAGCTGGCCCCGATTCTGTAAGTAATGAGGTTATTTTTAGAGGCGAAGTGCATCGTCAGACCAATTCCAGTGGTAACAAAGCATTTAATGAAAAAGCGTTAAGCAGGAGAACTTTTTAACAATAAATTTCTTCCTACACTTAGCACGTTAGGGTGCTTAATCACCCCTCTGTATGGTTTTTGGTGTAATACATGTGGTATCAAGTAACTGGCAAGCTACTTGGCATTTGTATAGCATCAAATGGCAGGCTACTTAGTCAGCCAGTGCATCTAAATAATTATATATAAGAAACACTTGTGGAAATTAACCCCTCCATCTTGCAGAAATAACCATGGCACTCTGTATGGAGATAGCAGCTATTACCGCCCACATACCGACTGGTTTTGTTTCCCTATCTAACCCTGAGGTAAACAGAGTAACTGGCACAGGATTTGAAGTCTTTTCTTTACTATTTTATGCTTTTCAGTGGATTCTGCTAACACAGTCGCATTGGCTAGTTACTCCTGCTAAACTATAGAATTGCTCAGGAGGGAACCGTTTCAGAACTGCTTGAGAGAAAGCCAGAGCATAATGCCTGCGTACATAAAATGGGTTTTTAAAGCAAAAAGTTTAAGCTCAGCGGGAATTGTTGGTGATCTGCCTCTCTTAAGACGAAGTTTGCAGTTTCCCTTTATCAAATAATTTTAAGGTGAGCAACTCCTCGAGCTGAGGAGAGAGAAATAAAGTCTGTAATAAAACCGAAACACCTGTGTGGTTTTATTTTTTAGTCAGTGAGGAAAAACATACAGGAGGGAGGTACCAGTTCTTGAGCTTGTTCTCCAGGGTCTGTGGTATTGATTGTCCAGGCCTATTTTAAGCTTCTCGGCTGTATTTTACCTTCAGGTTTCCTAGGAGAATTTTTAGCGTTCAGGGTGCAGATGTCTAGCCCACACGCTGGTACCTGCTTGTGCTTCAGCTCTTCTTACGTAGCAATGTGGACTTGATCTGAAATCCAATTGAAGCCTGGCTGTAAACGCGGGCAGTCCGACTCTGAAACCAGTATGTTCACTAGGACAGCTACTTGGTAGTTTCCGGGATGGCTTATGTTCTGTTTTAACCTTAAAATAGAACGTGTCCCTGTACCTTAAACCCTGTAGCCAGCAGGGGAAGGTTGGGCCCAAGGACTCACCTGCACGCTCCGTGCATCTACCACAGCAGCATAATCCTACTCTTTTCAGCCAGATGCTTGGCAATTAACACGCGATTTGTCCTACTTAAGGTATTAATAAGCCTTTAAAGTTACTTAGGGATTACACTGGGCCACAGGGGGCTCTTTTGAAGACAGGGCTCCCGTACAGCAGGGCTGGCAGAGCAGGTGTTGGCCGCTGTGCTCCCGCGAGATGTTCGGATAAGAAGGAAGTAATGGCTTCCCACGCCCATGGAGAGCGGTGGCACCTTCTGCCTCCCAACATACCAAGTTGGCCTTTATCAGCTGTAAGAAGCGTGTGTACGAGGGGTAACCTCCCTCTACCTTTCGATCAAGCGCACATGTCCATGCAGGCAGTTATCACTGTTAAGTTTACTGGATTAAAGAAGGGGGGTGTCTGGGGGGGCAGGTGCTGAAATACTCCCTTGGAACCAGAGTTTCAACGGTGTTTTGGGTAGTGGCAATGTAGTACTTGGGTGAAGTGGGGTTAAGCCCCTGATCCTCCACAATTTCATGCGTGATTAGGGGTAAGCTGTTAACAGAATTGCAACCCTCTCCCCATCTTTGATTCTAGTGATGTTTGTGGGTGTGAAGCTGTACTGCTTTCTACTCCTGAAAGTGAAATGGTAGGACTTTCTGTAAGGGACAGACAAGAATATACTAAAACAAGTGTGAGACACAAAGGCTATAACTTGACTGAAGAGCTGCTCGATCAAGGGCTTGTGCCTTGTACCCTGGTCTCTCTCCCTGTCTGCCCCCATCCTCCTCCCTGTGTGGGGCTGGCTGAAGCGCTGGTGTGCTCTCATGGGGACCAGGCCAATTAGGAATAGAACTGTCTGAAGAATTAAATTTTTTTTCAGCCAAATCTGTTTCCCGATCTGGTTCACTGTGCAGTTGCCTAAATGCTTCACCTGGCACAAGGCAGGAGGTGACGCAAGGAAGGAGCAAGCAGCCAGGGATAAGAGTAGATTAGGTTAGCACTAAATGCTGGTGAATTAGACACAGAACTGCAACTTCAGCCGTGGCCTTGTAGTATTGCTTATTGAGCAGCTACTTGCTATACATTCCACGCCTGTGTCCCAGTACTGTGCCAGGGATGCTTTCTGGGACTTGCAGAAGTGCTGATCTGTGTCTCGAATACGTAAATGCTCCAACATCTGCCTTCTCTCATTTGTATGCCCATGCTGCAAAATGGTAGATGTGAAGTTCCTCACACCTGGGCTGCATTCTTCAAAAGAGGTGCCGACGGTGACTTGCAAGCTCTGCGTGATGCAGTCACGACATGGTACTGAGCAGCCTGACAGCACGGCTGGCCTGGCTGTGCCGGCCCACCTGGCAGGCACAACGTTACAGAGAGGAAGGGAGAAAGGACAGAGAAGCAGCAAAATCTGATTAAGACGTCCCTGTTAATGCTTTGCTGTTTGGTTATGCAGTTGTCTTCTACCATGAATACATTCTTTGTATTTTTTGCAAATGCAAGGTTGTTCCCAGTTCCTGTTAGCCTGGGAGGAAGGACTTGGAATGAGCAGGGTGGTGGCTGGCCCTGTTGGATGTGATGCTATGGCTGGAAACAGTTTTTAAAAATAAACAAAAAGCAAATAAGTAAACACAGCTACTTGGATAACTATCTGCTTGTCAGGGTAGCTCCTAATTGACTTTTTTTCAGTGAAGATTCTCTTTGACATCTAGGTACTGTTTACCTCTTAATATCGCAACAGGAGCTGAGCCTTTTCTTACAGGTGTTGGTCTTGCAGTGTTGTGGTCTGAGAGACTTGGCTTTGTTCTTGTGAGTGTTGAGGTTTTTGGAGTGTCAGCCACATTGCTGGGTGTGTGTGTATGTAAATATAACAAAAAAAGGCACAGAATTTATATTTTTAGAGAGAGATCTGTATTCTCAGCTCTGATTCGGTATTGTGGCAACTCCAAAATTTAGAAGCACGTTTATAGTTTAGGAGAGGGGGGCAGGAAAAAGGCAAAACAAACAATTGCAAAAACCCGCCCAACAAACAAAACCCAGCAACCCACAACTGAGGGTGCTGTGAGCCTGGTTGTGGACTCTCCCAGCCCCAGCTCCGAGACGTCTCTGTGTGCCCAGCTGTCCCGAGTCCCCCTGGCTGGGCTGACCCACGTGCCCATGGCAGGCGGCAGCACGTTGGTTGTCCTTTGCTCTTGCCTCTGACTCGCTTTGCTTTCTGCTGCGCTTGGGTGCTTGAAGGAGCGTTTGGGCAGTGCAGGAAGCCACGGGCACATTTAAACCTCAATCTGGGCAAAAAGCAAGGTGGGGAGTACTAAGGTCTTGAGGTGTGCGTGATGCAATCTAAAATTTTTTTCTGTATTTACGCATTTCCTATTTTAATCAGAAACGAAATAATTGAAATGAAACACTTGAAACGGGGGGTTAGCATTGTGCTGAATACAACCTTGTGCCCTGAGCGTGCTGTGCCTGCCTGGAAAATTTACAGCTTACAGATACGATGATATTAAGGCTGTAGAGTCATTAGATGGGAGACTACTTCAAATAACTTCCCACTTCTGAGTTTCCCAGCAATACTGAGCTACAGGCACTGAAACTACTGCCATTATCTCAAATGCTCCCGCAACCACCTGACTTTGCACAGGCCAAGGTTGCTGCCAGGCACTACTGTGAGGAAGGGGAAGAAAAGAGTTAAACCCGACAGAGACCTCTTCTTAGCTCAGCTACTGAATAAATAGCACATTTTTGAATCCTTGGAATATTGCATGCTGGATTTTTTTCAGTCATTAGCTCGTAAATTTCTTTCATGGTTTCAGGCAAACATAACAAATACTTTTATGAGGGCAAACCCAACCTTTTCTCCACTGCTGTTTGCCCGTGGGAGTTTCCTTGGGACCCTGACCCTGTGGTCATGGGCAGGTGTCTGTTTTTACATGTGATAAGGCAGCTCCTTGGCAAACACGTGTTGCTTTGCGTTTCCTCTGGTGTGCCTGGGTAGAGGGCAGGGGCTGGAGGGGATGCCCTGGCTGATGTGGCCTCGCTGGCTCCAGGGCAGCTGGGGCTTGGGGCACACGTGTGTGAACCCGTGCGGGCTTGTGCTGACTTTGGGCAAAGCTTTCTCCTGCCTAGAGCAGTAGACAGGGGGTAAAGAGGGAGAAGGGAGATGTCACTTCACCTTAAACAAGTTTAAAAAAAAAACCCAGCAGATATTTTAGTAGTGGCCAGTAGGTTTTTCCCTCTTGAGTCTTGCTTGTGCCTGGAGAGAGCTATCCTGTCCAGACCCAGGGACAGCTCTGGGTGTAGCAACCTGTCACATGCTGTGAATCACGGGATCGGTATGTGCCTTCCTACTGCTTAAGGTTGTGGGTGGGCTGGTTTAGGTTAGTTTGGAGAGTTTTGTTTCTCACAGCTTAGAAAAACAAAGCACAACCAGCCTTTGTATCTTTTCTTAGTTAGTTTTGGGCCAGAAGTTATCAACACCTCATTCCCTTGCTGCCCGTGTTAAATGGCTCATTAATGCTCAGACTGCTTCAGGCAGGGGAGCCCAGGACCGCACATTTACTAAACCTTTCAGTTGTTAAAGCCCCGAGATTTTCCCCTACAGTCAAAAGGAACACAAGTTTGGTATACTGGAGGGAGCAACAGCAAGCAACTGCTTGACTGGTACGAGCAATAAGCTCACTTAGCTGGAAGACTGCTCTTTCTAGTAGCGTCTTGTTATCTTGCTGAAGATGCCTATTTCGCAGAAGAGCAGGAGCACTTTGCCCTTCTTGTCTCTTTCTGAACTTTGACCAGTTGCTCAGGATTGATTATAAACCCAGATGCTAATTCTGCTGCTTCTTGTTTCACTGAACAAAGGTGTGTTGGCAACGCTTCCCTGCTGTGGACGGAGTTTCCAGGATAAGACCTGTGAAGTGAAATGGTCGAGGAGGAAACCAAGAGCTTGTCTATGGAGCTGAGTGAGAAGAGGGGTGTGGAGAACAACGGATTTGTTCAAAATGAGGCTCTTGATGACAAGGAGACAGATACCAGTAGCCAAGAAATGCCAAAAACCTGCACTGTTGATGTGGCCCCAGCAGCTGCAGAGGAGCCAGTGCTAAAGCCCTATGCGGGGATGCCAAAGGAAGTTCTGCTGAAGTTCTCCAGCCAAGCCCGTTACAGAGTCACCAGGGAGATTCTCTTCTGGCTTGTAATTGCTGCTGCCGTGGTGCTTGTGGGGGCTACAATTGCGATTATTGCGCTCTCTCCAAAGTGCCTTGACTGGTGGCAGGCTAGTCCAATTTATCAGATCTATCCTCGATCCTTCAAGGACAGCAACATGGACGGGAATGGGGATCTGAAAGGTGGGTGAATTTCCATTCCTTCCAGGTATTTGCAGAGCTGTGTGGCAGTTGTCTCTGTGTGTACGTGTGTATATACATATATATATATATAAATCACCAATCACCATACTCTCCAAAGCCACCCTAATGGAGAAGGGAAGTTCCCTGACCAGTTATTAATGGCAACTCCCATTGTCCTGAAAAAAAATAATAATCTAGGAGTCGCTTGCTCAAGTCGCTGGGTCTGAGGCTGGGGTTAGCACGGACGTTTGGAAGTGGGGCCGAGAGCAAGCAGCAGCAAGGCTGCTGGCAGAGTGAAGTTTCCACAAAACTGAGGTCACTCCAGAGGATGGGTGGTGCAGAGCACTTTGTCGTGTTAGGTTGGCTGCCTTTCCATAACGATAGTGAGGGAAAATAAAAATGACAAAGAGGAGAGGATGATGCGTTACTTTTTGTTCATGGTCCAGGTGTTTTTGAGCTCTGAGTGCGCTGAGGAGGGGTACCTGATACCGAGGCAATGCCACTTGCCAGCAGCTGAGCTGAGGCTAAGTTTCAGAAAGGGAAGGCTCAGCACCACAGGGACAATACATTTCTAAACCAGAAGCGCTAGTATTACGTACTCTACTGGCAAGTGACGAGAAGAAACTGTTTCTGTAGTTGCATGCCAGCAGTAACACGTCAGGAAGATGGGAAAGACTTGGCTTTAAAAATACTAGGGAAAATTGGAGTGTGTCCTTTACAGAAAACAGCAGAAAAAAAACCTGTAAGAGACTTTTCCTAGGGCCGGGAAACCCTGTCATTTTTGCATTAAAAATGTGCTTCCCCTTGGGTGGTCTGAGGATTAATTGATATCCCTTGAAATGGGAAAGCAATGCTGTTGCTGCATCCTAGCAAAACATAGGAGCATGTTTTTAGGAGTGATTGTTAGATTTATTAAACGAAACTGTAAATAGTTCTGTAATACAGAATAGAAATTCGTTTTAATCTGATTTTTTAAATTTCTGCTTTATCTTCCTTGTAAAAGTGGCTTCAAATGGTTTATGTGCTGTGATCTTATGCTGTCCCTGAAGAAACGTAGACTGCCCTGCTACCTGACATCGGTGAAAACGGGACGGTTGTGTATCAGAGGGACCTGTGTACTGTCTGACTGAAAGCCCATGGCAAACTTATTTCAACAAAAATATTTTGTCTTTCCTAAAGAGATGATACACTTTTCTTTTAAACAGGTATCCAAGAAAAACTGGACCATATTGCGTATTTGAATATAAAAACCATCTGGATCACCTCTTTCTACAAGTCTCCCTTAAAAGACCTTGGATATGGAGCTGAAGACTTCTATGATATTGATCCCATGTTTGGATCAATGAAAGATTTTGAGAATCTGCTTGCAGCCATTCATGACAGAGGTAAGCTGCAACTCCAAGCAAAATAACTCCGTTAAAAAGATGTTCGCTTATATTATACAGATGTACCTGGTAGTGCTAGGTTATGATCTGAGATTTCAATATTTGAATCTGGCAACTCCCCCCCGGTGGCATGGAGCAGAAGCAGGTGGAGGTGCCGGTGAAGGGTACGTGTTAGCTCCGCCGTGACTGCCCTGCCCTGCCCTTGGGTCCGGGATAGCGCTGGGAGCAGGGTGGGGGGCGCGGGGAGCTGCAGGAGCCCTGTGGGGCGGCCGTACGTCCTCTGCAAGGCATGGTCCCGTCTGAGGATGGTCATGGGTGGCGGGCTGAGGTACCGGCTGTGCCCCCTGGTGTATACGGTGCGGGTGCCAATGGCCTGGGGGATCAAGGCAGAGTTGTTTCTGGCTGAATTTTGTGTCCGGCTGCTTTCTGAAGAAAGCAGGAAAACAGTTACAGGGCCGGGAGGGAACACACGCTTCCTTCCTGCGCCTGCATCCTCAGTTGGAGCCCGTATGCCTTAGACCAAATGCTTGCTCAAGCCTTTCCCCTAACAGTTGCCAGGCTGGGTAGGAAACGGTTTGCCGGTCCTGAAAATGTTTAGGATTTCTAAAAATGTCCAGGCTTTGGGAAGGGTGAGGGAGAATGTGTGTTCACTGATGCCAGACGGGCGAAGTGCCCTTCCCACCTGGGAGCTGGGAGGCAGATGTTGAAGTCAGCGTTAGTGGAAGTGGTTCCTAACAGCAGAGATCTGTTCTGATTTTTTCCCTCCCCTTTCGTTCCCTCCCCAGCAATGGGCTGGGGGGATCAGCACTAACAAGACACGCTGTAGCTACTTGCAGACTCCGCTTAGTCTGTGCTGGTAGTCTGGGGCTTTTTGTGGGTTTTTTGCCCCTCTCCTTTGCTAGACCTCTGGCATGGAAGAAGCCCAAACTCTTCTGATGCTGCATTAAGAAAAAATGTGAACTTTGTCTTAAACTTAACGTTTGGGGTTTTTTATGGTTTGATTTTTAAGGGCTTAAGTTGATAATGGATTTAATACCAAACCACACAAGTGACAAACACCGATGGTTTCAGCTGAGCCGCAATCGGACCGGGAAGTACACGGACTACTACATCTGGCGGGACTGCACGCAGGCTGCTGGAGCGGTCGCTCCTCCGAACAACTGGGTAAACACGGGAAGGGACACGTGCTAACCCCGGGCTGGCTGCAGACTGCCACATAGCAAAAGCCACCGTAACGGAACTGTCCCAGTGCACGCTGGGTTAGAAATGACTGTTGCGGGCTACAAACTGGTGTTACTAAACGAGCTAGTGCAGGTTAAGATTTAAACCACCTCGGGGTGGAGGAGGAGTTCCTAGGTCAAAGAAAATTTTAAAATTTACTTTTCTTTACCTCAGTGATAAATCTTCACTTGTTAAACACAAAAGGGGATAGCTGTGCACAGGTTGTTCACGTGTGCCGCCTTCTGTGTCTGGGCACTCCGCTCCTGAAACTTCATCTCCGCTCCTCTGAAATGATAACTGGTGGGGAGGGAAACAAAACAGCATGTCCTTGGCTTTTTTCTTTTTCTGGAAGGTGTTCAGGCCAGGTGTTACCTATTTCAAATATATTTATTTGAGATTTGAACTGATGGTGCATGATTAGGAACTTGTATATTCTAGAAACTCAAGGTGGAATTAATATTTTTTACCTACTAGTGAATTTTTTTCTCTAGACTTCAAGTCTTTAAGAGCTGTCTTAGCTTTTGGAATTTCTTATTACAGAGATTATGGTAAAGTTAACATTTTAACAGGCTGACTGGTGTTAGCGCTTCAAGGGAGAATACCAGATTGCAGAAAGCTTTCAGTTAACTAAAGCTATTTTTAATAAGTTTTAGGAAAAACAATCCCAAGAGAAATGTTCCCACCCATGCTTGCTCCTCTGGTCTGAATAATTCCCAGTGAAAGTCTACTTAAAAAAAAGAAAAAGAAAAAAACACCAAAAAAACAAACCCGGAACACTGAACAGGAAATACATGCGGCGAAGCACAACTAAAGGGAGAGCAACAAGTGGGAGGGAAATGTAAAACATAAGTACCAAAATTTACTCAAAATTTAGTCCACTGATCAAGCATTTTGTGCTTTATTACATGCTTGTAATGCACCACATCCTAAAGTATGCATAGGAGTAAATGTTTGTTAAATTAGTTCTGATTATTCCCTTCCCTTGTATGAGCAGGTCAGTGTCTTTGGAAATTCCAGTTGGCAGTTTGATGATGTGAGAAAGCAATGTTATTATCATCAGTTTGGGAAAGAACAGCCAGACTTAAATTTTCACAACCTTGCTGTCCAACAAGAAATCCATGTAAGTACGTAACCCGCTGCTGTGCCAATAGCAAAACAGCTCTTTCTACACTTAATTTCCCTGATTGTTTGTGATACACAATTTACAATCTAGTTGGAAGCAATTCAAGGATTGCCACGTATGTAAACAATGGAAACAAAAAGGTGTCTAGACAAACATTAAGTTTATAAGCAAAATTCAAGCTTTACGCTGTACTGCTTCCAGCATGGGAGTTTCAAGTCTTTTTAATATAAAAGCAAACAAGCAACCGAAACAAAAACCCCAAATAAAATTGTCCTTGAGTGGAAGTACTGGCAGCGGGTGGTGTTGCAGTCCTCTGGTTTTAAGAAGGTATGACTATTGCTTTTTTTGCTGGCTTAAGTGTCACCTGCTCTCACAAGTGCCTGGCAAGACCTTGATGAAGTTTTGGAACAGGCTGGTGCACTTCAAAGTGAGCTCCCTTTCCGTTTCTGTTCCCACTAAAGGCTATCTTAAAATTGCTTTGATGCTTCAGGAGCACTCTGCTTTTCAGCCTAACTTTACTGGCAAACTATTTATGCTCTATGAATCAAACTTTCGGCTGAAATAGCTTTTCCCACCCTTGTTTATGCTTGTTTGTTTTACAGCTCTGACAACACCTCCCTTCAGCTTTTGTTAAGATAGATTAAATGGGGTGGGCTCTCAAGTCTTCCCTGAAGTGAGACTCTCCATCCCTTTGTTTAGCTGCTACTTGCTCCTCACAGCGCTTCCAGCCTCAGGTTTTTCTCAAATGCAGAATTAAACAAATTGAATGGAAAAGATATCTGAGCCAAATCTTGTACAATGGCACAGGTACTTCTCCACCTGTGTCCCAAGATTGCTGTTACTTGCTTTGAAGCTGGTGCTAGCACTCAAAACAATCCAACATGCCCGCTGTCTGGGAGCAGTTAACTGCTTTCATCCTTAGTCTCCATCAAGAGCCGAGGGTGAAAGTACTTGGTGCTTTGGGCTGTTGCATGAAGGACAATGATGAAGGGAAAGATTGACATCAAACATAGAGCTGCTCTTGCACTGAAGCCTGTTGCTGAAAGAGCTGAATCACTCAAGTGGAGAGAAGGTTTTATCTCTGTTGATAGAAGGGCTGTTAATTAGCCAGTCAAACCTGGAGACACACCTTGCTTTAGCAAAGAGATGTCTGCATTTTCGGGAAAGTGAGGTGATGCTGATTTGAATGGAGGAATGCCTGGGCTTGTGGATAAAGGGGAGATAGTGAGTTTCGATCTGTCTGCATCTCTGATGACTTTACAGGGGAGAGACAGTTGGACAGCTTCACAGAGAGAGTGCTTCACCAAGGCAAGGTGCTGGTACTCTGCTGAAACCTCATTCCTGTCTGCATCACGTCTCTTCCCAGCAGATGATGTGTAATTCATTAAAATACGGGGAAGTGGCCCTGAACATGGGGAGTCTGACAATTGCTGCTTTCTGCCCCCCCCCCCCCCCCCCCAAAGTTATACCCCATCGAGTAGTACGGCTACTTCGTGTTTTGATTTAGTCCTTAAGTGTTCGCTACTTTGTACTGCTGAATTTTGGTGCATTTCTTTGGCAGAGCTTCACAGCTGCCCAGTTTTGCTGTGATGGTATCACTGTCTCTGCGGGGCTTCTCCCCTCACCCTGGGCACTGCATATGCACAAAGAAACAAAACATTTCTGGTGATACTTGTTAACTGAAGCGTGAAATGAGACTGCTCTCGAGACTGATCCTTGAAGAACTCCACTAGTAACCTCTCTGAGCCTTGATGCTTCCCTTAATGCTGTGTCTTGCCAGTGGCACCTTTTCTCCTAGCATTACGCCTACTTTTCAGTGGTCTTGGCTAGTTTTTTTTAATGGTACCTGAAACATTGCTGAAGCTCCAGCAGCAAATAGATGCTGCATTTCCTGTGCAGAGAAATAAAACTAGTTAGTGTGTCCCGGTAACACCAAACTTTGGTAAATGCTTAGGAACATTGTTACTTGCTCCAGCATGTTAAAGGATAATCTTTTTCTAGTATTTTAATTCAAAATCCTGTTTCAGATGGTTTGGAGGACCGAGCAGGAAGCAAACAGGCTCTTCTAGAGAAGGTCAGACCTTTGGTTTAGCCACAGGGCATGCAAGAGCAATGAAAGTTAGCAGCCAGCATGTTGCAGCTTTCTTACATAAATAAAAGTAGATCAGTCTCGGTGAGTGGTGCATCAGTGCTTGATGTTTGCATTGCTGGTACCTGGCCTTGTTTTTTGTGATGAGCACATGCATAAGCATGAATTTAATTTTTGGTGCATGCGGTATTGGTCAGACACTATATCGAGGGCTGCTGTTTTAAGAATGGCTCAACGAGAAAGTACAGCTCAGCAAGGAGGAGTCTTTATTTGCCAAACAAGAATCTCTAAAGCCTGAGTGTGGGCTGGTTCTACTCCAGCCGATTCAGGCAAATGTACTTCAGACATTTTTTAAAAAAGGCAATTGAATAGCTGTCTCGGAAAAAAAATAATTTTGTCCTCAGATGAAGAAAAGTATCTGGTGTAAAAGAACATTTGAAGAAACCGCTCCAGAGGGACTGAACTTTAGAGTTGTTTGTTAAAACTACAACAATTTAAACTGTAGTAATATAACAGCTACTGAAGTAGGATGTAATTTTGCTGGTAGTGACTAACCTCTGAATTTCATAGTGAAATTGCAAATCGATAGCAGTTAACTTGGATAATGATTTGTTCACGTTCCTGCAAATCAACAAATAAGCCTGAAAATAAGAAATTTCACGTCAGTCAAATAAGAGAGAACAAACATTTTAAGAGTTCTGTTGTATAAAAAGAAAATCAGTGGCCCAAGGTCTGTGCAGAACAACATATTCCTGCATATTTGAGCCAATGTGTTCTCACCGTGTGCAGCCAGGTTGGGTGTTCACCAACAGCAGCACTTCGCAAGAGCCTGATTGTTTTGATAGATGGGATTAGAAACAGGTTTCAGCAAGGCATGCCCTGCCTTTGGTCTCGTGAATTACGAGAGAAGTTACAGACCAGTTTTTCTTTTTTTATCCTGGATGAAAGCTTAAGAGATGCTTTATATAGATCTTTGTTTGACCTTAGATTAATGTGATTCCCTTTAACTTCTAGTAAAATTTGAAGTAGAAGTCAAAAAATAAAATCTTACATATTAATACCTCCTAATAGGTTTACTTTTCTTTTTGAGCATATACTATTTTGAAAGGGGTGAGCTCACTTGGACTTTCCAATTTTTACCTTTGTCTAGGATATTATCAAATTTTGGCTCAGCAAAGGAATTGATGGATTTAGTTTCAGCGCTGTTAAATTTCTTTTAGAAGCAACGCATCTCCGAGATGAACCTCAAGTGAACAAGTCCCAGAATCCAGTAACGTATATTTTCTGTCTTTGCCCTTTCTTCCTTTATTTCCTGCTGGGGCAAGATAATGTATGTTTTTACTCTCTTGGATCTTAATTGTGGCGTTGGGAAGACCAGGTCAGCTGTGTCCCATGGCGGGCAGGTGGCTCCTGGGCTCTGCAGGAGCACACACACGAGGAAGGAGCCCGAGCGCTGGGGTGTAGGTCAGCGAGGTACCTGCAGGCAGGAGTGCTGTGGGTGGGTGAATTGTCCATACACACTTTGTTATTTCTGTTCTGACGCTGTTGCTCTGAATTTTCTGTTTAAAATAATTTGCTTTTCAATTTATATTCTAAAAAGACTGTAAGAGTTGATTGGTTGTCTTTGGGGAGCCCGCTACAGGAGGTAAGCTCAGAGCTCTTGCCTGCTTGGGGTTCTGTAGCAGCCATAGCACATATTTCTTTGACATTGCTAGTAGGAATTAGATTAAAACAAAACCAGCCTCGTACCGGCAGCATGTCACAGTGCGAGGTGGCCAGACACGTTCAGAAGCATGCACCCTGTTATTTATGCTATTTGCTTTTGTTGAGGTAGTGAACTTGGTGATGTTCCCAGATAGTGCCAGCACTGAGACACTGTTCCCCTGCGGTGCTGGGGATTGCATAAAACCGGTGAGCTCTGCAAGTATTGTTGCCTTTGTAAGTTCCCACAACAGCATTGTCCATCTTTCCAGCCCGGCGTGTGGCTGCAGCACCTGCTGTGCTCGCTGCTGCAGGTGGACTTGGCCGGGCAGTGCTGCCGGTAGACTCTCCCTCCTGAAATCCAAACTAATCAGCCCTCTGCTGTCATTATCCATAGTTTCCTAAGTGCAGTTCGGCTCTGTGCCGTTAGTGTTGGTATGCTTAACTCATTTCACTTAAAATTTATCTGGGCTGGTGCATTGTCTCATCAGGAAAGGATGGGAAGAATTTGGAGAGTTGTGAAATTAAAATATTGCTGAACTAATGGGAAATATTGTATCCTCCTTTTAAGGAGAGTATCACAGCCTATTCGCAGCTCTACCATGACTACACGACCACGCAGGTGGGTATGCATGATATCATCCGCAGCTTCCGTCAAACCATGAATCAGTTCAGCAGCGAACCTGGCCGATACAGGTAATTAGTATTACAGCTAGTGATTTTTTTCTCTAATATTTGTAACCCTCTTGCTAACAGTGAAATGGGGGTAGGGTGTGTTTAATAACATAATATGCAATAAAAAGTTTTCTTCCGCAAATGCAGACGGTGGTGCGTAGGCTATGCTATCTCTCCCCTAATGGACGAGGGAAAGGGGATGAAGTGGCCCCAGCAGCTGTGCTGTACCTGCAGGCTGTAGGCGAGCAAGCAGGGCGGGCAGCCGTGTGGATCACAGAGACACTGACGTTAACCAGCCCTGTGGCTGATTTATTGTATAGTATTAACAGCGCAGGGAACGTCAGACACATGGTCAGAGGTTGTTGAAATCACAGAATGGCTGAGTTGGGAAGGGACCCGAGGAGGTGATCTGGTCCCCCCCGGCCCTCATCAGTACCACCTAGAGCCGGTTGCTCAGGGGTTTGCCAGCCGGCTTTTGAGCATGGCCAAGAATGGAGACTCCACAACCTCCCCGGGAAACCTGTGGCTCAATCACCCTCACAGTGAAAAGGAGTTTCCTGATGTTCAGAGGGAACCTCCTGTGTCTCAGTTTGTGCCTGTTGCCCCTGGTCCTGGCACTGGGCACCGCTGAGAAGAACCTGGCTGTGTCGTTTTTGCACCCTCCCTTCATGTGTTTACATATGAGATGCCCCTGAGACTTCTCCAGACGCAGCAGTCCCACTTCTCTCAGCCTTTCCCCATAGGAGAGATGCTGCAGTCCCTTAACGGTCTTAGTGGCCTTTTGCTAGATCCTCTCCGGAATGTTCCATGTCTCTGTTGTACTGGGGAGCCCAGAACAGTACTCCAGGTGGACACAGTACTCTAGATGTGGCCTCACCAGTGCTGAGTGGAGGGGAAGGATCACCTTCCTTCATCAGCTGGCAACACAGCCAGCTTAACGCAGCCCAGGATGCCATTAGCCACCGTGGCTGCAAGGGCACATTGCTGGCTCTTCTTCAGCTTGGGGGACCCCCAGGTCCTTTTCTGTAAAGGAAAGTACAGAAATTGCTGGAATGACATGTGTGGATGTGGATTCAGAAAGATAACTTCAGTCAGATACTTACAACCTTGCATTGACTCTTGTAGACTTCTCTCCAGAAATTTCTGTGTGTTTCTCCTTGTCTGCTTTACAAAGTATTGGTTTTTCTGTATTAATTGTTTTTGATGGGGACGAGGGAAGTGGATGTAATTCTTAATACTGTATTATTCTGTATGTGTGTCCAACACCACTCCTAGCTTCCTTCTGCTCTGTGCAAACCAAGAATGAGCCAAAAAAGGTATTTGTGTACTTTGTAGATTTATGGGTTCTGATGGTGATGGAAAGGAAGACATTGAAGCAACAATGATGTATTATGGAACAACTTTTATCCAAGAAGCAGATTTTCCCTTCAATTTCAACCTAATTAATATGAAAAATCTATCGGGCAACAGTATTTCTGAAGCTGTCAACTTGTGGATGAAGAACATGCCTGCAGGAAAGTGGCCAAACTGGGCGGTAAGGGTTCTAGGCCAACCTCATATAGGAAAGGCTTGTCCCTATAGGTGATAGTTCCTCTTACGATGACAGACCACCACACAGACGCCCCTCCCACCACCGATGTCAGTGGGATCAGCAGCAGCCTGAGCCCATGGCTGAGCTGCAGCAGATCTCTACGCAAAATTCTCAGCTGCTGTGGCCAGTTGTTGGCACCGGCCGGAAGAGTACTGATGATCATGTCTCTCCCTCAGTGTCTCCCATGTAGCACAGGGTGTTGGACTAAACCACCAGTGAGGATGGGCTTGGTACAATTATCTTTGGCCATAAACTGACTCGTTGCAATGGATTCCGGAAACCTCCTAGGGCCAGGGAAGAACAGAGCAGGCAGCTGAGGGCAGTTAACTTAAAACCTTGCTGGTCTTTGCTAGGAAGCACATTTGGGATGTGCAAAAGATCTTTTCAAAACAAGTACCACCTTCACACAGCAGAGAAAATGTCAGAAATCTAAAGGGACTCTAACGTGGAGAGTTGTTATTTGTTATCTCTCGGCTCTTCTGCGTCGTCGCTGCTGGCAGGGCTTCTGTGTGCTAAATCATTCGCGGCAGAAGTTTGTACTGGCACCAAGATAAAAAAGATAATTGCCCTTACAAGGCTGGAGGGAAAATACAAAAAATACCAAAACAGCTACTGCCTTGTTAAATTTCTTAATCAATTTCACATATGCATGGAATTTTATAAGATGTGTTTAAGAGAATGATATTTTGTTCAGGTTGGAAGCCCTAATGCTGCCCGGATTTCATCTCGGATTGGGAAGGAGTATGTCAATGTTATGAACATGCTGCTTTTAACCCTCCCTGGTACTCCTGTAACTTACTATGGCGAAGAAATAGGTATGGAGAACATTGCCTCAGAAAATGTAAGTGAAGAGTATAGAAACTCTGGTCTTGTTCTTGTTTAGTTCCAAGCAATAGAACTTTCAAAATTAGAACTTTTGTTCTGTTAACCAAACTCAGTCTTTCTCTTACTGTTGACATGGTTTTCTGTGTTCCCCATGGCAAAACCATCGGACGGCATGTGGAAATGGCCAGGCCAGAGACCAGAAACAAGACCTTGCTGTGTATCTAAACTGCTAGACTGCAGCCATGGTCCCTGATTTCTGTCCTCTGCCAAATCAGTCTTGCATGGTTTGCAGTGGTGTCGCTTTGCTTCGCTTCAGTAGAAAGGGCAGCAAGTGCCAACACTGGGCCTGGGCTGGTGGTTAGGAGAGGTGTGTGGCAGTCATCCGAGGCGAGGGGAACCGGGTCATTATCTCCTTCCTCCCACAGTGGTACCCTAATTGCTGTGTCAAAGTCCATTATTTCTTGGCTGCTATTTAAAGGAAAGCAGGGTTTAAGAGAAACCGTAGCCACAGTCACATCTCCTGCAGACCGCTTCCTCTGACTGTGCAAAGGCACATGCCTAAGCCACAGCCCTCCACAATGTGCCCAAGCTCTGAAGAAGGGATCTCCGGAAAGGAGTGGGTGTACAGACCAGTCCTGCTTGGCATTGCCTGGCGGCAAGCAGAAGTGGCTTTTGCTTGTCATGCAGGGGTTTTTGATCCGTCTTTTAGATCCCTTTCTATAAAGGATTTAGATACCCGAGCCTGGGAGCCAGGCGCCTAGCTCACTTGATCGTAGCTAGAAGTAACACACGACAGGATGTTTGTTAGATTACAGACATTTTCAGAAGTTTGTTCAGGGTTAAGGGATTAAACAAAGTGTGCGTTTTGCAGTGCTGACCTGTGTACCTTCAAAGCTTTCACGTTCAGCCCCCGTAATTTCTTGTCTCTTCTGTGATCACACCTGACTTCTGTTGTGTCTTGTTGTCCAAGACGTGTGGCCATGACTGGCAAAGATCCTGCCCAAAAGGGAACAGCTCAGCACTGCCTTTCATGACCATATTTGAGGACCGTGCACGGTCCTATGGCAGATGCTGGTTTCCCTGTGGAAAGCCTCTGTTAGGGAATGAGACAGCCTCTGATGATGTTACCGGTGGTGTTGGCTAGCTTTGTGTCAAGGGAAAGAGGTACTTAAAGCAGCACGGGATCATTGCCAGGTTTGGCTGATTCAGGTGTGAGGAAATGATTCTCCGATTTAAAAGGAAATCTCATTTCTTCTGAGAAACACCTAGGTCAAAATATCTCCTTCATTTTCATACCGCTGCTGATTACTGCTGACAGAATGATACTCTTCAGAGAAGTGGCTTGCCCTTGGCTCCTCAGGGTTTACTCTCTTTTAGTGGCTACCCTGCGGCTCACAGCTTTGTAACAATGCAAAGCCACTCTTCGCTCAATCTGGAGAGGAAGATTCCCTGATTAATGGGTGTCTTGGAAAGATGGAGAGTATTTGCTCAGGGTATAGTTTTTAGCCCCAGCATCTGAAATGCTTCAGGAGAAGCTAAGAGAGGTAAAGATGAAAGGGAGAGTTACCAGTGTTGAAAACTTAGAAATTTTTTTTCCCCCTGCTTTTCAGAGCATGCTAAAAGGAGAAACCCGTTACTTATAATGTCACAAAGCAAAGTGACAATTTCTTTTGTTGAGCTGCTATTCTGACAGATTGTATTGAAAGTGCCCTTTATATGAAAAACAGTTTTAATGGAAAACAAACACTCAAAGTACGTGCAAAATATTTTATGCCCTCTTATATCATTAAATTTAAGTGTCAGTTCTTTTGGCAGCTCTTCAATAACAATGAGGAAGCTTTTTCAGAATTCTTCTGAATTCTTCAAATGAGAACTTCAGACTCTACATTGACACTTTTTAATCAGCTAAAAGCTGGTTTTCAATAAAGTTTTTGCACTCGGAAATAATTTTATCTTTCTAACAGACAATCCTGTCCAAGTTGTACCTCTTGCAAATGTAAGCTTGAAGAGTTTTAAGGTGAAAAGTGTGATGGTTATAAAAGAACAGACACTGAATAGCGTTCACTAGTTGTTTACTGTTATTTTAACAGCATCTCTTCTTAGGACTCATTACCTCATCTATCCACTCACTGCATGTCTAGATATTTATCAGAATTTCCTAGCTGTCACTAGTAAACTTGTATCCAGCCATCTGTTGCAAATGGAAACAACTCCAACAAAGTCATCTGGGAATTCTGTGTTTTACCCAGTGATGCCATACCCATGAGACCATCCAGTCTGTTTCAGGAACTGTCTTGATTCTTACTTTCTCTTTAGATTTGGAGCAGGATTACAGCCTCCTTACTAAGTTTTAACTTAAACCAAAGAAAGCAGTACTGGAATGATGATCGTTTGGAAGACGTGAGAACACGTTGTTCAAGGGATAACTTTTTAATATACTAGTCACCACTTAATTTTCTAGGCGACCTTTCCAGAGAAATCCCCTATGCAGTGGGATGGCAGAGTTAATGCTGGTTTTACTGAAGGCAACAGTAGCTGGTTACCCCTCCACTCTGACTACCACAGTGTAAATGTTGAGGTAGGTATCTCTATGTGTGACAAACTAATAGTCTAAAAATATTTTAATATGTCTATTTTGCTCTAACTTCTTAGTGGGAATTGGCAGTAAGAACAAACTCAAGGGAAGAAAAAGCACTGAATCCTCGTAAATTTTATTAGAAAAGGAAATCCTTGCACCAGCAAGAAGCCTACTTTCATCTATATTCATTTCAGCAGCACAACTGCAATTATGATGTAGATGTAGCAATTTGGCTCTTCAACATCCTTTTAATCTTTTTAACATTAAATTGAGGTCTGACTTTTTTTTCTTCATTTCAATTAGTATAGAAAACACTGGCCCTGTAACAAGGACTTAACACAGAACATCTCTAACATAAGTAGAACAGTGAATCACAAATTTTGCTGATCTACAGTACTGTCCAGAACTGAAGACAGAAAGAAATAAATCTAAGATATGAAAAATATAAAACACAAAGCAAGCCCTGTGACTTCAGTAGATGAGACTCAATGAAAAAAATTCTGTATCAAGCTTTGAATGGTTGTGGCTTTTTCCTGAATATATGGTTCCATAAGGACATTGTGGGAGGAAGAAATAGCATTAGCGCTGGGGAAATTGTCATGCCTAATAACCTCTGTCTCTGCCACTCCACAAATGCCAAGGAAGTACAGGAGAAAAAGCAGTTTTTCAGTGGAATTTGCAGACAAATTTGAAGAGAGATAATTGTCAAAACAGAATTCTAATAGATGTTGTCTTAGCAGACTGTGTGGGCGTGAGAGATAAGAAGTGTTTTCTGCATTCATTGCAAAGAAATGACGGTGTTAATGCTGACTGTTGCAGATCCAGATGACCTGGTCCAACTCAACCCTGAATCTGTATAAAGAGCTAACTTCACTTCGCAACAACGAGCTCCCCATTCATCGGGGGTGGATGTGCTATATCTGGAATGACAGTAATGTTTTTGTGTATGTGAGGGAATTGGATGGGTTAGACAGAGTGTTTATGATGGTTCTCAATTTTGGGCAGCAATCAACAATAGACCTGAAAGCTATAGTTCCTAACCTTCCATCTGAAGCTGTTATAAGACTAAGTACTAATTTTAGCAATGTTGGTAAAGCTATCAATACCGAACTAATTAAAACTGAAACGGGAGAAGGCCTGGTCCTCGAATATAAAACAGCAAAGCCTGTTCATACTATGGAAGCTTTTGAGGGAAATTGTTTTGTGGCAGAAAAAGCTTGTTATTCCAGTGCTTTCAATTTACTCTATGTGAACTGTTAAGTGCAGGAGTAGAACCCAACCAAGCTTTTGTGTTAATTTAGAAAGCGTTGCTTTCAGGGAAATGCTAACAATTGTCAGTTTTCTTTGGCTTTTAAAACTTTGTGTACAAAATAAACATTCTGAAAAATAAAACAGATACCCAATTGTCTCGCACCTATATTGGCAATGTAAGTATATATATGCTGCCCCTTAGGGTCTGTGGAGAAGAAAAGTAAACCTGTCCTAAGAAACTTGTTTTAAGTGTGTGGATTTTTGTGAGGAAAGAGAACAGTTGCTTCCTGGGTGCTGCCCCTTACAGTTGCTCGTCATTAAGAGCTCCTGTGGAGTAGAAAGCCTGTAGCAGTTCGTAGTAGCTTTTTAAAAGTCTGTAGATTTGTGAAACTTATTCTGAAGGGTGGCCTTATATTTTTTAAAACAGCAAGCAAGCAAGCAAGCAAGCAAGACTAGTATGTAAAGCTGTGATGGCTCACCTCTTTTCTCAACTCTAACAAGTATGATTACCCTCAGAGTTAATAAAGAAAAGAACAAAATATAGCAAATACGTCTGGCTCCGATGCTAGGAATGCATTTCCAATTGATTCTGCCCCTACTGAGTCAGAATACATTTGCATTCTATTCTTTCTTTTTCTACCATAAGGTTGAGGGTGAGGTGTGCATACATCAGTTCAGAGTAAGAACTACATCATACCTCTTCACATTTTGGTTTGCATTTGGTGCATCTACAGTGGCTTATGTGACACACAGGCAGGATAAGCATTTAACTTGGTAGCATCTGTTTTGGACCTGGGGGTATTGTGGGGAACTCTGTTTCAGTTTGAAGACCTTATAGACACACAGGGTATTTTCTACCAACTGCTTGTACCAGTTACTGGCCCTAGGTGCGTTCACCATGCATCTGTCTTAATAAGCAATGTGTAGCAGGTTCATGCCTTGCTCACAGGTCAGCTAAGCTCTGAATCAGGCTGCTGTAGTAGGGCCATTCTTTTTGTTTTATCCTCTGGAAAGACTGGCATCTCCTTCTGGGGCATTTGTCTTGTCTTCCAGAGGGACTCCAGCACCTCCTCTTTAAGATTACCATGCAGTTAAGGTAATTGCAATATTTTGAATCTACTCAGATGAAAGAGTGCAGCTAAAATTCCTATTCTTGAGACTCCATTTCTTCTTTGCAGGTTGTTCAATCCCACCATATGATCAGTGGCTACTCTGTAACTAGGAAGAGCAATAGTCATCAGCACCTATGTATGGGAATTAGTTTTAGAAGAACCTAGTGAGACTTTTAAATCAAACACTTCTTGGGAGTTTTACTTGTGTAAAATGTGGTCTTGGAATAGAGGTCTTAAGACTGGAAAGGCTGCTTGTACAACGTGCATGAACTTCACAGGTTAGGCCTTACACATTTCTGTTGTGCTTCACCTCTGCTTGTACGGTGCTGCACCACTTGCTTATGTGAACAGAACTGTGCTGAACAAATTGATTAATGCAGGTGGCTACTTCTGTAGTCTGGCAGGGGAGAAAGTCAGCTCTTAGCTTGTATGCTTATAAAGCAATGCCACACCCAACTTTGTCTCTGAATTTCCTGCCTTCTTATGCCCACAAAGCAGGGAGGAGAGATACTCTGGAAGAGCTGTGCACTTTTCATATAAACAAAAATTTGACCTGAAACTCTTCAGGTGGTCAATGTGTTTATTAGCTATTTGCAGGATTTGCTATGATGTTCAAGATGGCATACTTCCTCAAGTTCTTTGTTCAGAAAAGCAAGGCGCCTTGCAACCTAAAAAAAAATAAAAATATTCTTTGCATTATAAAACTTCAGGTTCTTGTACAGCTGTTCTAACCTTCTTCCTTTCCCATACTAATGCCAAGCAATACCTTGCCGTAAGATGGAATGAGGCTCTTCCTCATTCTGGGAATGAGGAAATTTTCTACCTCAGGGTAGAATGAATTCACTTTGGGAATAACTGCCACAACAACCAAACAACATTTACTAGGATTTCTTAAAGTTAACAGTAATAAAATTTGTATCTAATTGTGATAGTCTGAGATATCAGTAACAATATGTCAGGTCTTGGCAGTATGTTGCTTTTAACACGCACACTTGTATAAAGTGCAAAATCTTGGAAACCTAGTTGTAGTAATGTCCTTTGATAATACAGACCATGCATTTCAGAATGTAAAGTTCAAACCCATCATACATGTTTTACTCATGAGAAAGATGGAAGTAGACAGTATGACAATTTTAAACACTTTATACTGTACAGCGCAAGACTTTTCCTGCTGGAACAATATTTTGCAGAACTTGGAACATTTCATTCAAAGCTCTTAGCACGTTACAGTGGGAGTTTAACAGTACTTTGAGGCTTAAGGCACAATGAGGTTCAATAATCTGGCTCTGTCACTGGCTCATATCTAAAATATATATATTGATAAATATATAATTATGTGTTTATATATATAAAACATCTGCTGTTTTTATATAGATATATAATTGCTCTTGCAATATATATAAACAGGTTCCAAGAGCAGCCTTAATTCAAGCAGTGTTTTTCTTTTGATACTTCAAACACATTCAATGACTGGATGAACTACTGAGGCTGAAGTATCGACAGAGGGGACACTTCCCTCCAACATGTTACAGATGTGTGCAATAAAGGGAACATACCTCATTCAGTGAATCCTCCCAGGATGAATCACAATGACTGCCATTTTCCTGGATGTCTAAGATTATATTAGGGATCCAATTTCCTGGAACAATGAAGCTAGCAATCACTTAACATTGAATGAACAAGGAAAAAGCTAAGTGGGGATGCGAGTTGTTTAAGGATAGATAATTCTGCCTTCTGTCCTGACACTTCTGTTATTCCTTAAGAAAAAAACAGAATCATACAGGGGCTTGCTGGATTAACTGTTTGTATTGCTATTAACTACATATTTAAAAAATGTGTATATATTTAGTGTGTGTGTGTTCTCTCTCCAGGTCTTTTTGGAAAGATGCGCTTTTTTTCCTGAGCAAAGACCAAAACAAAAATTGCAGCACGTGCTGTATTTTCTCAACCACTGTAGTTGAGTTGTGCTGCTAGCAGAGAAGAGGCATAACAAAAATTTAGAAAAGCTAATTCAAGTTCTCTTTTGGTACTGACAGTAAAAGCCTCTCCCCAGATTAGATTAGAAAATAATAAGGCTTGGATGTACCTTTTGCTGGAAAGTCTCAAAGCTGGTGTTAAGTTTCAGGTATAAAAGCATTTATGCCTTGGCATTGTTGTTATTCTAACTTGGACTAACACCTGCAGTTTTAGCAAACTGAGAAAAGTAGTTTTTTGTAGAGCAGTAAAAATAGGATTATTTTTTTTTAATCCATGTGTTGTAGAGAACTGCAGCATGATTGTACCAACAGCTGGACTAGACAGTATGGGTTCACCTATCACTGTCCAACAGTTGCCGTATGTTGAGGCCTAGGAAAGAGTGAGCCCCACTCATTCCCCCAGTCTTTATGTTTTTTTTCACCTCAGAGGGTTTCCTGAGCCTGTTGTGGTTTGTCACTATTAATATTTAACACATGGGTTTAGCTATCTTCAGGCAGGTCTACAATACGTAACTAGTCCCTCTTAAGGCTCTGGTGAGTGCATCTTAGAAGCTGAGGTTTATCTGTTTGTCAATATGACAGGACATCTCATCTTCACCGATAACAGAAATTACCTCTGAGCTTTAAATGGATCATATTGTACAAATGAATACATTAAATGAGGAGCTAATCTCTATGGTATTTAATTCATGACTATATATTCTGGTTTTGTTAATTCCATGTATCTGTCATATTCATATTCTTACCTTCCTTACTTGTTCTGCTGGCGTGATCTAGTGCAGCCTTCCTAAGTTTCTGAACGTATCGTAAAACTCCTGCTAGTGGTATCCGTTGATCATTCTCATATGCAGTGATAAAAACTGAAGGGTAACACTGAGTTTAAAAAACAAAAACAGTTAAATACTTGACAACCGATTTTTCTCATGAAGTAACAATTTTTTCTCTCTTTATCTTACTGTACTACTTGTTATGGCGTATCTAAAACTGCACCTATTATATAATTACCTACTCTTAAAAAAACACTTTTAGCACTCTAACTGCAAAAAGTATTTTGGTCTGAAAAATTACTTCATATTAAGGGATCATCTACTTGCAAAAGTTAATTAACAACATCCTCTCCCTGCTGGTAAAGGTCTGATACCATCTGCTTGCTGATGACTGCAAAAAAAAGGAGTAATAGTCACGGAATGGTTCACCTTAGAACAGTAGTTGAGATTTACTTCTGCAATCTTTCTACACATAAAAAGTAGTTGGTTTTATATAGTAAGATTTTACTTAATGAAGCTATGCAACACAGCTCACACATTACTTCACATAAAGATTTCCTCTGAGATGACAATGTCAAAGCTATAGCTCCTTTTCCATATCATTGTTTGCTTCTGAAAAGGTATTTAATCCGTGGAAATCACTTCCTTCCTTCCGTGACAGTCTGCAAACCCAGTAAACTCTGCTCCCCACCCCCCAAAGGAGAATCACAGAGTGGCTGGGGTTGGAAGTGGCCTCTGCAGATCATCTAGTCCAACTCCCCTGCTAAAGCAGGTTCACCTACAGCAGGTTGCACAGGATTGCACCCAGGCAAGATTTGATTGACTCCAGAGAAGGAGACTCCACAGCCTCTCTGGGCAGCCTGTTCCAGTGCTGTCACCCTCAAAGAAGTTTTTCGTCATATTCAGATGGAGCTTTCTGTGTTGCAGATTGTGCCTGTTGCTGGGCACTGCTGAAAAGAGCCTGGCCCTGTCCTCTTGACACTCGCCCTCAAGATATTTGCATACATTGACAAGATCCCCTACCAGTCTTCTCCAGGCTAAGCAGGACCAGGTCTCTCTGCCATTCCTCATGAGATGCTCCAGTCCCCTTAATCATCTTCACAGCCTGCCGCTGGACCCTCTGCAGTAGTTCCTTGTCCCTCTTGAACTGTGGAGCCCAGAAGTGGACAGAGCACTCCAGACGTGGCTTCACCAGGGCAGCACAGAGGGGAAGGATCACCTCCCTCCACCTGCTGGACACACTCCTTGTAATGCACCCAGGATCCCATTGGCCTTGGCCGCACGGGCACACTGCTGGCCCGTGGGCAACTTGCTGCCCACCAGAGCGCCCAGGTCCTTCTCCACAGAGCTGCCTTCCAGCAGGTCAGCCCCAGCCTGTACTGGTGCCTGGGGTTCTTGCTCCCCAGGTGTAGGACCTTACATTTACCTTTGTTGAATTTCATCAGGTTCTTCTCCACCCAGCATTCCAGTCTGCCCAGGTCTCTCTGAATGGCAGCGCAGCCTCTGGTGTATCAGCCGCTCCTCCCAGCTCCGTATCGCCAGCAAACCCACTGAGGGTACGCTCTGTCCCTCCATCCAGGGCACTGATGAGTGAGTTGAACAAAACTGGACCCAGCACTGACCCCTGGGGAACAGCACGAGCTACAGGCCCCCAGGCAGTCTCTGTACTGCTGATCACAGTCCTCTGAGCTCTGCCATTCAGCCACTTCTCAATCCACCTTGCTGTCTGCTCATCTATCCCTATGGGGATATTATGGGAGACAGGGTCAAAAGCCTTGCTGAGGTCAAGGTACACAACATCCACTGCTCTCCTGTCATCTACCCAGCCAGCCATTCCACCACAGAAGGCTATTAGGTTGGTCAAGCACGATTTTTCCCTTGGTGAATCTGTGCTGACTACTCCTGATAACCTTCTTTTCCTCCACATGGTTTGACATGACCTCCAGGGTGAACTGTTCCATCACCTTTCCAGGGATGGAGGTGAGGCTGACCAGCCTGTAATTGCCTGGGTCCTCCCTCTTGCCCTTTTTGAAGACAGTAGCAACATTGGCTTTCCTCCAGTCTTCAGGCACCCCTCTTGTTCTCCATGGCCTTTCAAAGATGATGGAGAGTGGCCTGGATATAACATCTGCCAGCTCATTCAGCCCTCAAGGATGCATCCCATCCAGTAAAAACTGAAGCAAATAAGTCATTCAGTAACTCTTTCTTCTACTGATGTACTTGAAGAAGCCCTTCATGCTGTCACTGACATCCCTCACCAGATTTGATTCCAAATGGACCTTAACCTTCCTTGCATACTCTGACAACGTTCCTATATTCTTCTTAAGTGGCATGTCCCTTTTTTCATTCTGTTAATTTCCTTCTTCTGAGTTTTGCCAGAAGCTGCTTGCTCATCCTTGCAGGTCTCCTGCCACTTTGCTTGATTTTTTACTCACAGGGATGCACCAGTCTTGAGCTTGGAGGAAGTCATGCTTGAATGTTAGCCAGCTCTCTTGGACTCCCCTACCTTCTAGAATCCTAACTCATGGGATTTCTCCAAGTAGGTCCTTGAAGAGGCCAAAGTTAACTCTCCTGAGTTAACTCAGAGAGAAAACACAGAAGGTTTGTTGAGATTATATTACAACTTCCTGGCAATCCTATAACAAAAGCAGTTTTTGAAATCTATTGATTATTTAGGAGAAGGCATTTTGTTAATTTCAGTAGTCATTTATGACTCCAAATATTGCTAAGATTATTACTCAAATAGCTTCGATTTGTATTAATGATTCATTTTAACACAAAGCAGCAGCTAAGACAATTCTAAAATACCGGGGTTTAAAGCACTGAAAAGGTAAAATAGATTTTCTGTTTTAAATTCCAGTTATCCACTTTTTGTTTTCTTATAAACTGCTACACTTTATTACGGTAGTATTCCACACAGAAAACATCATTTTACCTGTGGCTTAATATTCTGGTATGGACAATAGCTTTTGATATACTCCATACATTTTTCATCCGCTAATGGATTTCCCCACTCTTCCTGTTCTTCAATTGTCAATGGGAGATGAGTTTTCATCATTGTATTTAGAACATCTACGAAAGGAGCCTTAGAAGTTGTTAAAAAAAAAAAAGAAAGAAAAAAAGTTGGCAAATAGGACAGAGGACCTCAGATGTCTAAGTCAAGGTTTTCTCAAACAAATGAGGAAAGTGAATTCTGAATTGGAATGTTTCCAATTCTGAAACTGGTAGAATGAAACACAAAATACAGTTTAATGTCATAATCCATAAAAGGCCTGCAGCACCTCACCTGTAAAGCCATGGCTCTGGTAAGTTCTGGATCGGTGTTGCACAGGGCTCCTGCAAGAACTCCTCCAGCACTGGCAGCTACTAGTGCTGTGTACTTCGGCTGAGAAAATCCTAGTTCATGCAGCAGCATGATGCAAGCCTTAAGGTCATGGAGACCTTTGAGTTTATTATGCTGACATCCATCTTTATGCCAACTAAGGCCTAGCTCTCCTCCACCCCTGAAATTTAAAGCAATTCAAGTTGGAGTCTCTTTGGAAAACATTACATGGCAAAACTTTAGATAACGAAAGGACAGCAGCAGCCACAGAATTGCAAAACCATAGTTTGTTTTCCCAGTTAACTCTTCCTTTCTCTATTCTTATCCTTACCCTGCTTTATGGCTAAAATACACAACATGCAAACAAAAAAATTCCATGTATGATGACTGCTGAAAATCCTAACTCCCTAAGGGTGCTCTGTGCCCTTGTGTGCTACTTGTGTCCTGGAACTCACAGGAAAAGCACTACTTTAGGAAATGATACTGTCATTGTAGGCAATACAAAATCAGACAATAATACTATCTTTTTATACAGGAAACTATTAAGATACCTAAAACGTTTTCAATACATATATCACTAACACTAGCATTTGTTAAAGACATTAAATACTATTTCCCAGCTCCACACTGAGACTCTCAGAACTTGTCTACTGTGTAGCTTAAATTCTGAGTCTGTTAAGAAGTGTAGTTTTTTCTAGTTTGTAAATTTCAAATACTACATAAAATTGTATTTTGTGAAACAGAATTTTAAAATGTATTTATATTGCTTTCTACGCAACCACAATTCTAGTTCTAAGCCACCTGAAGTTTCCTTATTCAGGTTTCAAGTTTAAAATGCATTAACTGATTAGTCTACCAAAATTCTTCATCTTTAGATTAAGAATCCATCTTAATGATTTGCATCTTAAGTTACTTAGAGGGGTGGGAGGAATAACAGGACGTTTGCCACTTAATACAGCAGACAACATATTTGTATGCTGAATTTGTTTTGGAACTGGTGTTTCAAACAATAGCTCATTCTCCCCCTTCCTTCCCCTCTCTAAAGTGATTCCTTTGTTATCTTTTTTACCTACTGAATTGTTATCTTAATGTAAATGTGAAACCTATTGTACATTGTTTTATAAAACTAGTAGACCTGTAGCTAAACTGGAGACAGAGGACAGCCAATAAAAGAACAAGAGACACATGTTAAATGCTTAGTTGTTGCTGTGGAAGGCAAACAGCTTTCAGAAGATGCAGACTGAACATTAGTACACAATGTCCTTGGAAAGACAGGGAGGTAGCATGTCACTGCAGTTTGAATGTTATCAAAATTTTTCTTGAGCAAAGATGAGACAAGTAATGAGACTTCAAAAGATTAGAAGTTACATACAATCTTCCTGTTGATTTAAAAAAACTTAATGCTGTATGTGGTCTTGAATTTTTTTTTTCTGAAGTAAATTTATTTTAAAAACTACTTAAAATCTAGTAAGAGATGAAAGTGAAAAGCATGAAGAACTAGGCATAGATAGCTACATGAAAAAATTATTTCCCTACCTCTTCAGTTGCATACCAAGAAATATCTGTATATCCCACAGATTAAAATCTTCATTTGATTTTATATTTGACTTACCTAACATGGCAATACGCTAATATCCAACCTTCTTCAATTAACATCAACTTCTCTTCTTTAAAGCTCATGTTCAAATCTATGCCATAAGCTCCATATACATGAACTAGAAGTGGTTTCCTGTGTAGCTCTTTAGAATTCATATTATGAAAAACTGTAATTGGCACCAAAGTTTCATCCTGGAAAAGGAGTATTTTATAGTAAAGGACATTGCAGAAATCTCAATGACACATGGCAATAAAAACTTCAATTATTTATTTTAAAATGTGTTTTTTGTGATTACAGTAATTTTTTTCACTTAGAATGTACAAAGCACTCTTGAAAAATAAAGCAAGAGACTGAACCTCTGCTGTGTAGGCTTACAGACACAGAGTATAAAATTCATTTAAGTGCAACACCTGAGGAGTTTTTAAACTACCCAAGCACCCAAGTCTTCCTTCCCCCTTTAACACCAAGAATATCTATTATTAACAAAATAGTTTACCACTTACTGCAGCACAAACTCTTTATTAACATCTCCAATTTTTAAACTTAGGCTGTTAAAACTTTCCTTTCTTGAGCTATACTGTACAGCTGGTTGTGGGGTGTTCTTTTCAACAGCTAGCATCTTTTTCATTTATCATGGAGAGTACAATACCATACATCAATTAGCAATTCTAAGTTATACTATACTAAGATCCCTGACTCATCGTGTACTCCTGTCTCCTCTAGCATACCCAGGTTAATGGAAAAAAAAAATAATCAAAATCTTATCACGAATCTTTCTTGTTCTTCTCTATAGCACTGAAGAAAACACCCACTGTTTAGTAACTATAGCACCAACTGCTCTTTACATTTTTTTTAATCTCTATTCCCTGCCAAATACATTTTCTTTAAACGGGTGGGGAGGAAGGGAAGAATAAAGGGAATGGGAAAAGGACTGGAAAAAAATCTTACCTTGCTTTTAGCTAGTAAACGTGTAGTGTGACAATTCATAATAATTGGTACCTCTTGCACAGCTTGTTCAATGAGATTATTTTCTTTAAATGAATATGCAAAACGCTTAGGGGGGTGTACTGGGGAGGTAAGCTGAAAATAGCAAGTGCTCGTGGTATGTTCAGGATGAGATTCCAATTCAAATTCACAGGCCCATGTAGGTAGCTGAAAAACATGGCATTTCAAGTGAGACCCTTACACTGCTTCTGTAAATTTTGCCTAGTATGTCCTTCAGAGGAAAAGATTTTGAATATCAAGCTAATTATCTTCAGTCTGTACGCAGCACAGTCTCTCTTTCTTTTAAATCAGCAACGAAACAGTCAAAAAGTGAAAGACTCTGCCAAACTTTTCCCCTAAGGCCATTGGATAAAGTTCAACAATGAAATAAAAAAGAAAAATAAATCCAAATTCAGTTTAAAATGGACATTAGTGCATTTAAAAAAAAATAAAACATTCTTTGAAATTATTCTGCATTGTTTCTATTTTTTAGATCCTATTTCCCCTCTGACTTCCAGTTCTCCTTCAACATGTTGGACACGCCAAGTCCATGTCAGTTGTTAGGCTTTTGCTTTGAGTTAGCTCAGTAATGCTAAGCCACTGAAAACCCCTGCCTCTTAACTTTGTTCCTAGTGCCAGCCACTGTGAAGAACAAAACCTTTTCCTGGCACATTCACCCTCAGACACTCACTGTTATTATATTTAAGATTTTTAACTCTGCTAAGAATAAAAGAAATCAAGATTCATTCTTTGAGAGCAGCAGGGACACAGTCAAACCCTCTGCCAGACCACTGCTTCCTTGGGTTAAGTTGCTAGAGACTTCTGAAATTGCAGCAAAAGTCCAGGTTTTGCAGACCCTTTCTGAATAAATAAACTACAACCATTTTCAAAATTTTCAGAGACCATACAATGAACTTTGAAAACCTTTTTCTGTAGCAGTTTTATAGAACGCAGTATTGGTAGCTTATTGCAATAAACTTGTAAGTAGTTCTGATCATATTTTTCAGGAAAAAAAAAAAAAAATCAATTAAATATTTCATCCAGTGGTCTCCAGAAATCAGTTTTGAACTGAGTCATTCTGGTTTTAATGCACAAATATTTAGCAACAACTAGAAAAAGGAAGAAATACTTAGCACAAATTGTACTGCAGTTATCAAACTCTTCCCATTTATTATGGGACAGTGTACATACTTGTCCTTTCAATGTTCCAATCCTTCTTCTGTGGGAGGGCCAGGCTCGTTTCCTGCCTTACACTGATGGGTGTAACCAAAAATAGGCCCAGTAAAACTAAGTAGAGTGTTTAGGGAATCAAGTCTTACTTTACATTATTATTTACAAGCTGTAAATAATATTTACTTATTTACAAGCTTATTTACAAGCTGTAAAGAGCTTGACTGTAATAAGTTGGAGAAAGAATTGACTTGTAGAGTAGCTGCTTTCTAACTTTCTAAATGCTGCGATAAGCAACCACGTGAAATCCTGAACAGTCACAGGTAATACAATCAGTCATAATGACAAACTTGACAGTATTATAGCTTCCAAACCACTTCTACTCTTATAATTGAGCTTCGATTTATTATAATGTTATGTTAAAAAAAAAATTAAATAGTGCTGGAAAAATGTTAGGCTGCTTAAGTCAAGCTAAAACATACCTTTATTGACTGAACCGAATGTGAAATAAAAGAAATCACGTCTAAGTAAAGATGACCAGCATTCTTCAGGAACATAATACAGTGATCACTGAACATCTCCAAGTCTACTAGCTTGGTTTTCTTTTCCAGTGCATAAACTAACTGCCAGTTCTCCATGCCACTGGAAGCTACTGGTGTCTTCATCAACTATAAAAACAAAACCCATTCCTGCATATTACTAAGATGTAGTAAGAGTTACAAATGAGAGGTACAGACATACAGGTGATTTCATGCAACATTTCTGTTGTAAAAAATTATTAGTTTGTGTTGGGAGATTTTGCCCGATTAAACCTGGAGGTTTTTAAACTCCCTCTACTTGGGCAAAATGGAAGAACAATTCAGTAACATCAAGTTAGTAAGTTCAAAAAGTTAGTTGAATTCTTACAGATTAATCTATGGAAGATTTTCCAGCAACAAGTACTTTCAGTGTGGCCAGCAGAACTGTAGTGGTTTCATTATATAGACAGATCACCAACTTAAATTTCAATACAGGGGAAATGACTGTTAAAGCATACTCATTTCTTGATGTTGCCAAAGAAGTTAGAATCAAACTAGTATGCTACAGGTGAGATTCCATGTACTACTATCAGTCTTTCAATCCATGCAGCTCTCTATATAATTCTCTTACGTTATTTTGGTAAGCTGTGAAGCACAGAATTAAAAGCCTTACTATTTCTGTATGGTCTGCAACAGGTATCTGAATAAAACCCATGAATCTTATTATCAATTAAAATTACCTTATATTCTGCAGGTTCTCCATATGTAGTAAGAATATATAACTCATCATTTCTGTGTTCAACGTGGTAAATGACCCCTTTTGTTCGTGCTTGTACAAGAGCTGGCAACTTAAAAGGATGTCTACAGTCAACTAGCCAAACTTCCGAGGTTGTCTTGCTGTTGCTGTTGATAGTGAGAAACCGCCTATCTTTTGTGCAATATATGTCCACAAAGAACCTGTTCAGGAATAATTGGGGGGGGGGGGGCGGAGCTTAAATGATCACCATTTTAAAAATCCATCAGTTGCTTCAGAATTGTGTCTTCCATCTCCAAGGTAAGAAACAGCATGCCTGTCAGTAGGCTGGAAAAATTCCAGACTACTTGGTTTCCAAACTCATTCCTGCTGCATTTATCCTGGGATTCAAAAACCCACACTCTTGTGTGTGGAACCCGAAATCTCAATGAAAGCAGTTGAGCTGTTGCCCAACTGAACCCAGGTTTTTGCATGACTGAGATAGGCTGAAGATCATTGATGTATACAAGCTTTAAAATTCAGGCAAAATGCATAACTGTTTATTGAGCTTGTAACGCTATTTAAAAAAAACCCAGTATTAACGGATAATTAAAATTAATAAAGGACATCATATGGGAACAGCAGTAATCAAAGAAAAGTAAGAGCTATTATAAAGACAAATTGATAAAATGCCCAAGTGTTACTGATCTAACTTTGTTTGAAGCAAGTAAGGCAAAAAAGACTATTTTTCAAAAAAGTAGAGGCCAGACAGTGTTGCAATGATAAAGCTGGAAACTACAAACTGGTTTTGGAAATAATAAACTAGGAACAACCTACTGGAAATGCTTCTAAAATCTAGAAACAGGAAACAGAATGCTAACCAGTGCTGAATGCTAACAGACAATTTTGGGCTGAAATTCAGATTCAGATTTCTGTGAGTCACCCTAATTAACTGGAATCTTAATACATATCAGTTTCTTTTGAATCTTTAAGACTGGATGTCTCTAAAAGCAAAACTGTCCAACACAATGATCCAGAAGATTTCATCAAGAAATTGCAGGGCTGAGTACTGTAAACTGCCTTATACAGATCAGACAGATATCTGCAATAATAATACCTCTAGACTTCAAAAATATTTGACTGGTGAAGGAAAGGATGCTTTAGATGGCATTATCAGTGCCTTTAATTATTTGCAAGTGGAGGAACAAATTTTTTTGGTACTATTGGTTTTTCTTCTAATTGCACTCTCTTAACATCTTTAGGAGGACAGGCACAGCAGGGGATCTAAAGTCGGCAAGGAATCAGCTTCCTGCCTCTATTTTGGCACAGGGTGGCACTGCATTCAATAGTTTCCAACGGGTCAGCTCTGCTGACCTTACCTCTAAGAGAATCAGGCTGATGGAGGTTACACACTTAAGACTTCTTCCCAAGGACTCTGCTTGATACTATTTTTTTTTTGTCTTTGTAGCTTTTTTTTTTTTTAAAAAAGGAAGTGAAGAAAATTTCAGCTTCTTAAAAAACAGTAATAAATCTGACTGCACCTAAAAGAGCTGGTGAGATGTAGAACAGAACTGCTCAATGGCAACAGAAAAGAATGTCTTGCCATCTCCAATGAACGAGTTCAGTTATGAGCTGCAATAGCATATGAACCTTTAGAGTAAGTTTCTAGTAGATTTACTGTAATGACTATGACCTTCAGAATTATGCCAACAGTTTCCCTGTGGGGAAGTGTCAGGTCAGTGCAACTTGATTTTCCAAAAGTATGCATCAAATGCAACTGGAACAAAAGGATCTTATTTACTCCATCTCAATTGCAGATTTTTTTCTGTTTTTTTTAGATGAAAGCATAATTGAAATTTCTTTACTGAATACATAACTTGAATTACGAATAATCACAAATATGTATGGAATGCTGTATAAATCTACCATATGCTACATGGCTGAAAAACTAGTTCTGCACTCAATTTAGCAAAAGCCTTCTTGTCTTCCTAAACCACTGCTTAAAGAAAGGTTATTGAGAGGGTATTCAGTCAACAATAGTTCTATCTCTAGGAATGTTGTAATGATTTTGCTCATCCATTACCCAGAGCAAGGATTAGCCTGAACTTCTATGTTGTTTTTTTTTTTTTAAAGATGTATCAGACATCAATAGCAGAGAAAACAAAATGAAATCCACAGTCTGATTTACCCTGTATGAAACTGTCACACATTCATTAAAGGACACCCTGACCTGAGACTGACCTTGACATTTATAAACTCAGCTGAACTCATGAGGTAAGAGAGGAAAGTTAAATCTCTGTTGACCATATATCAAAAGGAGAACAGAGCACATTCTCAGACTGCATAAGGCACTACTGACAGCAGAACACAACTTAAAAATGCCTTTTACCATTTGGAATATGATACAGAAGAATTTGTTTTCCAAACCAGTTATATTTTACAGGTAAAATACTATAGAATATGTAAAGGACTTTTTATATTTTAGGTAAGTATTACCTTGCATCTTGTTCTGTATAAACTAATTTAGTATGTTTCTGATCAGTGAAAGTGGTCATAAACACATTCTGGCATTTAAGGTTCTTCTGACTGGTGTAATACAGAACATCATTTGTAGCCCATTCTGGAAAAAAGACAAATGCATATCAGATTTGGAACAGTATATACTATTACTGAGAGAAAATGAAGCTCCACGAACACTGGACCAAATGCTAAAAAAGACGGGTTGCAGCTGATGTGGAACTGCAGACAGCACCTCTACATCCCAGAGGCTGTGGTAAGCCACAAAAAGATTTTTCCATGTTTTCTCTGAATCTCACAGAACAAGAATTTTTGTAATATATCTTTAAAAAAAAACAGGAAGAGGACAGTGTTCCAGTACCCAGGAAGAGGAAGCTCTTGACCCTGTGGAGGTTCTGGAGGTAAAAGGAAAATAGAAGATGTGTGGCCGTTAAAACTGGGCAGAGAAACAGGTTTACGTGGAGTCAGTGAGATGGTAAGAGTATGAGCTCTGCACCACTGCATGTGACTGCACGCAAACCATTTGGACAAAAGAGATGATGCATGTGTCCCATGGGTACTGCTGAGATAAAAATTCCCCAGTTTTCTATGCTGATGTATGTGTTCACCAGCATTAGCAATGTGTAAATACAGGAACCTTACTATTCTGAAGTTTAGTAAGCTGACTGATCCAGCCAAACTACCATCTCTGCTGTTCCTTTATCCACCAGAATGATGTTTAATACATACACTTTAAAAAGTTATTGTATGCTGTCTTATGTATAAATACTAAT
Organism: Falco biarmicus; assembly: GCF_023638135.1. NCBI lineage: Eukaryota > Metazoa > Chordata > Aves > Falconiformes > Falconidae > Falco > Falco biarmicus. The sequence goes on from NC_079299.1 coordinate 15,556,326, forward strand.
TTTCAGTACAAAACCCAAAGTACCACAGTGAAGTGATGCAAACAACCTGCTATCTCAACAGCAATGTGGCTCCAAAGTGCACAGTCAGCTAAGGATTCACTGTGAAGACAAGCCTTTAGAAGGGAATTATATAGTTCTTCTATAGCCTAGCATTTTAAAAAACACAGATGTCAATTTTCAAGAACTTTAATTTGTCTGCCTGATATTGCATATCATGCAATACAAGCATGCAAGTGGTCATAAGACCTAATTCTCTTGCTTATGATTGAGGTACCTCTGTATTTCAAGGTACTGCTGTACCTCACTTACACCTGAGTAAGTTTACAAAATGGGTGTAATCTTTACCATTCTGATAATAAGAGTATAAAAAAATTACTATCTGCTATGATCTGTCACACCTATGTAGGCAACAGGGAGCTGGTTTCTTAAATGTACTGATTCTTCTAGACAAACCTAGATAGATGTTTAAATCAAATATAGTGAAAAATGTCACTGGCAAATTTGCAGGCCCAGTTTTCAACAGGCATTATAAACTTTAATTTTGCAAACACTTACAACTTTAAATTATTGCTACTCTTCATTTTTGTAACTAGGAAGTTTTACCTACAGTTCTAATATTTTGCCCTGCCCAAGCAAATTGCTTACTGCACTATGTATGCTTGATGACATATAACAATATGATCCAAAAAGCAAGATGTGGAACATTGTATACATACTATTGCACTCTTTTTGCTAGATTCTTTAATATGCTCTAAAAAAAAGATTTCCCATTCACTTCAGTTTACCTCTGCTTATTTTAACAGCAGTGTAGAGCTCTGTAATGTATTTTGAGTAAACTGATTCAAGGCCTGACTGTCTTAATTGGGCTCTGAATTGTGACCCACATCCTAAAGTCCAGTTGAAATTCCAGCTAATGCTTAATAGTAGGTAGCACATGCACACTTTTCAGCAAAGATAAGAGCATACAGCTGTCAGTGGCTTCAGTTGTAGCGGTAAGGGTTTAATAATTAGAACATTTCTTGAGCAAATCTTTAAAAATTTACTGACGTAACTGCAATATAAAGAAGCATATTGAGTTAAATAAAAAGAATGACATGCATGACTGTTCAAACATATATAAATGTTTGCTTTTACAATGAAGGAAAACTTTTATCATGAAAGCAGTCACTTTGATCCATATCAGGTAACCTGTACTTGTGCAGCGTGGAAGAAATAGTATATAAGAAATAATTCAACAGCTATAAGGATTACATTAAACATTGTTTCCTTATACAAAAATGTTGTGTTGAAAACTGGTGTGATTCACAGGATATTTATAAACAACTTACCAAAACTAAATACACTTGGAATTACTTCTTCCATGATGGGAAAATGACCAAGTTTCATAACAACACAGGTTGCTTCTTCAGAATTTTCACTTTTTAAGCTGATGGCCATGTATCTCTGATCTGGTGAAATTCTGATCCGTTGAATAAAGGCATCAGAAAAGCCAAGATCTTTGGTACTGAATAAAATGTCAACATTTCCTTCATCTGCTACATAAAAAGAGATTGCAAAAAAATCCTGTAATTACAGCACTGTCAAAATGAACAGTGGTTGTTAATGCCAGCATTTAACAAGTCTGCCTGCAATATTCACGAGCATACTACAGGTATTTATTAACACCAAATATTTGTCTTGCAAGATATTTGCAAATGCACTCTGTAAAAACAAATAAAAAATTATAGTTCCGGGGGTGGGGTGTGTGTGTGTGGGGGAAAGTCTTGTAGATTTTATTTAAAACACTTTAAAAGTGTAGACCTTGGCTTCTAGTAAATGTATTACATTCTAAAGTTCTGATACCTAAAGCACAGTTGTTTTTACTAAGTACAATCAGTAATTTTTCCCACTCTCTCAGAAACAAAAAAGCATGAATGTGCATTTCCTCTTTCAAAATGTTGTTAGGGCTCTGAAAAGAAGTGACTTCTTTCTTTCCTCTCCAGAAACTTGCCTTAGTATCAATGTATACTAACTCTCTTCACCTTTCAAGATTCACGTTTCTAGAATTATTAATTCATCATTAAATCATTTTATAGAAGTATTTTTAGTTATTTTAAGAAACAGAACAATTAAGCTTTAATGTAAAAAAATACAGTGATACGCACCATTTTTAACAATCATACTATGTTAAGAAATCCCTTACCATCATCTGCTTTTGAAAGAAATATGCAGCCATTCTCTTCAAAGTACACATTCTGCCCAAATCTGATCTGTTCAATACAAAATCATGTTTCAAGTCCAAGGTATAGTTAAGACTATTTCCTTAGAATCCCTTATATTCAATCATTGTTCCATACAACACAATTGTAACATACACAAATGACAGAATATGGCATGTATATTTGATACTAAAGAAGGAATTGCACGCATCAGATTCTTTCAAAGTTGGGGTACTGAAGCTACCTATACCTGCTCTATATTTAACAAAAGGCTCAGATCACCTGCAATTGCTCTTTTAACTTACAATGTCCTGTATTCTTTATCCAAAAGTCAGATGATTATTGTATCTTTACTTGCTTTTGCCTATGGAGAAATTAAGGTAAATGCACTATCATAACAGGTATAAATTGTTCTAAACACATGCTGTTACTATCCACAATTCTTAAAATATTCAAAACGCAAAACTACCACCATAAAATAATCAGTAAACCAGCATTTTATAGGAGAAATGGCTTCACTGCCTTTTATTTGTATTCAGTGATGAGAAATGTTTGTATTTTTTGCCACTTACCCTTGGGCTTCCTGAACAGAATACATACTTGTGCAATTCTTCTAATTTTTCCTTGATTCTTTTTGTCATAGCATTGTATCTTGCTGAAATGACATTCCAGTTTTCCTGCTCCAGTTTCAGAAGATTCTTGTACAAAAGCTCTGATGTTGCTATGGATGTATCTTGCTTCCTTTTGGAAGGGATTTTTGTTCCTTCCTGCTAAGTAAGGAAAGATGACAATGGCTACAAGCCAGCACTCTGTACTCCAATATGAATATACTGAGGCAATAATAATATTTCCTGAGCTACAGACTTCGCATTATTACAACAGTACATGCTATTAAAAAGAAAAACACATGGTCGGAGGAAGTTTTTCTCTTCAATTCTTCCTGATATTTTAAGGAGGCATTGTCAAATCTGCATTATTTGACACATATATTGAGGTCTTCTCTTCAAAATTTAGGGTACTATTAACATATGCTCTTAATTGTTCATATGTAAATATGTTTGTTCTCATTCTAGAATTAGTTTTTAGTTAATTTTTATGGAATTCTGTTATTTTTCCTTCTTCAGAGGTGCTTTCCCATAGTATTCCTGTCTTAAGACTATCACTTCTCATTTCCTCTCCCAGACAACAATGCTGCCCACACCTCTGTCCCTGTTCCTAGAAGTCCTAGCAGCTTGTTCAGCTTCTTGCTCCACCACCTCAAAAGTGTGAGTATAAATGTTCATAAGGCACAGAATGAAGTGAAGCGGTGAACTGACACTGGTTCTGCAATAGTTTTATCAGGAATAAGCTTAAGGATCTGGTTTTCCACGATCCATGAGCAGACTAAAGCTACCCCATTGCCAACAAAGCTGTCTTCTCTTGTAAAAATGTTAAAAATTCATTAAAACTGCTAGAATAATGCTACTTCTTTTTGCTTGCTGTAAAATCTCATTTGATTGAATAATAAGCTTAACAACATACATTACAGTACAGAACACTGCATAGATCACACAAAATTTTATAATAATGTATTACATGAACGTGTCTAAACTTAAAAAGCAGCATATACTTTTTACCCATCCTCACTCTGCATTAAGAACTGGTTTGTTCCTCACAAATGCACGAGATCTAAAATGTGAATGTTATGCGTAGTCTTTGAAAGAAGGAGAAACTACTTGCTCCATTTATGAATATAAATCACATCATTCATGAAAGCACATGAGTGTTCACTACTGATTCAGGCCAATGGTCCCTCTAGCCTAGTGTATCAAATTGGAAGCACAAGTCAAAGAAACCTTGAAAGCCCTTAGAGAAGCTCTGGAGCAACTGTGTAATTGGTCAAGGTAAAGAAATAGTAGCATGTGTTAGTGTACCACCTGCTCCTCAGTCACTGGAAAAATTGCTATAAGAAAACACCATTTCACAAACCATAAGCAACCAAACAATACTTGGGAAAGCATAAGAACGGGACGAGCACAGATGATATTCCCCAAGAGGTATTTCCCCAGCCTTCAATGATTTTAGGTCTGGAAGTTCCTGAGCTGAATGTGGTTTCTGGATATTTAAAAAGCCTCTTTCACGTACATGTATCATCTTCCCTTATACCTACGTAAAATTTTAGCATCCACAACTTATTCTGGCAAGTTCCACACTTTGTCAGTCTTTTGATGATTCTCCTCCTTTTGTTTTCAACAGTTCCCATTGTATGTATTAGCAAATATTACACGGAGCTGGTGGCCACAGTGTAGGTATATATTACAGTTACTGTACACCTCCTTGCCTAAGGAAAAACAAGTCATCTAGAAATGCATCTAGAAAGATTTTGATGATAGCAGAGGATCTCAATCAGTTTGTAAACATTTGCTCCAAAGCAAAAAGGCACAGCTTCCTTTCAGGTAAAAGCCACCTGTTTGTATCCTGGAACCAGTGTTGCAGACCAGCATTTGTAACTGTGTTAGTGAACTGCCAATGAATAAACAGAACCATACCTGCTCACCATTAGGAATGCCTTTGTTCTTGAAACATTTGTTTACATTTCTGACACAAACTTAGGAACTGTTTATATTATGGTTAGAAATAAGAGGGTTACAAAAAATAAACTTTGTATTAACTTTTAAGAAACACTCTCAACTTGAAACAATTTTAGAACAATCCCACATTCATCTGAAAACATGTTTAAGGTAAAATAAATAAATAAACCAAAACAGCGCTCTTTTTAAATAGTACTTATGCATTATGCATATAAATCGGTTTACAGGCTGTCATACTGCATTAAACTTTTATAATACCTTTAACAAATTGTATTAGAAATGCAGGAACAGAAAACCCAAAATTACTTCAGACCGTTTTCTGACTCTGTGCATGATACACTGCCACCCATTTACACAGTATTTACTTATAGAAATAAATCCAATTACCTTTTAAAGTGTAGTTTATAACATGAATACAATTATGAGAAGTCAATAAAATATTTTAATATTTAATATGGTGCAAACCATGATGTACTGGCCAGCACAGAAAAAGTCAAGTTTTTCTTGTGCCAACTCAAAGTAGTTAAGTCTGGCGTCACCAGTTCGGACGCTTTACACTAGCTGATCTCTCCCTGCAATCTTCTCCTGATACGTTATCAGAATCTTTCTAGAAGACAAGAAAATCAACCACAATGCAGATTTACATCAAAAGAGTATAGGAAAGTTGAACAATGGTATATGCCTTTGAACATAAGTGGAATCCTAGTATTTATCCCCCTGCTTCAAACCCTTTCAGAAAATTGTTCCCTAGCATTCGAAAAATATGGCTAGCTTCCTTAACAGATGTGCCAAGGTGGTTGTTGACATTCAGTCTAAAACAGCATACCTTGCAGGAAAAGAATCTCCACGGCAGGATAGTTCCAGGTGGCACAGTCCAGTGTGTGAACGTACTTCCCGAACAGTCCAGGATGTGGCATTTCTTTGGTTTTAGTTTACTATAAAAACATACTGTTTGAAGATGGTTATGCTTAGAGTAGTGTTTGACACTGAAGCTCAGTCTTTGCAGGAGATTTTGCAGTCCAACGCATGACGTCCTGACCTTCATTTCTTGATAGTCAACCTGAAATATCTGAAAATCCGAAACCGCTGATCATTTCACACTGTGTATGTGAAATATACATGACATAAACTGCAGGTAAAACTTCCTCTCTTTCCAGGAAATGAAATTGATTCACTAGGTAAATCGGATGAGCAGGAACAGCAAAACTTAAGCTTACACACAACTTAAGTTGTGTATTAACCTGCTACATTACTGCAAAACTGGCTGCTGGCAGCTGGAAGTTTAACTCTAGTGAAACGACCAATGAAGAGGAAGGAAGGTGCAACTGAGCACGTTTAGAAGTCGAAGAACCAAAAACCGGGAAGGTTTTGGGCAAGCTTCCCCCCCTTTATAAGTATCATGTAACGATAAAATCACTTTATCTCAGGAGGGTAACTGAGCCCATCTCGCAGGAGAACCGACCGCTCTGAGCTCTGCCAGGGAAAAGGCCCCCCCGCCACGGCGCCCGCGGCCCCGTCCGCCGCCCCGCCCGGGCGAGGGCCAGAGCGGCCGGCCCGGCCCCGCTCCCGCCAGCCCTGCCCTCACCGCCGCCGAAAGGCCGTGCCAAGGCTGGGCAGCGCCCGCGGAAGGGCCCGCCGCGGCGGGCGGGACGGGACGCGCTCTCCCTGTGGCGGGGCTGCCCGGGGTAAGATGGCAGGCGAACCGGAGCAGCTCCCGGCTCCCTCGCAGGGCTGCCCGTAGCCAAGATGGCGGCAGGGCCCTTCAGAAGCGGCGGCGGGCGAGTACAGTTGATGTCAGCGCGGAGCGCCCGCACGCCGGGACGGCTAGAACGGTCCCTGGCGCAGCTTCAAGACCCTCCCGTTTCACACACGGTTTCGCCCCTGGGTGCGGAGGCCGCAGGCGACCCATTCTGAAGCGCGCTCCGGCCCCTCCGCTGCGCCCGAAGAGCCAGGCGCAGGGCGGCGGTAGCCCGTCTCCTTCTTAGCGCTGCCCTTAACAAAGATGGCCGCCCACGTCCGCGCCCTCCAGCCCTAGCCCGGCCGCTGCTGGCAGCCGCTGCAGGCTCAGCGGCGAGTCCCCGCCGGCCACGGCAGCGCTCCCCGCGCGCGGAGGCGGGGGCCTGCGCGCTCCCGCCGCTTCAGCTCCAGGCGCTCCCCGCCGCCGCATGGCTGAGGCTGCCGGCTCCCCGCGCCGCCCCGCCGCGGGCAGGCGTGAGGCGGTCGGTGCGGGAGCGGCGAGAGCCCGCTGGCGGCTCCTCGGACAGGTAGGGGGAGCCCGCGGGCGGGAGGGGCTGCCGGGATGGCGGGGCGGGCCGGCGGCGCCGTGGGAGGGGAGCGCGTCTCTGCTCGGCGGCGGTGCCGTGCCTTGGCGCGGCGGCTGCGCGGGCCGGGGCGCTGCTGTCCCCTCTCGCCCCTCCGCGCTGGGCTACTGCGCACCGGCGGCGGCTGCAGCGCCTGAGGGGCCGGGGGCGGCGGGAAACGCTGCCGGTTCCGGAAGCTGCGGGGCGCTGTCCGCACCCGTGGCGGGAGAACTGTGAGGAGTAGCGTGCTGGGGCTTGCAAAGGGGTTTGCAGTCTTCTTCCTGGAAAAAACAGTAGTAATAAAAATATATACGTACATAGGGACATATGGCTCTTTGATGTGTGCCTTCAAGGGATCCCAAAAGCAGCCTGTGGTCTTCCAAGCAGCGTTCATGGGACGGGGACGCTGCACCCGCTGCTCGAGGGTGGTAGCTTGTGCCTTCGCACCTTGCACCAGCGCTGCTGCTGGGGTGGTTATGGCTGCTGGCCCCGTTCCCGCCCTTTGCCCTGCCCGGCTGCATGCTGTGGGGAGCTGGGCCCAGACCCCGCTCACCTGGCGCTGCCTGCCTTCGGGTCTGGTGCAAGGTTGGGAAGGATTCCTCCACAGAAGAGCACATGTGTAAAGGCTTAAAAATCGGTTGCTGTTTGTTGGACGCGATGGTTCAATGTTTGGTTTTGTGGAAATGGGTGGCTGGAGCCGCCCATCACCGGCTGTCCCGAGATGGCGGAGTGGAGGCAGCAGGCCGCTGGGCTGAAGGGGGCACCTGGCTGCAGTCGTGGCGTGAGAAGGTTAATATTGCACCTTTCTTTGTGTTTTTTTGGTTTGTAAATCCTCAAGTCCTGTTCAACAAGAATACTCTAAAGCAGGAAATGTGAAACTGACAGGCAGGAATATCAGGTTTGTCTTTGTAGGTTTCCATCCCAGCAGCTTCTTGTAAGTTGCCCTCCGTGACTACTCCAGCTGTTAGGTCTTTTCAACATAGTGCCTTTGGCATATTCCTGTCTCTTAAAATCATAAGGAACTTTGCATAATGATAGAGTGAGGGTGTGGAGGGTGCGTATAGGTATTTGGGGAGAAGGCTTCAATTTCTTCCTCAGACTTCATGTGTCTGTGACCTTTTCCTCTGCAGATTCTCTGGGTTTTTCCATGTTCTTTTCTGTTGATTTTTGTATGGTACAATGAGCAAGGATCAATTTAATCTTGCTGGTATATCTGAAGTAAAAATCAGTTCTGCTCTCTTTACTACAGTGATGCTTGGATCTATCTATGGATTGGAAGAAGGTATCAAACTTCCTTTATCCTTTCTTTAAAGGAACACTGTCAGTGTTTCTTACAGTGCTTTTACAAATGCTTTTCACACTGCTTCTAATAATGCCTTATAAGCACACCACAGAACTGATTTCATGTATTTTGAATTTGCTTCCATTCAGTGCATACACAAATCGATTTGCTGTGGTAAGGATGCTTGAGTGCGTGCTCGCTGATTTAATTAAGAAAAAGGCCCTTTTATCACGTATCCTATGAAGCTAGCATAAAAAACGAGGGGTTTGCATAATTACCTGTGCTCTGTATCAATAAAATGTTTTATGTATGTACTAAGTTTGAAGTTTGGCGATATTTTTAAATTTAGCTTGTCAGATCAAGGAAAGTATTTTTTGCATTAAAAAAATGCTAAGATGTTACACGCGTAGTGTGCATTTATAAATGACTGGAGTAAATTCTGGAAGGCTGTGTTTTGAACTCTGCCAGTCTGTGCAACTGATGGCATTATCCAATCTGTAGTTTTGGGCAGGGAAGTTAGAGGAACAGGCATAAATTAAGTTGTTCCCTATATGTACATGTACTTCCTGTAGAAGGTTTAATGAAAACTGCCCTGAAATCTGAAAGCTTTATATATTTATTCTGGCTGTTACCTTTCTCTTGCTCTTCTTGTCACAGAAGTCTTGCTAACCTGCTAATGTACTTTAGCTTCCAGAATTGAAACATAAAAGCTAAAGTAAGGACAGAGCAGTGGTCTATTATTTATTTATTTCCCTGAACAGAAGTTCAAAACAATTTTTCTTTTCTTCCTGCTCCTTTCTCTGTGAAAGGTGGCTGTGCTCCGTATCTTTTTGTTTTTGTTAGTCTTAAGTTTGTAAATTGTTTACAGTTAAATAAAACAGTTTAGTAAATAAACTATTTGTAAAAATAAATAATGCACAGTCCTACTGATGGTATTCAGAGATGAGATAGTTATAGATTATGCTGTAGTTAATTATGTAGAAGCTTTCTTGCATGCATAAAATAACACGTTACAGTCAGTGCCATAGAACTGAGCAGAGGTTTATAAGCTCTTTAAGTTACTGAATTTGGCTTTTAGTGCAGCTAGGCCATACACAATGAGATACCCAAGCAAATATATGGAATTTCAGGTGACTGCCTTTGTCCATATGTTGTTTGGGTTCAGCTGGGGTTTTTTTGTAGTTGTTGGTTTGGGGTTTTTTTTGAAGAGAGTTCAAACATCTTTAGGTTTTATAGGGAGTCCTAAATGTGGTCCTGATATTGTGCTTAAATACCAAGAGCTCTGCAACTGAGATCTGTGGTAATGTTTTACTAGAATCTTTCTAAAACAGGAGGCAGTTTGGTGATACATTTTTTTTAATGTCTTGTGTGTTAATGAAGAAAGAATTGCCTTAGAATTCTATATTGCTAAGTGAAGTTAGAGAGGAAAGAAAATGCAAGTTCGAGAGAGGGAAAACGGCAAGGCAGAAGTGTGAGCTTGCATTGTTTGAAGGCTTTTTGTCATCATTCTTGGTATTTTTTTCTTTTAAGGAACCTATTTTTTGGAAGAGAATCTTTCATTACAGAACATAAAGTATTATTTATTGAGGTACTATGTGTGACCTGTGTACAAGCTCAGTGCTTGTGTACACCTGTAAAGATCTTGTGTAGAAGATACAACCTTTCCATACCAAAAGAAGATCTTGAAGAGAATGAAACAAGGCATCTGGATTTTTTTTTTTTTTAATAAAAATACATAGAGGAACTTAGCTGAAAGTTACTGAGGGAGAAGATGAAGAGGCCACCAGCTCCAACCACAGTAGTGTCCGGTGATTCCTTCCCCACCATAGTTCTTCCTCTTTGCTATCCCTAAAGCCAGGAATTGTGTCTATTCTACTGAGAAGCCTTTAGCTTGCTTTCATATAGGCTACTGCTTTTATAGGCCCCTGGGAAATGTTCATTTATAATGGCAATGTGCAGGACGTTAGGGAGCTTTACCTTCATTGGAATGGCATCATGAAAATAGAGAAGACTATCTTTCAGCCTCTTCAAAACAGTGTTAGGAGTTTAGATAGGTTTGTCACCTTCTGTTTTTTATCAGTGGATTATACTATAACAGCAGTATAACTTTGTAGTTTGTAGCACAATTGTGATGCTTTTAGAAACTGACTTGAGGAAAAAAACCAACTGTGATCCTTCTGTAAAAATACAGAGTTAGGTATAAATAATGTAACATATTCTTCCTTTGTGCTCCATCTTTTGTTATACTTAGGTTTTTAAAAGATTTGACCTGCTGTTGTAATTTTCAGATCTTAGAGCACTTGGTTCAAGTTTGAGGCTCTGGGAGAAATGTTCTTTTGAGCACTCAAATGCTCATGAGATTTTCTGCTAACCTAGAGAATTAATTTTTCAGAGTGGCTAGAAGACGTCTCTGTAGGACAGAAAACTATTGTCACTGCTGGATTTTTTTTTTCCCCTGTTAGTAGTAGCTTGCCTTTCCCTTAAAAAGCCCCCAAACAAACACAAATGTCTGAAAATTGGGTCTTCATGGTTTTCTTTAGTTTTCAAGATGGTCCATTCTGTTTCCAGGCATGCCACTATTACATGAAGATCTTAATTCTGCTAGTTTTTAAATTTAGTTCTCCTGTTTTGATGTTTTTGTGATTTTCTTCATGTGTATATATTTCTCATGTGTTATGGAAGTAGAAGAAATAGTGGACAGCACAGAGACATTTTTAATACTTTGATGAAAGTGCCTCGGCCTTTTGTATGCTGAGACCTGCTGATGGAAACAGATCCAAAAGCAGCAAGCCTGATGCATCAGACCTGCTGTTAGAAACTATAGCAGCATGGCGAATACAATTGCTTTGCTCACATATGTAATATTTCCAAGTATCCTGCAAAATAATAGGACGTGGCACCAAACTGTAAGGCTGCTGAATGTGAATGCATTTCCAGTTAAAGCATGTTGACAAAGGTTGGGTGCAGCAAAGAAATCACTGACCTGCTATTTTGTTGTATGCATCCTGTATGCAAAGTTTCTGGTTCAGGTTTCATAATTCTGGAGAGCTATTTCTCATTTTACTTCAGATTTATCTTTAGTTGGCAAAAACCTTTAAATTGTAGCACCATCCTACTCAATGGAGCTATTCCTTTTAGCTCACCCAATTTATAGCCATGAGTTTATTTTCTGTTCTTTTTTTTTTTTTTTTTTCATCACTTTGAACTGCATGTGGACCTTAATTTTAAAAATGCAATGGAAATTATTTATGTATTCTGTCCAATGTTAGGAGAAAGAAGTTAAACCAAGGGCATCTTTCCATCCACATTATTGACCTAAAGAATAAACCTTTTTGTCTGGCAGAGAAATGCTAGTTGTCTTCTGTGCAATGATACAGCTCAAACAGGCTGGGTGCCAGGTTTTCCTGTATGGAGGAGCCCTAAAGATGGCTGAGTGCAACAGACTATGCAGGACAGAGCATCCATGTTTTTACTTTCTAGAATAAGTGTGTTAATAATTTAAAAAAATGCAATCAGCCACATTCTGACTCTGCCACTGCCTTGAATTCTTTAGTCTCTTAGCACTGAACTTGGTTCTCTTTATGTTTTGGGGCTCACGTAAAGGTTGGCTTAATGCATCAGTCCCCTTATGGGGGCCTGGTAGGGGAATATGCAGTTGTGACATCTGAAAATCAGAGCCCTGGGACTGGTAGCAAGTTTCTCAACTCAAACAAGTTTGGCAGCAATTCTGCAAGTGTGCAGCAGTAGACTTCTAGGCTAGGAAGTAGCCTAACTGGCAAACACATATCACTCAGGCACCTGAAGATAATATTTTGGGTTAGTCATTTACATTCTACAGAAGATACTCTTGTGCTTTTTTTTTTTTTTTTTTTAATATATATATCTATAGAGACAATGGGTGGCACAGAAATTGCTTGGTGAGGGCACTGCTTGGTCTGTGAAACTTTCATGGTGATGATGATGGGAGGATAGGGGAGAACCCGACTTGCCTCTAATCCTGCTGTGGGTTTGCTGGAGCAAGGGTTAAAAAAGCAACTTTGTGTACTTCTGAACACAGTACATTTGCTTTACAGTTATTGAGACATAAATTGATAACCCATTCTCTTGACCCCTATCATCGATACCACTGTTATTTTTGTCAGGCTTTGACATACTTGGACTAGTTATTTATAACTATGAGCTGATAGCATAGCTATTATGGTTCATTCCAGACTGGCCTCTTTAGTTAAATAAGCCTGTGTTTGTTCTTTCTTGAAAGTTTTATTCTTAATGTTTAATTTGTTCTTCATTTCAAAGGTTCTGAAGAAAAAACACTTGAAAGATGTGCATCTCCAACAAGTGTCTGTAAGAAGGTTCACATCGTTCAATCTCTTTTCAATAGAAGACCAGAATACAGAAGAGGAAACTGGGACCTGGGTTCAGTATAAAAGCATCTTTTATCCTGAGTATAGTGTGACCTTAAGGTAACCATTATTTAAGTTTTAAGTACTTCCTAAGATCTTGTACAAGCCTCAAATATCAAACTCATTAGTCATTCTTCCAGTGTTTTGTATAACTAGGGCATAATTTACAAATAAACTGTTAGATGTTATTTTTAGTTGTTTGTTACAGTAAGCAGTGTGTCGGGGGTGTGTGTGTCAGTATATTTCACTGAAGTGGCAGAGCTTGAATGAAAATACTGATGATTGTACCTGTAACAATGCAAATATGAGCATTTATTTTATATTTCTAATACCTTTCTTTTTTGACATCCCTCAGATATAAATAGGATGTAAAAAAACTGAACACATTTACTTATAGACTTAATAAAAAAATTAATGGCATGATGTTATTCATAAAGTTCTAGAAGCTTTTTGGTAGTGATCAATATTTTGTTCAGTTTTCTTCTTAATATTTTTTTTAAAATTCAATGATAATTTGAAAGCCAATTTACAAAACAAAAGGATAAAAAACTTCCTCTTCCTACTGAAATGATTTATACCTAGTGAAGAAATCTGTTTTATATTAAAGCAGGTAAAGCAAATGAAGACACTTGCATTTAAATAAAACCAACAAACAAAAGACCAAACAAAAACCACACAAAACCAAAACCTCCCCAAAACCTGAAAATCCGTCAAAAACCCTCTGAAGGAGTGTTAATGAATTCTCAGTGGCATTAGCGAAACAGAAATGTTTAAAGCTCCCATTCATTACTGTGTGGATTTTTGTGGGTGTTTTTTTGTGTGTCCCCCACCCCCTCCACCCCCTCCACCCCCTCCTGCTTTGGTCTCCTTTGCCTTGTTCAGTTTTGTAGGTATCTGTAACTTTGTTTTGCTTCAACAAGTATTGGGACAGTAACTTGAGCATCCCTGAACTGATAGTTGTTTTGCAGCCTCTAATTAGCCCTGCTGAGCATGTAGGATTTTGCGTTTTGTGAACAGTGTAGGATATTGTGAAGAGGCTGTCTCTGAAACTGTAAAATGCATTTTTATTTAACTGGGACCTTTAAATCAAAGTCAGTCTTAGAAACTAAGTTCTAACACAAACAAGTAACCATCATTAATTGTGACATTTTTGCAAGGTTATAAACCAAACCAAAACAAAACCTAGCCCCATAACACTACATGCAGGTTGACTTAAATTTGCATCTGGGTATAAAGTCAAATACGAAATTGTTTAGTACTCGACAAAGCTTTAATTTGCCATTTTCTAAACTTACACTTACTGGTGCTAAAAGGCTGCAAAAGAAAAATTCCAATGGAAAATGCTGCCCATTTATAATAGGATTAGGTACAGTCTTTTTTCTGCATACGGACTTTTCCTGTGAACTGCTGGGGAATGCTATGGATTCATCCAGATGCCCACAACCTACTTAATCTCTTTGTGCAGTGTCTCTGTTCCTTGGTTTTAGGTCTTCAGAGGCACACTGGTAATAGAAAATGTAAGGTATTCAGGTAGAATTTAGGCTGAGGAAGTCTGCAATCCTTTACACTGCGGTCCTGAACTACTTCGTTCAGTCTCCTTAGTTCACCATCATGGTTTGCAACACTCAGTGTCACTTACTTGTTTTACTAGTTACAGGAGTTTCAAGGTAGGAGATGAGCTGGGGTTCCCCTATGCTGGCACACAAAAGCCAAGGGAATGTCAGGCTGATCTTGCTCTGACATGTGATGTTTGTGTACTTCTGTTTCCATCACTTCCCATGTCATTTTATTTGGTATTGTTCATTTGGCTAATAGTAGCTTCATTGATAATAGGACATAGCGCAAACTGTAGGCTGTAAAGAAGCATGTTTGGTTTTGCATGATTTTATTACGTTCCTCTGAGCTTGGCCAATGGAAGTGCACAGTTGCTGTGCTAGAGCAGGCTCAGAGTGGGTTTCAAAAACTGTTGAGGAGAATAGGGACATTGTCTCCTGGTGGGGATTTTTATTTTTTCCCTGTATTTTGTACCTTTCCAGAAGATATTCAGTGATCTATAAAAATGACAATCACTGATTGGTTTAGGAGTAATAATCAGAACTCACTTCTAATAATCCTGTATTAAAATGTGTTCTCTCTATACTGAAGCAGTGGCAATAGATAGCATATACATACTATTTCAGAATACTGTGGATGGTGAAGAAGGGAGGGAGAAAATGCTCACCGTGTATTTTGCGAGGAACAAAGTATAAATACCTGCAACAAAATCTGCTTTACCTTGAGTCATATTAAATAAACTTTCTTCCCTGTTTTTGAAGAAGCAGTAATTTAAGGGGGTAAACCTAACAGTTTCATATGCATAACAGAACAAGAGTTTTCCTTGCTGAAACATGCTTATCCAGAAGTTAAGAAATCTTGGAGTACATGTTCCTAGATCTTTGAGAACTTGATCATGTTGTGGAAACTTAAGGATCCTCTCAATGTCTGACAGTCTTCCCTTCACTTTTCTCCTCCCGTTGGCAACATATTAATTACAATAATTTTCATAAATAAAAACAATTTTAATAAGATAACAAGAACATATTATTGGCATCTTGTTAACAATAACAAGAACATCAGTCAGGTAAACCCAGCACAGTGTTCTTGAGTAGGAGAGCCTTTTATATGCCTTTTCGTCAGGAAAAAATAATGTTCCTATGGCCCCTCTAAAATCTTGACAAAAGTGGTTTTGAATTTTCATCTACATATATTTTCCTTATGCATTAACATCTTCTTGGGAAAGCTCATTGCATATGTTGGATGTTAAAAAGGTTGTCAGCTAATACCTTGACAAGACTAAATGCTTAAGAAAGTTCATAAGGTTGTTAGTAGCTTTTGGCAAAGAGTATAAAGGTCAAGCTATATCAGTTCAAGGGCTATCAAAACTGATCAAATTGTATATTCAGATATGCTATGACCTAGCTGGAATCACTGCTCTACAGGGACTTGGGGACCAGTTTGTTAGGCAAATAGGAGCTTTGGTAGGAAACAACCAGTCAGGTGCATGCATGCTTTTTTGAACTTCTCAGTGCAGCTTGTTTTAGTAAGCTGCTATTTCTCTAACCAAATTCAGATTGGATTCACATTTGAGAAAGAAGAGTTTACACCATGGTTTTCTGTCACTAGTTTATTTTTAGAATCAGTCTTAAATCTTCCAAAGCAGGAAGCCAGAAGCACCAATATAAAGCAATTTTTGCTTGAAAAATTTAAGCAGGTTTTATGCGTCATTTTGACTAGATCCTTAAAGTGACAAGATCATTGACTCACTTTAAAAATCCCCGGAACTCTTCTGGTTAAACAGTGATCTCTAGTGTGCTTAATGAAATGTAGATTCACAATACATGGTAGAAGCTGGTCTCTTGAAGTTCTACAGGTACTAAGGTGGTTCATAGTAGCTCTGGGGTATGAAAAGGAGTGTTTGATGAGTGTGACTTTTGTTAGCAGTGAAAGCTGTGTCAAAATGAAATTTCCTGTGTTATAATCTAGAATTTAGTTTGATTAGTCTAGTCTCATTTGGATTTGTACCATATTTGAGGCTTCTACACATATATCCTTGTCTTGATGATATGAATTGTGTGGCTACATATATGAATTTGCTCTCTAGTCTTCTTTGTAATTAATGTTAATTAAAAAATAATTCCCTGCATTGACAGGAAGTCAGTCTGTGAATCAGGCTGAATATCTAGGGCAGTCTAACATGGAGAATGGAGACATGTTCCATCCAGACTAGAATCTTGCTGCAGTTTTCACATTCAGATTTGGATACAGGAAACTGAAGTAATCTAGTCTACAGGTGAAAAACAGAAACCTCATTTTTAGTTAAATTTCTTGCAAGCTTGAAGTGTAAAAAGGTATCTTTCATTACAGATATCATCTGGCCTTCTGGGTCTTCTCTCCATTAAAAATATGATTTTATTCATAAAACTTCCATGTTTATTAGTTAGCCTTGTTCAAGTTCTTTTTAACTTTGGGGGTGTTTAACTTTGCTGTTAAAAAAATACGCATGCACTAAGTATGTGTTTTCTTGGTGATAGGAAGATATATAGAGTATTTTAAAATTCCTATTTAATACTGCATTTCTAAATCCTTCTATTTTTAGTCAGAAATGTGCTTTCAAATTTTGTATGAATAGTTTTAGCAATGAAGTGATTATAGATCATAAAGATGCTGTGTCTCACTGTGGAGATGGCATCTGTCTTTTAGACAGGAAAATTATTCTTTTATTAGAGTTAAAAAAGGAGCAATCAATATCTTCAGATTTTCTATTTCAGGATATGGATTTACTTTAAAATTGTAGGCTCATTTTAAGCAATTAGAGAAGAAATAAGTTATTTCTGTGGTAAAATATTTGCTGTTGATCAGTCTTTTGATGTTTCAAATACGGAAATGCAGAACTGAAAAGAACGATGTCAGCAGCTTATGGGAAGGGTTAAATCTTTGTAAGGAGTGTTAAGTGTTCTCTGCAAGATGTCATGCCTTTGTTCTGAATGTGAATGAACCTTTAGATGAAAATATGAAAGAAATTACTGGTTGGTTCTAGACCTTTGGTTTAGAAATGAGAAGCGTGTCATTTGTCTGTGGCAAGTAGTATATTAGAAGGTGGTTTAGAAGTGAATTCCATTGGCTATTGCTATAGAATATTTCTGCTAATAACATTTTGAAGTTTTTAGGGATTTTTGTTTTAGGGATAGACAGAAAAATGAAGGGAAGCAGATTTTAAAGAATTTTGCCTACCCCTTATGGATAATTTATGTGGATGTTCTCTTTATTGTGTGCTAAGAGACAGTATGTGGATTTAGCAGCATAAAGGCTTGGACACAGAAGGGGGAAATAGGTGAAATGTGGTTTGGCAACTTATTTCTTTAGTTCACCAATCAAGCTATGACTGTTTCATCATATTGCCCAAGAAGTGTATTTGTAAAAAGAATTTGTAGTCAAAGCTGTCATTGTTTTGATTTCTTACCAAATTAAGCTGTGATCATGAACAGGCATGAAACTGGAGTTCTCTTATTTTGCTATACTCTGGCCCAGAAAAAGCATCTGATAACAATGAAGTTTGCAGATAACTGAGATTCTTTCTGGGCCACAATAACATTTGATGGTGACACTCACTAAGCCTTTTTGTAAAGTACCCTTAGCAGTAACTTTTTTACCCTTATCCTGTTTTTCATTTTCTCCACAAATATTGTAGTTTTATTTTGTATCCATCTTAATAATGTATGGTGATGTGTTGTGGGTTGTTGGGTTTTTTCTTTTGAGTATTATATGGAAATGTGGTCTACCTTAATTTTTGTAGAATTTTTGAGTTTAGTATATGTATTTAGTTATTTGTAATATTTTTCTTCATTCAGTTGAAGAGTAATATAAAAGAAGAGAAGGGACTTAGATCTGTTTCATTATGGTTGATGAAAAGCATACGTTAATAGGGAGCTACTGAAAGATTATTATAATTCTACTGTCTGTAGCTATTTATAAATACATGTGAAAGTCTGCCATTTGTGTTGCCTGAATTGGAGAGGAAGGAACATAAATATATATTTCAAAGATCTCTCCTCTCTTTCTCTGACACTTTATACAGCCAAAGTTGATTTATTCATAGTCCAGAGCAAGGAATTTTGCTTTGCTTTGTATCAGGAGAAACATGAGTTAAATTAGTTTATCATTCATAGGTTTGTCTTCTATAACTCACTACCTCAGCCACAGAAATAACTGCGTATTGTACCTTGAAGACTTATAATAAGAACACTGTAGATCAGATTAACCGTGCTGGTCTGAAATTCACTTATTTCATGATGCTTACCCATGTGTGTTTGCAGTACTTTGCTGATCTCCGCAATCACAGCTTTGAACTTCTTTGAAGTTCTTAGAACTGTACAGCATGCATGACATGTTCCAAAGCACTAAATACTACTGCTTTTCTGTATCTTGAGATGCCTATGGAAATTTATGGGAATTTTGGAGTTAGGATTTAACCACAAGCTTCTGTGATTCCTTTCCTTGACTTTCATAATTCAGACTGCATGACACTTAAAACTCGGGGAGTTTGAAAGATGTACTGTGGAAGGCTGTGATTATGACAGGCTTTCATAGAAGAAGGTGTGACATGCATGGGCAGTTTTCTCTGGGCTTGGTAATGGAGAAGCAGCTGCTGGGCAGGTGTATGCAAAGCAGTGGATCCCAAACTAGAAGCTGTGGGTTTTAGGTGCAGGACTGAGTAGGATGATACTTACAACAGAATTTGGGTTAGAGAATACCTGTATTTACAAGTGTGTGTAACTTTTAGTCTGCAGATCAGGTCTGTGATGGAAAAAGAGTTGGAGAGCAGCTATTGCTGCGTTTGTACAAATACAGTCCTCCAAATAGAGAAGCATGGCTGTTGCTGCTTGGAAGTGTGTTGCCCTGAGCTCTCCCTTTCACAAGCAGATCAACTGTTGGCACATTGTTCTCCTCAGCCCTAAAACTTGTCTGCAATGGAAGTTATGCTCAATTCTGCACTGTTTGGGTTCCCTAACTGTTAAGTAGTTACCAGTGGAATTTAAATGCCTCTTCTTTAGTCTGGTGTTGGGAGAAAAAGCTTTATCAGTGGGAAGAGGTATTTTCCCATCATGCTAATTGACTTTAGAACATTCACTGTTACAAATGTGGAGTAGTCTTAAAATAGTCCATAATGATAATATAGTTAAGACCTGAGATGTGATTTTTTTGGAGGAAATGAGAGTGGATTTGCTATCCACATCACTGTTCAGATAATGGCTACTCCTCTCATTCTAGGAGGTTGACCTTGCTCTCTGCTTTTGTTTAGTGATGATTTCATAAGCTGATCAGACTAAAGAAAGCAGCTGTTAAATTTAGACCCTGCCCTGTTTCATGATGAGTGTGGAGCGGGCACCTGGAAGACTGAGGAGAAGGGGAGGTCCCTTACAGGAGAGTTGGATACTTCTCATCATTAAATTATGGCTTATGTCTGTGCTTGCCATGAATATTTGTTAAGGCAAGAAAGAGATTAAGATAGTTAGAGAAGAAACCCTGAATGTCTCAGGCAGCCAGAAAAGGGGGTTAGTGCAAAATGCCTCCAGTGGCCAAGAGAGTAAATGTTGGGGTGTGCTGTTGTTTGTACTTGGATGCCACAGGCTTTCAGCCACTAAATACATGTAAGAATATGTTTAGAAATTTGTGTGTGTTGATTTTAGTTATGGAAAAGAATGTTTTATAAGCAGAGGATCCTTAATGAAAACTGAGCGTACCAAAAATAATAATGTAGATTAAGAACATTTGTTATGTTAAACAAAACATCACCAAAATTTCAGGACAACCTTAAAACCAGTAAGTGTGTGGCATCTATCTGTTGTGGCATCTTAGCTTATCCTTCAGGCTCGGAGGTGTCCACTTCTCACCTCCAATTGCAAACCATTATTTTAGAAACAGCCTGAAATTTGGTTTAGTGATAATTTTAAGGCCAGTGCTATGGTTGTATAATTTCTTTCTTTTGCCTTTGTCTACCTTTTGACCCTGAAGTATATAGATTGTATTCTTCTCTAGACCAGGGCACTACACTTCTGGTTTTCTTTCTTCATAGCATTCTGTTGAACTACAGGTACTGGATTGCTAAATTGTTCATCCTCACCTTTGTTTGCTTCGCTTGAAGGCTTGCATGATAAATCTCCTTTATATATATATGGACTATATACATAAAGAAATTGAGGTGGGGGGGACACCAAACCAAACCATGTTATTCGAGGACTAATCTACATGCCAACCGAGATTAAAATATTTCTGTACTTTCTCAGCATCTCCCTGCCCCCTCTCCCCCATCTTACATTCATTTGGAGATGAGACATTCACAGCTGTCTGAGAGACCCTAACTGTGTCAGACACATGCAGTTATGGAGTTTGTAGGATGCTGAGGAGTCAGCAGGGGACAGTTTAAAGGGCAGCTCTGTGGTTGGCAGAACTACTGATCCTATCCGCTTTCTTGTCACTTCCTTTGAATTAACTGTTTTGCATCAGTTGTCCAATCTGATTGAAAACAAACTTGTCAAAAAAAGAAGTAAAAAATGCATTTTAAGACCACACGATCCATCAGAAATCTTGTAGGCTTCCACTGCACCTAAGGGGTGTATTCTTGGTTTGTTTTTAAGTAGCTGGAAGAAGAGCTGTAATGTCCAGTTGAATCTTTTGTAACATCTTTCATATGTTTTATTGCACTTGTTTATGAGCTTATTTCAATTTGTTAACTTGGTTTCCATTTGATTTTCATTTTTTTGTAACAATTAGTCTAGTTGCTATTTGGTGTTTCTTGAAATTTAACATGTAAATGTTTGTTTAATGCTTATGCTTATCAGAAGCTATAAATAGCGTTTTTTTTAAACTATAAATATACAATTACATATTTGCAAAAAGCTTGATTTTTTTTTTTCTTTCATTCTTACAACAGCCTTCCTTCAGGAAAGAAAAGCTGAGAGAAAGAGAACTAATTCTGTAGATGCTAAAATTGTTGGGTTTCATCCATCTTTTCAGTGATTCAAATTAGCATGTTTCTAAACAGCCTTAGATGCTATATTTGAAACATTATTAAAATACTGTATTTTTGTATTTTACTGCCTTGCTGAATTATTTTTAGATTTTAAAATATATTTGTGAAACAGCTATGTGATCTGATTGTTGTAAAGTGTAAGATATTTTTTTATTTTGTTCATTTTGGGCCTAAATTAGCTTGGAATAATTAAAAAACTTTTAGTTGTTTTTTTGTGTGTGTGAATCCAGCTAGCCTGACATTTATAGCATTTAGAGGAAGCTTCTTGGGAAAATTTTTATTCAATTTTGGTGCATGTTCTTTCTGCTGCTGTCAGTGTTTTGCTCGTTGTGTTCTAAAATTTGCAGTTGGTATGTGAAATTCAGTTAATTAATTTATTATCCCCAGTTTTGAATGTTTATTTCACTTGGGTTATGCAAATGTAAAACCAAAGAAAATGCAGTTCACTGAACACATTAATCAGTTTCATTGTTCACATTAATTAAATGAAGTGTTCTTGATTTTGTGGGAGAGAATAGGAATGTGTGTACAGCTGCTGTTCAAACAGTCCTCTGTTTTTTCCTCTTCAAAGAAATTGCTTCAGCAAAATTCTTGCTTTCCTACATGTGACTCCCACAACTAAACAAAAATTGATGCATTTTGGAAATGTTTTTGTTTTGATTAAAGTATTAGTTTCTGAGAAACATGTTCCTGGTTTTCAGTGATGGAACTTTGAAAGCTAGTGATTGTCCCCTTGTTTTCCCCCTGGTGGCTACTGTAGTGCCTGTTGGCTACTTTGTGAAAGGGGTTTGTGAGAAGTGAAGGCATGCAGTGAACCTCTTTTCTGAAGAGGCAAGGTGGGTTTGGGGGTTTTTTTATTGTTTATATGTTGGTAAAGTCACTATTTATGTTTTGTTCCAGATTTCACACTGGAGTCTTAAATGTTAAAGATGTTCTTACAAGTTTTGACAACACGGGGAATGTCTGTAAGTCATTAATTTAAGTACAGTACTGTATTGATAGAAGTCTTAATTGTATCAGTATAAAATATTGCTGTTTGAGCCTCCAGTAACCATTTCATTTAGCTGAGAAACACCATCATTGTGGTCAGAGATACAGACCTACCTACCATAGCATTTTATGTGTTGCACTGTTTCATGTAGCACAGTTGTTTGTATGGATAAACCCTGAAGACGTCCCAGTGCAGGTTATTTTTGGTTCTGTGACTGCAGCAGGAACATTAGAGCAGCTGAACTGGGTTGGACAAAAAATTAGTTTAGGCCATTGATTTGCTGGCCAGTGGCCAGCAGTGGCTGAGGAACAACAGTGCAAGAACACAGGAAACAAATGATGATACTTCTGGCTTGGAGAGGGCAAACTTAAACCAGAGAAAAACAAAAGAAAAACACAGTCAAATTGTGAAATTCCTCCCCACATAGTGTTTTGGATCCTAGAACACGACATGAATTCAAAGAGCAAAGGGGAAAAAATTGTGCAAGAAAAAGTCGCTATGGCTATTAAATATAAAGATGTCGCTTACTGCTTAGGACATGCTGGATGTTAGGAGAATTAATGGGACAGTAGGATGATGTGTTTGCCCTGATCTTTCACACTTTTCTGAGCATCAGTTACTGGCCACATAACCTGAGACAAGATGAGCCAGCCATAAGTGGACCTTCAATGTCTGACACACTATGGCTCTGCTTCAGTATACTTATTAATAAAATTATCTATGCTATTAATGGACTTGAATTATAAAATTGTGTTAGATCATGGAAAGGAAGCTGAGCAAAAATATTTAAATCTTTTTGATGTAATGATTAGTATTATATAATTAACATCTACAGATACAGATATACGTATAGTTATTTGATTATTGTGCCTTATTTTTCAGTCTGGCTTGTTTTCAAACAAGCAAACTGATAGAATAAGTTTGGGGGTGTCTTTGTAAATTTGTCAAATGTTCAAGAAATCACATATCTCTTCCTCCTTATCAAAGCAATGATGTAGAAACTGTTCTGATATGTGTTTCATCTCAAAACTCCAGTCTTATTATTCCAAAGCTATGTTTCAGTAAACATTGACTTTTCATTAGCAAAAAGGTCAATCTATTTAACAAACTTTCTCTTTCAAAAGGAAAAAAAGTGTTATAAACTATGTGCCCTCTTTTTTAAAATTTGCTAGCTTTCCTTCAGTTCTGAACATGGAAGGTATTTTGTATCAGGACCCCACAACTGCTTCAGGATATATTCTTTAACTGTTGACAAAGAGAAATATGTTCTCTGATCTCTGAATGAAAATTATATCTAGAGGATGTATGAATATCCAAGGTAATAATAATAAGGCTGAGAAAGAAAATTCACATTTGTAATTATGGTTGACAGCTACAGATGTAGGCATCACAAGCTGGAGGATAAAACCAGATTTAAGACATTTAGGATCTTGAAGAAAATGCTTTGCTTAAATTACAGGAGGCATTTAGAGAGATTTGATGTTGTAGATTCTCAGAATAGGAAGCAAGAGGGACTTTTATAACAAGTTACTTTGTTCTTATAAACTGTTCTCAATAAGGAAAAAAGTTAGGAAAAAAAATCCAAACTGGAGTTTTGCATCCAGAAAAAATACTGCTATACTAGTTCATTAGATAACATCTTCGTTATTTGGAACAGCAGAGAAAATACTTTGTGCGTGTGTGTCTAAAAGCGCTTCACATAGCAGATCAAGACAGTGTACCTTACATGGTAACATAATTTCTTAATCTTTGTTCTTTGTGTGAGTACTTAGATTGTGATCAGTCTACACACATTTCCTTGTTAACACAAATAATTTACTCTGCTAAAAGTTTTCAAATGTTTTCCTTTTTACAGATGTGCTTTCAGCTCTTCTGTTAACTTTTTTCAGTATTTCAGCTTTCTTATTGATTGCAGATGGTAGAACGAGGCATGCTCTAATAGGCACAATGCCAGTGCTAACACAGAAGTAATATGACATTTGTAAATCTTTTTACTGTTTCTCTGTATATACAAAGATTCACAGTTGACTTTTTGTGTTCAATATTGCTTTGAGGGTTCATGCTGTGCTATTCTGTACAGTGTTTGCCAAGTCATTTCCAGATTCGCTGCCTCTCCATTTTTAAATGTCTGTGTCTGTAAATGTCTGTCTGTATTGGTGTACATATTACTGATATATGCCCATTTTATTAAGCACTCTAGATTACACTCTGTTAGGGTAATTGTAAAATAGTTATCTTCTGGCAGCATGTCCTACTGGCTTAGAGTGTAATAATCATACTTTTTTGCTATCATCTGTATGAAGTAAATGTTCCTGGTGTCCAAGCCGTAGTAGCTATGTGTCACCCCATCATAGTAAAGTTCCCCCAGTCACATGTTGCTGCTCTATTTGTATCATACCTGACTGAATTTATGTGCACTCCTGTTATCTCTTGATTTGAACTGGCTCTTTCTTTGACTTTTTTCTGTGTATTTCTTGGCTCTCTTTGTGTTAACCCATAGTGGAAATGATGGGTAGTAATCCTGCCTCCTTTTACACCCAAACATAACTACAGTTGTAGTATTAAAAAAATTAGGTCAACTGTATTTTAAAATTGCTATGGTGCTCTTTAAGAAATTTGTATTATCAAATGATAATTTCCCCTAAAAACAAAAACCAAACCCAAACATTTCTAAAATTATCTTTAACAGTATTGGATTATTTCTTCCAACACCTAACAATAACGGAGCTAACCAGTGCTGAACGTGTTACCAGTCTCATCGACAGTAGCATGCTCTGTGTAGGAGCCACTGAATAATTATAGAATTGATTTAGTGTTCTTTTAGGACACACTGCATGGTCAGAATTTATTTACTGGGCACTAAACTTCACTTAAACAATTTGGACTGATTTACTGGAAAACAGTTAAATATTTTACTATTATGTGTTTGTTTTGGCTGGCATACTGAGTATATATCAGAAAGATTAATGTTTTGCTAGGGATTATTAGATTATGAAATAACTGTGTACTAAACAAATTTTGTAAAAATGAAATGTTACCTATTACATCCTTTTTAAACATAATAATTTGTTTCAAGTAACATTGTTCGTGTGGTTTGGGGGGAGTTTTTTTGTTTCTTCTAGTAATGTTCCTAAGTACCTTGTGTTAAGGTTTTTCAGGGAGCTTTTCTGTGGTCTTTTTGTTTCACTTTTTGATCCTTCTGCTTATGACCTTTAGCAGCCACATCACCGTATACCATCAAAAGAAGGAGTGGTGGGGCAGACTAGTTAATGCTACCTCCTCTACACTCCCAGTAGATATCAACTCAGTTCAAGATGTGCCACTAGCTGGCAGCATTATATAAAATATCAATAAGCAGCTTTTGAGGAATACTTGTGACTGCTTCCAAAAGTGCTGCCTTATACCATTAAGACTTCAGGACAAAAGTGGAGCCAACTGCAGTAGCTGTAAGTGGCATATTGCAGTGTTATCTCTGAAAATTGCCTCTGCACAGTGTCTTGTTCAAACTTGGTACTTACACTTGTATTCTATCTTTTTCAAAAAGATTTCTGAAGATGCATTTTCATTGTAGGATTGGTACTGTGAATGAAAATTCACAGTACAAATTTCAATTGGTTTTCATTTTCCCAGAAAAACATGAAAATATTTTCTCTTCTGCTCATCCTTTGTGAGAGAGCAGTTTCCATGTGAGAACTCTAAATGAATTTTCCACACAGACAGGATGCAATGCTAAATACACTTCATTCAGCTTTAGCTCTGTGCATAAACAGGAGGTGGGGAAAAGAGGACCGGAATGTAGAAAAAGATCCGTCTGTTTAAGACAACAGTATGCCATCTGTTAAAAAGATGGTACATTCTGAGACCGTTTCTAGTCCTAAGGTAGTCCTTTAAAAGAACTGGTGGATCCCTGGCAGAAGGTTCAGCGGTGGCATTGTGGGACAGCATCATCTGGCTCCAGGAGCCACATGCCATGCTTATCCTTGCAGAAGAAAAGTATCTTCCATAATACACTGTCCAAAAAGCAAGGAAAACTCTGCATGAACGAGCTTTTGAGAGTATCACCTTCCCCTGCCTTTCCTAGCAGGAGAAAGCAGTTATGACTGGAATACTTGTCTAATTATATCCCTGCAGTAATTATTTCAAATTCTGTATACATTTAAATTAAATTAAATGATCAAGGGCCAAAATATAAACCTCTTTACTAATTGCTACCAGCCTAAGCAAGCTACAGTGTCTGCAAAGGAGAATTTTAAGCAGTGAAATACAGCATGTTTTGGGATTTTCATTTAGTATCTACCTGATGTTAACACAGAAACAAGATATTCCAGAGTACTCAAGTAGTATAAAATTGCAAATATACTATATGTTTAAAAAAAAAAAATTCTTTGTAAACTGCACATAGCATTAGTTAATAAAATAAAATAAAAAATAAATTAAAAAAAATTCAAGAAACAACATGTTCAATACATCTATTTTCTGTTTGGTTGAGTGTGCAATTACATGTTCTAGAACTAAAAAAGCAGCAGAGGGTGCTACAGGTACAGAGCTACCCAGGCACATATTCCAAAGGTGTTGCTCTTGTAGGCAAGTAGATCCTGCAAAGACCTGAGCTTTCATTTTGGGGTAGATGGAAATAGGATAGCCTTAAATTCTGTTGCCTCTGTTCATACAGGAAAACAGGTAATCTATGTGAAATCCAGAAAAAGTAGAATTGCAGATTCACTTGTTTTCTTGATTTTAAAAAAACAAACATTTTATTGCTGGAAAATGTTTCATAGTTTCCTGAAAAAATCATAAAACATGTTACAGAACACCTGCTCACCATCTTTAGAACTGGTTTTGTTGGTGCCAATTTTATGTTTAGAAATTGCAGTCTCTGCAATGAGTTCTATATTGGAAAAATTTGGTTGTTTGTTTTTAAATGTGTTCCCCACCCCCACCCCCATTAAATGAGCTAGCTAAATTGGAGAATATTTTTGCCCTTCATATAATATTTTTCAGAAAATAACATGAGAGAAGGATTTTTCTTAAATTTCAAGTCCACATTGGTTTGTTGGGGTTTTTTTTCCTTTGGAAATGCATATCGAGGGGGAAAAGAAAAAATAAATTAATTTTCTCCTTTTAATTTTCACTTTCAGGTTGTATTAATTTTAAAATTATGCTTATTTAAAACTGGTAATTGTGTAATTTGTTTTTATTTATTGAAAAAAAAATCAAAATCTACTTTAAAATGAAGAAACTTTCCTTCTTTCTTCTTTCCTCTCAACTAACTAGAATGGGAGGGGTGTCTTCTTTCCTGGTAGTAGTATATGAGCATGTGTTCAGTGAAGCCGCTTGTTCCTTCAGAGCTCTCACGGCATGACTCAAAGGTATCTGAGCTCCTCTATGGAAAGATCGTGGCAGCTAGTGATTTATCATGCCTGGAAGGATAGATGCCATCAGGCTATCTAGGGAAAAGCATAGGATGGCATCCTTTATGGCACCAGAGGTGCTCCTGTATTTCATGTCATGTTACCTAGAATCCACAGGGGAGCAGATTGCATTTTTCCGGTGTTGCTGTGGAAGCTTCCCCGCCCTCCCCCCCCCCCCCCCCCTCTTTTTTTAGAGGAAAAGTCTTGTTTTCTGTGGTGAAAAACATACTGTCTTGAATATGCTTCCTGCTTCTCTGTGCTTCAGTAGGTATTCTCACCTGAAGGAACTGCCACTCATCTTCTGAGCCTTCTCGCATTCTACTGGTGTGGCAGTTTGAAATTGTTTACCATGTCAGAACCTCACACCCTCTTGAAAGTCTTTAATGAAAAATAAATTGACTGGAAGAGTGTTTGGATACCAACGATACATGTTGTTTTGAATGAAATATTGTATTTATGATACCTACAATTTACTATTCGCTATGCAGCTTCCTTTTAAATAAAACATTCCATGATCAGGGTTAAGAAAAACCAGCTGTTTCCTCCCTCCCCTCCCCCATCCAATTCACTTCACTGATTCAGTTTACAGCATCATCCCAAGCAGTCACATTGACATAACTGGCATAAAGCTTACAGAATGGAGCAGGAAATAAGTATATGGGGAGAAGCAGGTACCTTTTAAATTACTCTTGCTATCAGAATTGTTTTTATGAAACTATTCTCTGATGGAACATCAGTGATTTGTCTTAAGAACTGTACTGCAATTTTCTGCCTTTCCCCACTCACTAAAATCTTGTTTATCAGGAGTCTGTATGTGAAAAGAATAATCATAATTGCAATCAGGGATCTGTTTCCTTTAAAGTATTTTTTTTCTGCTACATCTTCCAACGTAACCTGACTCTGTGCCTGTACTTTCAAACATGGCACCGGCTCAGAGAAGTGGGAGGTGAAGAAGCCCAGCTGAGCTCTTCTAAATACCCTCTTTCTTCCTTGGTCAGTTTGAAGTTTTTGTAATAATTGGTTCTCCTGTCCAGGATATTCGAGTGAGAGAGCCTTTTGGTAAAAATACATTGATTAGAGCAACTGTAGTTACTTTTCTTTATTGCTGAGAAGTGTTTTGTAGCTGGGGTTTTTGCGTCAGATTTGTCTTAATCTTCATGAAAATTGTTGGCATAAGTATGTTTCTCACTGTGCTACTCTGCTAGTCTGACTTTGTGCACTGGTGTTCACCTTCTGTAATCTGAAGCATTTTTGAAAGTATTCCATGTATTCTAAATAGATTGTCATGAGAAGTTGGATCTTTTGATTGAAATTAATTAAAAGAATTTGAAGATAGAGTATAACACCTTAAATTAGATTGGTAGAAGAAGAGTATGAATTATTTTAATTAATTTCATGAGTGTTACTTTTACATTAGAAAGGTGATTAAGATAACTTATCTAATTGAGATGGGGTAGGATAACAATGGTAAGCATCCCTTGAAGATGTTCTGTGTTATTAATTAAGCTTAGTCTTTTAATGCATTGTAGAGTTTTCTCTGAAAATATTTTAAACTTGAGCATAATTGAAATAAATAGTTTCAGATTAGTTTCATTTAGCACGATGTGCAGTAGGTTGTTTGGGAGGAACTTGGCAAGCTGCTTCTTTACTTGCCATGCTCTAGCCATGCTTTCAGTGCTGATCTTCACAGAAGTACAGGCATGAGGTACAAAACATCCTCAAGAAACTCTGTGCTTGGGGTATATCCTTGAACCTTCTGTTCAATACCACACAAAGTCGCTGATGGGATCTGACTTACACATCAGATGGGGCATTTGTTTATATTGTAAAATAGTTTCATCAGTGGCTGTAGTGTGGAGGTAGCAAGGACAGTCCCTGTCCTTTGTTTTCTCCATACAAAGTAACTGAAATGTTATGCGTAACTTCCACCTTGTTTTGCTTTTGTTTCGTGTGTTTTTAGAGAACTTTTAAAAAGCTGCACTGTATTTAATTTAAAGAATCATGTTCAAATGGGTGAAGTCATGTCGTCTTTTGAAAATGTTGGGGTGAAAGGTTTCAACTTAATTCAGCATCAATTCAGAGTTGCATTCAAAAAGAAACTATTTTAAGTAAAGTATTTCTAGAAATGAGAATTTGATACCTTTGGTGAATAATATATACATTTGAAATTTTTTATCTTATGATGGTTCTGACTGAAAAATATGATGAAAACTAATCTACGTAGCAGTGACCAAATGAAAATCCAATGTAGAACTATTGTTCATGTACTTAGCTTGACAAATTAAATACCCTTTTTGAGTCTCAGTGCAGCCAAAAAAATCCTATGTATTTTTTTAAAAATTCAAAATTATTTTCAATAACGTGGAAAGAAAGGGACAAGGCATTATTCCAGAAATCTAAAGAACTAATTTTTTTTAAACCTGGTGGATGAAAAGAGACCTCTATACAAGTGGTTTTGTAAATGGGAAATGTATGAGGAATATGTGTAAAATTGCATGTTTGTGCTGCTAATTACTGGAGGCCTAGCCTTGTGGTTTTTAACCAAGACTGCAGCCCACCTGCAAGAAACTTGAGTGACTAGCTCATGAAACAAAGATTCAGAATGTACTGGTTCTGTTGATGGTGGTTTCACATCTACTCTCCTTAATAGTTAAAAATACTTCCTCATATCTAATGGTGGTCTTTTTTACTAAAGCTTAAACTTATTATTTTGCTTATTGGTAAAAATGAAAATTTTAATAGTTTTTTAGGTATTTTAAGTCATCACGTGGCCTTGCCTGTATCTTCTTATCCTTATGTTAAGCAAGCTAAATTCTATCATTTTTTCCTAAGCTACATTTTTTGATAGTTCTGATTTTTCTTTAGACTCTGTACATTTGGTTTGTATCTCTCCTGAAGACTGTTCGTCAAAACTGGGGCACAGTAGTCCAATTGAGACCTTTATAATGCTAAGTAAACCAGGTGATTTTGTGTATTATAGCCTGTAATCCCAATATTGCATTTGCCTTTCTTACAACAGCATGGCTTTGACTCATGTTTAGCTTTTGACCTGCCATAAGGTCCTCTTCAAAAGGGATCAGTTATTCCTGATGTGTATTTGTGTAACAGATTATTCTTACCCAAGTGTGATACCTCATACTTGTCCCTGTTGAATTTCAGACTTCTCCCAGTTCATCGCTTTTGTAATTTGAAGCCTGTCTTTCAACATGCTGGACTACCTAAGTTGATGTATTACTAATTTAATGAGCATATCACTTCCATCATCTAATTGGTCAATGAAAACGTTGTACAGAGCACCATACAGTGTAGGCATTTATGGAAACTCCACCTGATATCATCACCTGCTTTTACAGTAAAACATTGAGAATTATTATCCAGAGTCAGTTTTCTTGATCAGCTCTGCACCTATCTTAACCAAATTTTATTTAGACTGTTTCTCATGAAACTGTCAAAACACTTTCTGAAGTTTTGATACAGACATGTACTGTTTCTTCCCTATATGCAAGCCTCTTACGTTGTTGCTCTAGTGAGTGTTTTTTTAATTAAAATCTAATTTATTTTTTATTGTTATACTTTATCATGTAATATGGAACAAAAGAATGAAAAACATGAATCTGTTTTGAGTTTTTAATTATGTGAAGATGAGGGAGAGGATGAACTGAATGAAACATTATACTTAATTATAGAATGCATAATTGTCTTCTGCACTGAAAATCATCTGATGATTTTCTGTCTTGTAATTTCATTCACTTCCTGAAAGCCATTGTTTCAATCATTTGTACTATAGATGTATGCTAAGCTTCTATGTGTAGTTTTGTCTTGTGGTTCTTTGGTGTCCTGAAGAACTCCAGCTACGCTGAGATGTGTGCTGGTTTTGTGACACATTTGGTAGTCTAGCAAAAATTAGAATAGGATTGTAATAACCCTCTACCCTGATGTACTCTACTGCTCATCTTCCAACATCCTGTAAATGTGATGAAATGTAAAATAGTGGGTAAAAATGGGTTGGTTTGTTGGTTTTTGTGGTTTGTTTTTTTGGGGGTTTTTTGGGCCTTTTTTTGGTAATTTGGAAGTATTCAAATAAGTTTGTGCTTCTTGCATCTAAGAAAGGAAATTCTGCAGGTCATATTCAGGACTAAAAAAAAAAGTAATTTGAGCCTGTTATACCTTTTAACACCAACTCCTTGTCTGTTGATATTTATTGTTGAACTGTCATCTGTGCTTTGTGAATTAAATTAACTTTCCATCTGCGCTAGTGCTGGCTGAATGTATGTTTCACTGTCTAGGTATTTTTTTTCCCCAATTTAATTTTTTAGGTTTCCCTTTATATTTAGGGCAGTTCCAATACTTTAAAGCAGTGTTTTGTTGCCTTATTTAAATGTGTGGTTTATATCAGCTCAGAAGAGGGTAATTATCATAGTGTATTCCCAAAGGCACTTCTTTTGTATCAACTAATCTGTACATATCACATCTGTGAAATAAATATGAGATCCATTTTACAGGTAGGAAGTCTTATAAGCCTCTAGATTTGTTAGAGCTGTTCATGGGGTAGAAGTGGGAGACACAGCCAAGATAGTTTATGGTGTGGTATGCTGAGGGCCATTAGCAGACCTGACTTCTAACTTCTCCCACATGTAGGTTTATTGTAGGCTCTTGGTTAAATTGTGCAGTACTGCATTTTCAGGAGTGCGTGTTCAATTTAAATGCCATCCATTTGGGTTATCTAAAGCGAAGGACTTAGAGCTGTGTCAGAAAAGAGACTTGGGCATTGCTGAACTGAACTCTAGATGCCATGACAATAAATTTCAGTCCTCTTTCAGATAAGGAGACATGTCTACACATGTAGTGGCATGGGCTGGAATTCACCATAGGTGGCACTCCAAGATCTGTGGGTCATTAACTCTCCCTCTCTGGAGTTTCAGTTCCTAACCTGATACATTCAGAGTCTTAAATCATTTCCTTTATTTAGATGCTTCAACCGTGTCTGTCAAAAAGGATGGAAGGAATCACTACTTTTTTTTTACCTCCCATGTGGCAGCTGCAGATTTTATGTAGAATTTATTTGGTTTCAGACATGAGTCTAATGGTTGTAACACTCACCAGGTGGTTTCATGAAAGTAGGGGAGGCCAGCACACCTGAATTGGCAAAGGGAATGGGCTCACAGCTTTTATGTGCTCACTTACTGGAGTTCCTTTTGGGCAGTAAGACAAGAAACAATATTAATAAATGTATTGGGTAATCCCTTGTGACAGTATGTCAGAAAAAAACCCCACTGCGATCTGCCAGTAGATATGAATTTAGAATCTGAAAACAGAAGCTTTATGCATGCCTCACTGTAAGCACATACCCAGTTCCATGAAATTTACCTATTCACGCAGCTAAAATACTGTACACTCTTAAGCAATTTTACGAATCAGCACCCTGGTATAAATTCTGTCAGGTTAAAAAAATTTAACTGGAATGTCTTCATAATAAAACATAATATGGCTAAACAGCTTATATACAGGGTCCTTATTTTTGCTGTGTATTGGTTCTCATTTTGAAATTGTGGCAATTTAAAGCAATTTGTAGATTTATTTAGTATTTAATTGGACATTCCCAAAGTAGAAAATATTACCTTTTGTTTATATGGTTAAAGACTGCTAAAAATAAACTTAGTCAGGTAAACAGAGGGGTTTTTTATTACTATTAGTAATTCATTTGGTAATTTTGTCCACAACCATGATCTGCTTTTAAAATCATGCGTTATATTTTCCGTTGAAAACCAACCAGTATAAATTCCCTATGAGGAGAGGGTGTAGAGCTGCACGTGTCCTATGGAAGAGGCTTGGTTGCTGACAGGTGAATCTGAGTCAATTCTAACATTATTTCCTAGGTTAAAGTAACAGGGGAGGATGTTTTAATCATAATTGTCTCAGAAAATATTTTGTGTGGGTGTTCTTTGTTTAGATGGCTTTGATTAGACTAGTGCGGTTATTTAATAAGCAGCAATGAAGTATTG
Organism: Falco biarmicus; assembly: GCF_023638135.1. NCBI lineage: Eukaryota > Metazoa > Chordata > Aves > Falconiformes > Falconidae > Falco > Falco biarmicus. The sequence continues at coordinate 15,590,052 of NC_079299.1, forward strand.
ATATTTATGGACTGTAATGCTTCTCTCTTTGCCAGCTGAGATTAGTAGGCATTGCTTTCAAATGTAGATCTGTGAGAAAGTGTTGAAACCAAAATATTATTTATATAAAATAACTGATCAGAAGGGGCAAATTAATAATAAGGACTGGTTTTGTTGCATCTGGTTTGAGTTTAATAATAATCTTTGAAAATGTTGAAAATCCATGGGTCTAAGATAGGAGCTGAAGCTTGTATTCAAATTATATTTTTTTTGGTGGTAAGACGTTTGTCACTTCCTTGATCTGAATTTAGATTTGGTAAAACATAGCTTATTTTGGTTTTTATAAAGAAACTCTGACATACAGCTATCAAGTTAAAGGATTTATGAACATTTAGGAACAAATGCACACAGCAATTTAATTACCCTTCATTGTATGTAGGCATACTCTTAAAGAATTTTCAGACTTTTTTCATGAAGAAGTAGACTTTCTACTTAGTATAAAAGTTGGGCATTAAAATTAGAACAGCTTTGTAAGCCTTGACTGAAAATTAATTACATTTAAATGGTGGTAATAGCAAAAGGCAACATTCTCCAATGATTTTAAGCTGCCTTTTATAGTATTGCTACTTTATAGTAGGACCAAAAAAATGCTTAAAGATGTACAGGAATAAAATGGTCATATAGGTTTGGCAAATAATGCCAAATAATACCTGCTAACTGCTTGCTCAGATAAACTTCCTGTTGAATTCTTTTCCTTATTTTCAAAGCACCTGTTAAAAAGAAGTATTTAGCCTTCCCACTCCCATTGAATTTTCCAGTTCCAGAATTAGAAACATCATTTTTACCTAGCATTGAAGAAACTTAAATTATGGGAGTGGTATTAAATACACATTCAAGATCAACTACTTGGCAGAGAGTTCATTCATTGCAATCTTTGTTCTAACAGATAAATGCTTTACGATGTACATGTTTGCATAATGTAGCAGCCAGTTGCATGTCTCTCAGTGTTAATCTCCAGAAGTTATAATACCTCATTCTTTCCTTTGGCAGGCAAAACCAATTATGATAATCAATATATGTAATACAGAATTCTGAATACTTAGTTTTGTTGGCAGAGCACATACAGCCCAACAGTATAGATGATTTCAGACAAATAAAAATTGATAATCTAAGTGCTTTAAATATGTTGTGAGTCTCATTATTTTAAATGCCTATTTCCTCATACTGACTATAGTGTTTTCTTTTGAGAATTCTATTAATGTGCTCTTCAGAAAATGATATGGTCAATATTGGTATTAAAGTACACAGCCAAACATTTTACTGTTTGTTAGGGTAAGTGACAGCCTAACAGAAGGGGAAGATGTTGTGCCAGATAATTCTGCAGGGCTGATCTAGAAACTGATGAAACTGCTGATAAGTAAGAACAAGTAATGAGAATTCTGTGTTTTCATATATGAATTGTTTCTTTGCATTTTTTTAAAAGAATAAACAGAAATTGTCTAGGTTTGACATTTAAAGAGCTCTGTACAACTGTTGTAATAGTTGAGAGTGAACTGTCAAAAAGAAATAGGCAGAATCCTGGAAATGAGGAGTCCAGTTATATCCTTTAAGATCCTTTTACAAATCGGAACACTTAAATATAGGGATTTGATTTGTAATTGCAAAAATTTCTTAATCCAAAAAGAGAAATATGCATGTACTGCTCAGAAGAGATTGTCCTGTGATTAAGTAAATGAGTCTAATTGGCCTGGGGTTTTTATTTTTTTGGTGTGTGTATAGATATATAATTATGCACATATAATTAATACATATAAAAATTCACGTTATATATATGGAAGAAGAAAACTTGGATTTTTAACAGTTGTTTTTTTTTTTCAGTAAGATATTGGCAAAGTTTTATTTTTACCTGACAGTTTACTTTGACCTTGCCTGAAATAGGATCTTACTGGTGACATAAATATTGTAAGATGATGAAACTAGAACTGCATGTGCCATCTTTCCCCAAATGTTTGAAAGCATTGTCAGCTTTTGAATTACTGTCATATTTTTTCTATTGTTTTTAGTACAAGTCAAATTTGACTTGCCTTAGTAATAAAAAGAATCTCATTGTCTTCGGCAGGGCTTGTCAAATGAGTAAGAAACATTGTCTTCTCTCTAAAATTGATTACCCCCACCCCACCCGAATTATTTTCATTTGAATGAGGTGAGAATCTGGTAACTATTCAAATGTTTTCAGTGCTGAATAATAAGGGGCATGATAATTGAAACTCAGCATAGAAATGAGTAGCAAATTTTACTCTTCCCCCTCTTTTTTAAATTGGGAATTTGAATGTTGGGTAGCATAGAAGTAGACAACAAATTTGAAATTCAAAAAGTACCATTCCAAAAAAGAATACTGAAGTAATACAGTTAATACTTAATATATATTACTACTTTCATATTCATATATTGCATATTTTGTAGATGCTTATTTCATAATTTGTAGATATATTTCATAATTTCTAGATTTTGTAAATGTCATTCATACATATTTAACAATCTGAAGGACAGTGGCAAATACTGCTACAAGTGTTTGCTCTTAATCTTTAAGTCATTTGAGTTTTTTTCCACTGCAAGAATTTATAGCCAAATTACAGGGAAAGAATCCATATTGCTTTCTGATGCCAAAAGCAGATCATCAGTGGAAGGAGCGGGACAAACAGTAAGCCTAGTCAGAAAGAGTCATAAAACAAGGAACATGTAGGGGAGAAGAATAAGTAAAACAGTAGTGGCTGGGCAGGAAGGGGAATTGGAAATAAAGACATACTTGATGAGGTTTTTTTCCCCAAGAGAGAAACCAGATTGGCCAGAGAGGAGCCTGGGACGAAATCACAGTGAATAAAATGAATGTGGCCTAAGAGTAACTGGACTGAGATAAGAAGTCAAAGGTGGGAAGGAGGCTATGCTAGTTCAGCTTCAAGAGGCCTGGAAAGACATTGTGGGTGCACCAGAAAATGTTTCCCATAGGGCCAACAATAAAACTATGTTTCAAGGGGTCTCTGTGTTCATCAGCTTCCTGTGATTGCTCAGGTGAAATACATCTTTCATTCTTTTAAGTACTGTTTTTTGTAGACTGCTGCAATGTTTTCATTTACTTTATTTGCGTAATCCTAAAGAAGCTGAGCAAATCTGAAGGTTGCAATCCTGCTTAACAACCTATGGAGGAACTGATACTCCACATGATGGTTTTGTAATGTTTATTTTTCACCTGAAAAAATACCCACAGAAGTATGTTTTAACTTTGAGTCCTTGGCTTTACAAAACACACCTTTATTTTAGGATTGCCTGTGCAAATGGGGATTTTGTGGTTAGTGCAGTTTTTTGTTGCTTGGTGAGCAGATTCTCTTCCTCTGTCTGCCAGAGAGTTCTCTGAATTGGTGGCCTAGTATGTTGTTTTTCTGAAAGGCTGGGGTCTGATCTGCAGAAGCAAATCACAGCTAAAACAGCGATTTCAACAGCTAAAGCAGAAATGTCAAATACTCAGAAAATGAGGTTCTAGGTGCTTTGGACTCTCAAGAGTTAGTGTATGTTTTTCCTCTTTCTGTTCCTCAGAACTTCATCTAAAAAAAGTCTCTTTCTGGCTTCTGCCTCTCCCCATGAACACCACTACGTGCTGTAAGGAACACAGTCAGCAAGGACTGTGAGGTGGAGGAATTGTTCTCTTAGGGGTAACTGATTAGGTATCTTTTCAAAGTGAGCGAGACACTGAAAAGCAGTCAATGAATTCTGGTAGTCGGCATTCAGCTATTAAGCCAAAGGCTAGAGAAACCTGCTCTTTTAAAAGGTAAATTCAGAAAATAAGAAATGGGGCTATTACTGATGAGTAAATATTGATTATTTTATCATTAAATGAACACTGGCCTTTAGTTCTGTGAACTACGAGGAAGCAGGGGTCCTCTGGGAAGTGTAGTATGTGGCAGTATTTAGTTACGTGTGTCTTTCTAAGCCATACATGCAAGATATCTATGCTAAGGGTGTAGTGGCATTTCCTAATTAATTTTGTCATTTCCAAAATCAAGTACTTTATTTTACAACCTTGATCTTACATTAATGGAAATACTCATTGTAATTTTGTGTACAGATTTGTGTTATAACAATTTTATGCACAGACCAGATCACAAAACCAAGGCTCCTTCATGTCATGAAGTAGGACTTGTTAACTGGCATGCTTTTGCAGAAAATGTACCCAAAATCAATCATATTTTTTGAAAGTACTCTACATCTTCATATGTATGAGAAACCCTTACATTCCAAATCATTCTGTGATTCATAATGCTATTATGGTTTAAAATATATATGTATACACACATTTTGATATACATTGCTAGTGTATGGTGGTCAAATTGCATACAGTAATATAGCAGTTGGTGGTGGTGTCCCAAAAGTGGGATTGTTACCCAGTGTGTATTAGCTGGATCACACACAGAGTTGAGGTATTTTTTTATTTTACAAATCTGCGCAGGGAAGGGTGCTAGGTAATATTTCATAAAGCAATCTTTACAATGTTCTGATATCTATCCATTTAGATTTCTAGAGATATTCCCACTACACCCACTCCCCTTAAATATAATTGGTTACACCTTTTCTTGCTTTAGTTTAAAGGTATAGTCAATGAGTTCTTACCACGTATGTTCTCTGGGTGGTGATTGTCTTCTGGAGGCAGGTAGCTTTTGACGAGGAGGTATGTTTCTGTGTTAAAATTAGCGTATAGTGAGGATGGTTCACTTAAAGTTCAAAGTGTTTTAATCATTCTTGCCAGATTTCATGGTTTGTTAACTAGGTTCATCAATCTCAGGTCCTGTATCCAGGCTTATTCTTTTAAGTTTCTCTTCATAGGTAACTAGTTCCTATTTTGTTTTGAGAGACATCCAGCTTATAATTTTCGTGACCTTATCCTTTGACTCATGCAATGATGTTTCATCTTGCATCATTTACCCATGCAATGTTACATCATTTGTAGATTTCAGCATCCCTGTGTGAATCCAAAGAATATATAAAATCAAGATTCTGTTGTTTCAGGAAGCATCTAGGTTTTGTACCTTCTGTTACAAAATTAAGAAAAGTTATAGTTAAGAAAAAAATTGTCGCTCTTCTAACTTTTGACTTATTCATCTTATTTGTGTAAGAATCAAATTCTATAAGAGTAGCAAAATATTTTAATTAGTGATAGCATTGCTGTCAGTTTTTCTCAAGACCTACCTAACCTCAAAGCATGCATAGGTTGTGTATTGCACTTGAGAAAATAAATGTATGTACAACTTAAGCCATCTCTCTAAGAGGCATGAAACACAAATATTTTAAACCCTACCTTGTTAGCACATTCAGTACATGTGGCTAGCACTGTAAGCATTTTCTGGTTTATTGTATCTAGTGTAAATATCAGTTTAACAAACTTTGTTGTTGTGAATAGTGTTATAAACACTACTCTCGTGATCAGACTTTATTGTTCCACGGAGGCTTAATTTAGTAAGCTCTTGATCAAGGAGTGTTCTTAATTTGGAGTAGTCATGTAGTGAATACTAGGAACTGGTAAACAATAGCAGGGAATTTTAAACAAATATTAAACGAGAACTTTAGGAATCCTTATTATCCTTGTGGCTACTTTTAAAGTTACTTTATTCAGTTTTCTGAGACAAAGACATTGGCCCCATTGTGAAACTGAACCTAAAAGCCAAAATACTGATTTTTTTTTTCTGTAAATTGGTTGTATATTGAACATAGAATCAACCTAATTTATAAACAGACTTTCTAGAGGATCACAGATCACAAACGTTTTCCAGACTCTTTGTGTGTCTATAGATAATAGCATACACGAAATATAAATAAAAGCCTAAAGTTTAGCAAATGCAGTTTGAATGACTCGTAGAAAGTACCAGTCTGTTTTACAATGTATATGCCAGGGTCTTAAACTCACCGCTGAGCCAAGCTGAAAAGGTAACATCTGATTGTGATATTACTGCAAGACAAATGGTAGCATGCTACTCTGCTTGAAAACATAATGGCTTTATACTATAACCTTTAACCCTGAAATGATGCTTGAGTGGACCTTAACTCCTAAGTGAACATGCCTGAGTAAATAAAACTGTGGTTTCACATAACAGAGAGATACATTTTTTAGATCCTTTGCTGATTATATTGTGTGAAGGTCAATCTTCTGCCCCATTTCTGAAAGTCGGGTCAGAATAGAGATTTTAGGGTCACTTCTTCAAGTATCTAAGCCATTACAACGCACTAATAGGCCCTGATAGCTCATTTTATAAGTTCTTAGCATTAAGCTGGACATTGTTTGGACTCATTTCAAGTCCTGCATGTACCCTGCAGGGTTAATTAACATCTTTTTAAATTGATGTTTTTTAGTTATTTTGAATTAAAGTGTTTTGGTTTAGTTTGTCACTATTTATTATCATTTACCATGTGTAAAGACATAGAAAATTTATATTTGCTTCACTCAAGATGTGTATATTGTTTTGAAATTGAACTGTTACATTTATTCTTTTCTGATTTAAACAATCAAGAGTGTAGCACCAAACATGCAGTGGTAGACACAGCTAAATACCAGTACAAACTGGTTTGGAGTGGAAAATTTTAGTTATCCATTCCAACTATATTTTGCACAGTGGAGTTTCAGAATATCATCTCCTGCTCTGTGTAAAATGCCTTTCTGTGTTACTTATGTCACTGCTATGAATCTTGTTTAAAGGACATTGAGATCAATTAATTAACAGTTTAATTAGAATGATAGAGCAAACATGTAATTAGGCACACATTTCAGTTTTCCACTGAGGTAAACAGAAGCATATTAAAAAAATATAATTCATTGAATTTGAGGTAACTGTTTTTTTAAAATATTTCAGCATAAGATTTGAAAATAGAATGCATAAAATTGAGACAGGAAAAACATAAAATATCACTGCATATGAGTAGTATGTTGACCTCAAAAACAGAATGAAAAAGCCACCCCAATATTGGATGCTTTAGAGAAAAAATGTATTTTTAATAAATGGAAATACACTAAAATAAGTAGTATGTTTTCAAAGAAGAGAAATGGGATTAAAATTTGAAATTTTAAAACTAATCTTGCCTTCAAAAGCATGCTTCACATTTAACATGTATTTATTTCAGAAAATATCTTTTATAGCAGGTCTTCAAGAGTAGTTAGCAATTGTTTGGAAACCTCTCCCAACCTTATGTCTGGCCTAATGTAAAACCCTAACTGTGCTGCTAGCAGTGCCTCTGTGATATGTAGGGATTCAGGATACAGTTTGAATTTGTACTGCTCATCAGCCGGTAAGTTAATTACTGTGTGCATCTGGAATGTTCTGCCACAGTCTGGTTCCTTTTAGATCTTGTGAGAAAGTATGTATTTAGAAAGGTAGGTGGTATGTATATGCTCTGTGCTGTGAATTCATAGAGCTATTGCATCATCAGATTGACCACTGTGAGCGCCTCTGCTTTTGCAGTTTACATGGCAGAGTAATGCTGGAGGTGAATTGTTATACCTGGTGTGTCATATTTATGATGTCTTCTAATTTTTTCATGTAGACCATGTATCACTTTCTTCCTTTGTTCTACCATTTCTTCTGCTTGCAGTCACTTGTCACACTGGTTTTGTGGCACTTCTACCTGCTTTGCTATTCTGCTTTCATTCCTTTGGTCTAAAAGGAATCCTGACTTACCTCACAGTCCAAAAAATTTCTTAGGTAAGCAAGAGCCATATTCAGAAGCAGTGCACTATAGTAATCCAGAAAAACGTGTGTATGTGCGGAGACTTAGTTCCAGGACAGTGCTTTCTGTGTGTAGATAAATCCAAAGATTCAACACTGCAGTAGTAGATGGCTACAGTAGGCTCCATGTCAAACTTTTGAACATCCAGAAATGGCTGGTGATTTCACAGGTTCTTACCATTGTGTGGTTTCAATCATAAATAAAGTTGATATAATTAGTGAATTCACCAGTAAAGGATTTTTTGTCTAAATGTCACACCTCAAACCTAGCAGCATTCATTTTGATTAGTATGCCTTCCATGAGCTTTAAAAGAAAAAATGACAGAAACACAACTGTTTTCATGCGCTTACAGCACTGTTTGGTCTTTTTTCCTTTTCAAACACAGTGGAAGGTATAAGTAGTATGTAACCCAGGGGATTTTATTGAAGAGATGCTTCTTTCATTGCACCATTGCCTCTACTCTCCCATAGTCTACTTGGCTGTTCTACAATAACTCTTGGTCTGCCTCCCCTTACCCTTGTCGCAGGGGTCATGGCCAAGAGTTGAGAAATGTATCAGGTCTGTAGTTTCCTTGAGAAGGAGAAAACAGTGATTTTTCAGAGCAGCTTACCCTTTAAAGGTGCAAGTACATAGAGTAAGTGCTGGTTGTGGGGTTTTTTTTAAGGAATGTGGATTAATGCAGGTGGGGACTGTACATGTGAAAGTGTAGTCTGTGCTTTGTATTGGCATGGTTTTAAAATTTGTGAGCTAAGCACATTCTAAAACAAAATAGGAAAGCAGCCTCCAGAACATATTAGTGCTTCTCTGTTCAATCAACTTCAGCTTTGAGATAATTCTGATCTGTTGAGAAACCTGTCTAAGTTAAGGTGCTTGTAAATGGTAAGGTAGACACTTACTGGTATTGTTCTACCATATGCTGTGCTGGTCTAGCAGCTTGATATTGCTGTTGTTCGCTCTCTTTGTGTCATTCCTGACGCTTGATCATCTACTCCCATTCCTACGCCTTATTTTGGCTCTAAAGCTTTTCATACCAGTCAGTTGGATCAGTTCATTGATTTGATGGAAAAATTGGCCCACCTTGAGAAAGATTGTTGTGATTGGCTTAGATTGGTTAATCTGGGAAAAAAAAGCCATCGCACACTCTATATATCCTCATTATCACAAGATCTGACACAAAGAAAGTTGCTGTTTATGTCCAGAAGAGGGAGGAACCACGTATTTAATTTGTTGAACTGCTTAGACTGAAATAGGTGTCATCTGAAAGCACATCTGTAACAGATGTTTGGTTTGGAACAGAGTTTTCTGTTTTTTCTTTACACTGGATACTACTTCAGTTAACAAGGTGAAAACATGAGCCAACTTCTTATCTTGTTAAAAGCAAACTATTAGATCTCTCTTAGCTTTTTGGGTCTAACAGTGTATAAAAGGGCACTAAAACATATTTTTGTTTGTCATTATGCAAGGTGACTGTAGCTATGAGTAAATAAAAGCAGCAAGTTTGTGTGGTAAGAATAAAATAATATTTTTATATGGTCACTTTGCAGAGTAAGACTGCAGTTTAATTTCTTCCAAAGCAAGAAAATTAATAGGTCAAGAGAGGAATAGCTAACTTCCTGAAAGGCTGAGATCAGAGCATGTAGACCTCTATACAAGTCTTTTATTGTTCTCTGTACTCCCCGTCTTAATATTCAAGGAGCAAGAGCTAAGAAAATATTATATACGCATGTTCAGTATTTGTCAAAATGAGAATCCTGGCTATTGCAGTTTTAGGGCACAATGAACATTGATTGCCTAAAAAACTATTTTAATAATTCAACCTTTTAGCTTGAGGTTTAGGGCAAAGTGATTTGAAACCATTACATTCCTTTTCATTCGTTGTATAACCTAAAATGGATAAACTAATTTATGCTTTTGGGGCATGTAGATTAAGGTATACTTTGTGTCTGGGATGAGGTATGGGACAATAAGTTTAAATTCCTAATTATTTGAAATTATTATACTTATAAGTCTCTGAATATATGTCTTTAAAATAATGAAAAAAGAATTCTGGCCATTGCTACTCTATCAAATGCCTCACAGACACCTTGAAAAAATTCCCCTATTTACATGTAAACTCTTTTAGCATGACCATGCAATAAACATTCAAGAAACAGTAGTTTAAAGCTGATTAAATATTTGTAGTCTCTCCCTCCTGCTTTCCCTCACAGAATCGTAGTTTGGAAAATGCAGAGTTGTGGACTCGACATTTTTGTATTTCATTGCTCTTAGTTCTGCTATAATTTTCATACTCGCGTTTACTCATTTCCATGCCCTGCGCTTCTCAGAGTTCCATGGTCTTTTCCCTCTTCCTCTGAACTGTGGCGAGGGAGGGTTGAGGTGCATTGCGCTGGTAATTACTTTGGTGTTAGGAAGTGTTCTCATTACACGAAAGGCTCAATGTTTGCATCCATTCTTAAAGTGCTGTAGGTAATCATTATCCTGTATGTTTCAATTTATAGAATTCATTGTGGTCAGATTAACGTTAATTCTTCCCACTTCTTCTCCCTCTCCCCCTCCCCCCTCCAATAGGGCTTGGAGGATCTCCACTTCTCTCAGGTGTGTGAGCCCTGGCATTGTTCTCTTTGTTGACTCTGAACAAAGGTGTTACAGAATTGCAAACTTGTGAGTCGTGTACTAATGTTTGTTTGCTGGGTTTCAGAAGCAGCTGTTTATTTTAGTAGCAATTTTCACATGTGAGAGGTGAAATGTTGGGAAGGCAGCCCCTCATCAGTGGACAAACAATTCCTAAGAATTTAGCTAATGGCCCCCCTTCAGTGCAGAGAATAGATGGCAACAATTGTACTTCCAGACTAAACCAAGAACTACTTGTTTGGCTGCTAGGTGTTAATGCAAATTTGTTCTTCGGCTCATTCAACCCTAAGGCTCCCATCCTTTGATTTAATTAAATGTAATTGGTTACATTGCTCCTCCCAGGCCCCTGAGGTGTTTTTGTTTATTGCTCACTCTTCGCAATAATGCTTCAATTCAAGGCACAAAATGCTCGATAAATAAGAGCTCTTTATCCTGTGTTGGATTTGCAGGGAGATTATTCCCCTCAAATAGTTTGGTTTTACTGTTAAAAGTGAATGACTAGTGAAATAAAGTCATTGGGTGGCAAACCTAGCATATCCAGAAGCAAGGAAATAAGAAGGGTAAATTAGATGAGATTAAAACAAGAAATGAAGCTGTAATGTTAAATTAGTAAGGGATTGCAACTGGTGGTGTAAGAGCCATTGACACTTTTAAATGATGCTTCAATTAATAGGATTGCTATTGGTGCACTAATACATTTTGAGGGTTGCTTTTTCATAGTTTATGATTAAATCGCTTGTGTATTTTTATTAGTGTAAAGTTTTAAGTAACAAATGTATCAAGTAGCAAAAATTGACCTTAGGATAATATTGAGCATGTTTTTCTAACTGACAATCATATCATATTTGGTCTGGATAATTATATTACTCCATTTTGAATGTTAAAATTTACAATATTTAAATGCTTTCTCTAAATGGGAGGCTTTATTCTATTTACACTTTGTTATCGGTATATAAGTGCATGCGCAGTGTATTTCATTGTTTAGAGAGGGCAAATAGCCTTGAGAATTTATGTTATGAAAGTCCCTCTGCTACTGTCCTAAAGATAACTTTGAAGATTTTATGGGTATCTTTTAAGCACTCCTTGCATTCACGTGGTCTTTTTTCCTTCCCACAGTGCTCAGAGAAAAGGCATTTTATCATCCATAGTGCTTCTGTCTTTATTCAGGCTTTGTTTTCTCTCTTGAGAACAGATGTATGGGACATAGCTTATTAACACACCTGGCTCTGTAGGCATTAGGATCACAGGATCACTCAAGAGTAGCCGGTGGAAAAGCATGAAATTCCCAATACTTTGAGTTTGATTTCACAAACATTTTAAGCCCACCTAAAATGGCTCTGCTGCTAAAGGTGAAGACCACTCTTCCTAACCTTCCCCCCAGGTTCTCATTTCCATTCTGCCCCATCACCAGGCTCAGGCAGTAAAAGAATATGAACAGCAAGTGAAGAGGCTGGACTAAGAGTTTAAAGATCAAGGGCGATGGCAGAACTAAACACCACAGGCAGCACTACTGGTGTAGGCTCATGTCCTCCTTTGTTGCATGAGTGTTTCATGCACTCAGTTGTGTCTCATCCCAGGATGAGGCCACTGAGAGAGCTCTTCCTGGAAAGTCAGTACAAGCTGGAGGGTGGACCTGTTGTCTCACTAAAGGAGTTCGTTACCCAGTATGTAAAGAGCCAATCTCACACACAGAGCGAGATGTCGTTCATTGCATGTCTGCACAGAGGTGGGTGCTAGATGGTAAATCCACAAAGCTAGCACACCTCTTAAGGCATGGTAAAGCACTTCATAGACTTTGAACAATTGTTTACAATTAAATTTAGTCACACTTAGGTCTCGTTGGTTCTTACAAGCCTTGTCTCCATTTAAAGGTACAGTGTTCTTTTTTTTCACTGCTTGTGTTCCGTAGGGTGGGGACTTTGTTAGTAGGGGGCTTTCTTTGCTGAAGGGTGGATCTTTTAGTATGCTAGTTAAGATAGTTCACACATAGTTCAAGTAATTTTCTGTTTGGTCTTATTAACCATTTGGTTCTACTTGAGTTTATCTTGTTATGCCGCAGTTTGATGTATTTATGGCATCTATACCTTCTTCCAATGCCATGTTCTGCCAACTGTAACTTGCTCTGTCTTTCAGACTCTTCTGTTCTACACTATAGATATTCACATATTTTGTCTAGATTTCAAGTTAAACAACAGACTGGCATTCTATTAATCAGGTATCCGCAAGCTGGTTGACTACAGGCCTGTCGTTGTCTGTCCATGTCCCCACCCCACCCCCCGTTATGAGTGGAATTGTTCTTTCGGATGGCAATGGGTGTTTCAATGATACTGGTAAGGAGTTGTCCTTTTATTAATAGTACCTTACATTTCCCATGTGCAAAGTTATTTTGTTCTTGAGCATGGCATGTGTTGGTATGGCTAAACCATCAGTCTGTGCTTGGAACTTCCATGGAGACAAAATGGAGAGCAGATTGTTAACAGGTGTTGAATCAAGCCAGTCTCCCTCAACATCCTGTCACTAGCAGGGCTGAAATAGATGTGGTTTAGGTGAATTCATGGTAAAGTCAGTGTGAAACAATGAACCCAGATGTGAGAAGATTTGAAGGAGAATTCTACTATTGAAGGCCTGGGAGAATGAATGCTAAATATTTAGCAAACTAACCGATGGCTAACCTCAAATACAGCATCTCAGTTATTAATTTAATCATCTGGCTGAATGTGAAATAATATTTTGTTTTGGAAAAGTTGTCCCAAGTCATGGCAAACAGCTGCTGCTGTGATAGGAATTGTAAGGCTGCCAGAAATTTAATGCCTTTCTGAAACTACTGGAAAAAACAGAGATGTCACATCCATACTACAGCTAGTAAGATGACAGCACTCACCTTTCTGACAGAGTATAAGCCCAAACTTAATTCTAAATGGACACATATAAAACCAAGAGTAATTTAGCTATCAAACACAGGAAATCCTGTGAAACACAGTAATCTGTTTCACTGTTTTGTTATTCAAGCCTATTTTTTTTGTATTTTACTTCGATTTGAAAATATTTACATAATTCCTTTTTATTTAAATATCACTAGGTCATTTTAAAAGATGTTGTTTCTCATTGTCCAAATAGTTTATATCCACTTAAATAGAAGAAATAAGTTTCATAGTCAAAAGGCCCTATTTAAAATTATCACAATGTAATAAGATGCCTCTTGTATATTATATAAGACCTGTTTTCACTAGGTGAAGTGTATTTATATTAATAAAATAATATAGAAAAAAATCATTATGTGAATAGAAGGCCCTATTCAGAAAAGGTCCTCAAATTTCTATATGGGGTGAAAACACTTTCAGAACTATGAAATGGAACATAAGTAATATTCCTATTCCTGAGCTGTTATAGACAGAAATAAAATTCTTAGAAATAAAACTGTACTTATAACCCGCAGCCAAATAATGGCATTCATTCAGCAAAGAAAAAGAATGAATTTCTATTCAAGTCATGGCTAATCTGAACAGCACCTTAAAGCCTGGTAGTAGAGCACTGTAAAACGGCATGAACCTACCAAAAAGAAAAATGGATAGGTTTTGGGGTTTTTCTCAGAATTTCTAGTATGTCTTCACTAAAAAGAAAACATTCTTTGTTATATCAGTCAAAATCAAAGACAAATTTTGTGCTATTTATTGCTTTATTGTTCATCCCACATACAAGACAAATAGAACATTTAACATACATTATTGTAACTTCAGAATATTAGTATTTTTGGTTTTTAAAACTCAAGTCAGAAACATGGATGCAGATCCTCAGTGAATAGTTCACATTGTTGTCAAATTGAAACAAGATACCTATCATCATGAGTTAATGTTTTGGGTTCAATATTTTTCACTGGAGTCCAGTTACATGTGCAAATAAGTAAACCATATGAAGACTGCATCAAGATGCATGATTGGTGCTGCTTTTTAGACATGACATGTATGTTCTTCTCACTTTGCAAATTAAGTTTTAACAGCTTTATTAAAAATGTGTACTGCTGTGGGGGTGTACTGGCTTCAGTACCCATACAACATCTTCCTTCTGGGGGTGTACCTCCTCTGGCCTTCTTCCACATACCTATGTCCAACAACATCATCTTTCCTGTGTCTCCTCCGTCTCTCCTCCTCCAGTGGCTGCCACTCTCTTAAAGATGTCTGAGCAGAAGTGCTCTGTGCTCCTTTGGTTGATTTTTTTTTTTTTTTTTGGGGGGGGGGGGGGGAAACGGGCTGCTCCCATCAGTTTTAGAGGTGTCTTTAATTGCTTGGCACAGGACAGTTCATGGCCTTGTCCTACAGAGTTCTTTCCTAAAGCCCCATTACCAGACCCTTCCTTTTATGCCCAGTGCATGGCACTATTCCAGTACAGTAAGCATAGTGGGTTTTCCAACACTTCCAGGGAAATAGATTCTGGAGGATATTATCTAGCTAGGGGGAGGTGAAAACAGAATTTATTTAAGATTACTGTGTGTCATCTACCTTTGCATCATGGGATTGTGTTACAAAACTGGTACAGTGAAAACAATTTGAAAAATTTGTTATTGGGACAAGTGCTTGTGTAATTACCATGTTTTTCTTTTTTATGTGTAAGCACATTTTACAGAATATCTACACGTGCAATAGACTTGCGTTGATCTATTGATATAAATCATTATGAGGTTGATGTTGAATTTTTGCCTTAGCATGTTGTCTTAATTTTTTTTTTCTGGGGAGGGAAATGAAAATCTAGATAAAAGAACAAAGGACTGTGTCATAGACAGTATTGTAGGCAGTATTAAGTTAGAAGGTACATAACATTTTTAATCTTATCATCAAAAATTTTCCTAGGTTGAGTGTGTTGTACAACAAAAACATTAACTGACAAACATATACAAATGTTACTCTGATGTGTAGAAGCTGTGGTAAAGTTTGTGTCCCATTTGTGGTAGGCTGTTGATTTATCAGTCAGAACACATGGATTAATACCACATTGTGGCCTACATCAGAAATATAACTAGCATGAACTCACTTATGGATGAAGACTGGTGGGGGGTGCTGGAACACGGTTATGTCTGTGCTGGAATATTAATTGCAGATTTCCTGAGTTGCAAGTATTTTGCTGTGGGCTTTGTTTTTTAGTTATAACATCACATTAGTGGGAATTCGCATACTGTGGTGATGAGCGCAGTATAATATAAGGATTAGATAGGAGCTGAAATGGAGCCAACTGCTGGGCTCTGTTGATACAAGTCTGCCAGCGATTGCTGTTCCTATACTGCTCGGTTGTAGGCCTGGATTTTCAATAGAAGTGCCAAACAATTTGATTTTTGTACATCAGTGGGGAAGCAAGTTTGCTGAAATCTTTATATAAGTCACAGATTTCCCACCCCCACCTTCCAGTCTTCTGCAGAAATTCAGCTTTATCTTGTTTTCTTGTTCCTGGTTTGAGGATGTGATATGGTCTGTCATTGGAAGAGCTATTTTACTAGCATCATCTTTTATGAATATTACCCCCATTCCCTCCCAGTGAAGGAAGGAAGGGTTATTTTACTGTCTGTTCTCTGGGATCCTGCTTTTTGGAGGTGGTACTCAGAAGTATTTGAAGTATTGCTATTCCAGTATCTTTAATGAGCCATATTAAATTGTTATGGGTGACGCTGTTGCCAACAGAAAGATGGTATTTCTTGCTCTACTGAGTCTGTTAGAAACCATGGTCTGACTTCAAATTGGGTGGTAGTTGCATATCTACTGTGTCCTTTGCTTGGCCTAGGAATGTTTCCAGAGGTGCCCTGAATCATATATATGCTCATGGACCATCTTGGTTCATTACAAAAGCTCTGTTTTCCCAGGCAAGTGTCTGTTTTATCAAATGAAAGTATCTATTGCATAAAGGCAGAGGGAATTTCTCTTGAAGTCTTTGGAATGGGACATAATACTTGTTGAACTGTTGTATCATAGATGCTAGATTTACCATGCCAGATGGGAGATGCCAGCCTGATCTTCACTGTTCCATCTACTGCTTATTTTGTTCTCATTGTTTTTCCATGTGCAGAGTTTAACCTAACCCATTGGGATTGGTAATAGGGTCTGCCAGTATACATTTCAAAGGGTTAACTTACTCTTGGTGCTGATAAATCATATTGTCCAATAATTTACTTAAGTAACTCACTCGCAGACTAATCCATTGTTATGGGAGCTAGTTTTCAATTTCTTGAAAATCTGGTTAGTAATTTTAATGTTTTTATGAAATAACAACATTGTTAGGGAAACGCTAAGTATCTGGAACATGGAAAAAAACCCAATAAAGACTATTAACTAACTTATTTTTTCTTTTTCTCCTTAAACCTATAAGGTCTGCCACTTTTGTATAGTTCATTCTGTTAGGTCTCTCTGTTTACTTTATACAAAACTAAACCAAATGCAAACAGTGTTACTGCTGCTTTCACACTTGTCCTTCTCGGTGCTCCCTGCAGCATCGTAAGTCAACGGTAAATTTTTTTAAAGTATTAATTATATTCTTTAGATTGAAAGAGGTGCAAAGTTCTGTATGTAACAGTGGTGTTGCCATTGCTGTGTTGTGGTATCAACATTGCTTTTAATGATGTTTACATTTACGAAGAATTTATTAAGTCTTCTGAACAACTAAACATTGATTCGTGAATTTACATAAACACTGCTAATGAATACTTATTTATTATTTTGCATCTCTGCAATTTAGTAACAGATTTTCAAGACAATAGTCAATTTTGTAATCTTAATTTTATAAAACCACTAGTATTTTTTTGTCCCCTTCAACCATTTAATATGTAAATTAGGTATTCTCAAGCTTAATGTTATTCATTTTTTATGAAACAAATACATCATTAATCTGATTAAGTTCTTGGATGAGAGTGCTGTCCTCAGATCATTGTGGATCATTTATTATTGGGCATACATCCAAAAAAATAGATTCAAGCATGGCACTTGCAGTCTAGGTTTAGCAGAACTGTTGAAACCCTTAAATGGCATTTTTAGAAGAGTGGAAAAGCAGTGCTTACTTGTAATGGCAAGCATTATGCAAAACTTAGCAACACTTCTTATCCTTAACTGCAGCTCACTGATAATAATTCAGAGCTTGGAAATTATGTTGTTTGATGCTTTTTAAGAGCATAATATAATAAAGTGAGCTTAGCATATCCTAAATCCTGTCATTATTGAAGTGTGTTGGTCACCACGAGACAGATTCTGCCAGCAGCACTAACCACCGTACAGCTGCAGACCCCTTTTTTCTGAACCCTGATGTTGGCTGTGGCTTTCATATTAAAAGATGACTTTGGGTCATCTTGAACACCCACAAGAAACAGGTAACAAGAATACAAATTTTGTGTGTGTCCTTGTGCAAATATGTTGGAAAAAACCTGACTACTTTTAACCTGTAGCAAATTCATGACTGCCTGGTGTTTTCTAATTACTGCTGTTAGAACTATGTTGTTCAACATCAGATCAGATTGTAATGGTTTTTAAAATTGCTGGACAGTTGAATTCTGTTTTCCTAATGTGAACTCTGTTAAAAAGGAGCCCCAGTTATGGGTGCTCTAAAACCTTTGGTAGAGGCATGAAGTCTGATTGCATTCAGCAATAGTTGTCCAACTTCATGGGATTCCAAGGGCTGCTTTAAAGAGAATAAATTTAGAAAATGATAATTGGTGATGTTGTTACACAAGAAGAAATACACTTTTAAAAGTTTTTAGGTGAATTTTTTTCAAGAAAGTAACAGTCATAATACCTTTATTAGTAGAACGAGAGGATGGAACTCTGAAAACAATGGTTTGGTGTATAAAAAGGAACAATTTTTCAGTCACCATTTCCACACTGAAAACAAAAATCTTCCATGTTCTGCAAAAGATACATAGCAAACCTAAGTTTATATAGACTTGCAGCAAGAATACTTTTTATCATTAAATAAAGATTTACTATTTAATTTATGTGAGGGACAGAGGAGACTTCAGGTTTCAAGTGGAGGCTAAGTTCCATGTTTAAAATATTCAGACAATTACATCAGCAGTACTGAAGTCATACAGGAAAAACTGTAAAGATCTTACAAGGTGCAGGCCTAAGGATCATATATATTTTCTAAAATATGACAACAATAATTTGTAAGTTTTATGTTTGAGTAAAATCCTGGTCATTCAGAATGCCAGCAAAATTAACCCAGGTCTGGGAATGCACACACTTGGAAATATAGAGTAGCTAGATCTTCTTTAAAAATAAAATAATTAAATGTGCTGTCTGTAATGCCTATACTTTATCTTTTTTTGTTAAAAATACTGACATCTCATTTATAATTCTCTGTAATGAGAGGATTAATTAACGAAGCCACTTACGAATTTTTATAGCTAAAAATGTTTTACAAATGGTTAATCTTCTAAGACTGAGTTCAGGGGACATTTAATATTTCAATTTGCTGCATTTTGTCTTTGAGACTATTTTAAAACTAGGAATAGAGCTTATAATATTTTAAGCACTATTATGATATTAAATATTTCTCACTGATGTAGGTGCGGTACTGCACATAATTCAATGTCACAATGTCACTGTAGATTAAAAGGACATTCTGGCCCAGGGTGAGTGCTTGATAAAATTTCATTCTTAGACTGAAGTATTTATGATTTTAAACATATCAAAACCATTTTTTCAATTGTCAACTTGGAGAAAATTTCAGTTCAGCATAGATAAATATATGTATAACATTTCAAGAAAGCAATAGATGTATTTTAGGTGGGTGAACCAAAAAGACGTAAATAGAAGGAAAATGAAGTAATAAAAATATTAATTAATGGCACAAGTAGTTCTTAGATCTCTAGTAAAGCCTGTAGGTTTTTGCCTGCAGATCTCAGTTTTGTGACTGAAAGTTGGGGGGTTTTTTTGGTGTCTACGAAAAACAAAGGCTTTTAGGTTCTGGGGCATTCACATCTTCTCCAGTTAGCTATAGTACCATGTCCTCTTCTGTATGAACGATCTTCCACTTGAGCAGTCACTGGCTAAAGCAGGTTTCTTGTGCTCCCACACAGTCAAAGGAAGCCTCAAGGCTTGTCCCACTGGTACCCAGTGAAGCAACAGCAAATGACGTGCCTTTCCCTTGGTAGAAGGGGTGACAGCAGCAAGGTTACATCTGCTATATATATGCCCTTTTGGAGTTGTTTTGGGGGATTCATGCGTCTGGTAGGTAAAGTCTTTTGAGAAGTGTGAATTAATTCAGGCTTTTCAAGTGTGCCATTTCAGACTGTGTTTATTTTTAGTCAGCTATCACTGATGGTTCTCAAAGCATCGCTTTAATACTAGAATGCCTGCACTTTGATCTGAGGATGAATTTTGACAGTACGGCTGACTACGACCAAAAAATTTCAGCCCACTTCCTTCCTTTTGTCAGTTCTGATGCTTTTTTAGCCCATAATCAACAAGTTTAGAGCTTGTTTCTTTTAATATGTTATTGCAGAATAAAAAATGAAATTACAATTTTACAATCACTTTTTTGTGGACATTACTTTTCTGTAGAAAATTGAGTTTGGAGTTAAGTTAACCTCCAATATGAATGCTTAGCAGTAGGTAAGTATGTCTATGCAGAGTGCTAGTCTGAAAGAGCTATGATTATTCTAGGTGAATTCCTTAGCTGACACACTCTCAGGGAGCAATATGCAAAAAGCTCAAATGAACCAAAGCAAGATCCTCCCTTGCAATCTCTCATGTATCTTTGGAAATCAGGCTGAGTATCTTTGTCATTTCCTCTGACCTTTTAGACTGTACTCACACTTTATTTCTTTGCTGCCTTGCAATATGATGAATGTGAGCTGCTTTGTAATACTTCTGAATATCTTACCTTGACTCACTTTTTAAAATGTTATTTTTATTAATATGTTGGCTTGTTTTAATGAACAAGAAACGGAAGAATTACTTGAGATAAACTACCAAAGTAAGCACTCCAGGGACAGTGTTGGAGCTGTTGTTTGTAAGATTTATCTCAAAGTTTTACTTGAACTGCAAAAATTAACAGGTAGGACCAAGACTGGGAACGTAAAGTTCTTCAAGGGATTTTGTCAAGTAAAATTGATGTTTATTTTTGGTAGAGAAGAGAATTACCTTCTGTAACTCTTAACAACTGTCTCTTGAAGATCTGTTGAACAGCTCTTGGCTTAGCACCAGTTCTTGCTGGTTGTTAATGACTTGCAATGTGAGATTTTTTAAGGCTGTGTCATTGCGTTGCAGGTTTTTCCTCCTCTTAATGACTGGATCCAGAATTATGTGGAAGTGTCTCTTAGAGAAGAAGATATTGAATATTCGCCAAAGCTTCTGGTGAAACTAAACATTTTGATGTTTGTTAGGGCTCCAAATGTTCCCCAGAACCATTGTATCTATTAAACTCTGGATTGGAAGACTGAATGAGTTATACGGATGTATTCTGTAACTCAGTTCTAAGTTTGAATTTATACAAAATTGGCACAACATTAATCATTAAAACCTAAGTGACACTTTAAAGTACACAGGTTTGATACTACAACATATTGATTTTCAATTCTTCCTTATAAACTGAACGCCAGAAGGAAATGCTTAAAATGATAGCAAATGTATAAGCATGCAGGTGCAGTGGCTTTCTGATTATGTAAATCAGCAGTATTGAAGAAGAGCAATTTAACATTTTCCTGGAGCGAGATTCTTCGTTTGGGAATTTAATTGTAGGTTTTGCATTAAACTGCTCTTTGTTACTTCTGTATCAATTCTGTACATCTTTTGATTTTAGTTTAACAAGTTTAGTCACCACCCTTGAAAGACATCTTCACACTGAGGTCAGATGAGAATAAAAGGTTGTTCATGAAGAGCAGGCTGGTTATGACGGTGAACAACTAAACTTGCTAGTTAGCCATTCAGTTTGGTTCCTAGAGGCTATATTTGCTTTCCAGTAATATTTTCTTAGATACCTAGAGCAAATCTGCCATAAAACAATTTTGCAATATCTAATCTCTGGCATAGTGTCACAGATTATGCAAATGACAGCAAAATTATTACTTTCTGAATTTTGTATTACACAGTAAAATTACAGACACAAGTATAAAAGCGGAAAACAATGTTTAAGCCCACATATGATACTATGATTTGTTTGTTGAATGCACAGTAAGCAGGCACATAGCATTGACAGCAGAATGATACTCAATTGTTTCTTGTGGCTCAGGAGTTTTCTGTTTGAAAAGCTACATACATATAATTCTATAAAATCATAAAGGAAATGCATGTTTGATTCTGGTATTATAATTCTGTTGTAACTATCTCATCAGTGTTATGCACTGTGGCCTTCTTCTAACTTTTTATAATAAAACTTGGTTTCTGTGCAGCTGTATGTTAGAAATCTAATTAAAAGAACCAGTTTCTAGGGCACATCTTGTCTAATAACTTACTTTTACAGACAGAATGTGCTTATTCTGAGGCTCCATTGCATATCAAAACTGAACCTACCAGTAGCTACTACTTGGAAAATTATATTTGGTATTTTATTTTTGCTACATCTTAAAACGTTTTTTTTCTTTTTCATAGCAGTGACTTCCTACCCAGTACTAAATAAAAGTCTGTTGTAATCCTGGCCCACGAATAGCTTGATGTTCAGCATTCTTTCCTCTTCTGTGTCAGTTTCTCTGGCTCTACCACTGTAGAAGATTTTGTTTTATAAGAGGTAATGAGTGGTGAATTGTTGATCTTCTGAAATGCTCCATTGGATCTTTCTGCTCAGAGCTCCACCTTGCTAGAAGTGAAGTCTAATGCTTAGCATTTTGTTAAGTTTAAGGACTGTATTTATATAAGGTTGGGAAATACCTGTGACACTTAAGGGCGAATTTGCCTGGAGAGTGTTTTGATGGAGATGAAAAATTTTACCGTTCTTTTTACATCTATCTTACATAGGTCTCATATCTTACCTATGTATTTATATATGTCTACGTTAGTGTGAATTGAACATCACACCTGTGTTAAAAACTACATTATTTCAGTCCCTTCCTCTAGATTTTCAGTTAATCCTGAGAAATATGGGATTGAGGTATTCCCAAAAGTAGGTTTTCTGTATTGCTTTACAAGAATGACTGCACAAAATTTAAGCAGTCTTAATGTGAAAAATTTCATGATCTTTGGACAATTTTTAATTTCTTCAGTGGGAAAATCTAGTTGAATACTTACAATAATTTTAAATTGGTCAGAATTTCAAACCTGCTGAAGCAGATGCAGTTTTGACATTTATTTTCACAAATTGTTTTCCCATTTGTCAACCTGTTAACACTGCAAGATCTTCACTGGGTCAAGTGTCAGTGCTTCTGAGCGCGCCCTTGTTCATAACAACCGAAGACAGCTCTATTTCTCTGGGACAATGAAGCACATAGTTTTCAGGATAAAACTTGCACAAGCTTGAAATGAAGCTTTATGCTGTATGGTTCTTTAACAATGGAAGAAGCTAATTTTAAGATAAATGATTCTTCAGTGTATACCAGAGTCAGCTTTTGCAATCACCTATCAACAGTGACTAAGGACAAGAAATCACATGCCCATGAAAGACACGAGAAGAACAGAAAAAAAACCCTAAAACCCAAAATAAGAAAACAGCAATATGACTTAAACTGGAAAATGGAAATAAAACTTAAAAACTAGATTTAAAGACTACACCGTATAAGTATAGGTAGAGAGATATATACTACTTCATTGTATGCAAAACCTCCTGTAAGTCTAGACTACGGCTGATTCAGATGGTTCATTTTCCACCTTCAGCTGTTTTATGGCTTTACCTTAATTTTGGTGTCAAATATAGTAACTATGAGACTGCACAGTTAGTGCCAGATGATCTGGCTAATCTGATTTTTATTTTGGTAGGGTTAGTTTTCAGCTGGATCAGCTCCCTAATTCAACTTGCTGTGCAGTTGCATGGGAAATGTTGAAGTGTGCCAGGAGAGAGAAAGAACTGGACTCTGCCCTGTTTTAAGAGCAGGCCAGTTAAGTTAGCTCAGATTAAATACAAATAAAGCTTTGAAACTCCATCCTTAATTGTGGAAAATTCAGTAGATAACAGATAATTTGGACCTGAAATTTTTTAGTAGGATACAGTTTCTGTTATTGTTCTTCAGATGTGTTTGACTGCTTTAAGTATAAATGTCTTATTAAAGGTTTGCTGTTTTTTTTTAAAAAAAACAAAACAGATGAACTCAAATGGAGTTATTTAGGGTGTTTTAATGTACTTTATCTCTGCACAAAATTCTATGATGTACTTTTATCAGTGAGACACAAATTATTTGATTACAGCATTATACTTCATGCTTATGCAGTTTATATTTGTTCAATACTATTTTGGCTATTTTTTCATTCTGGATCAGCAGGTTTTTTTCCTCTCAGAATGATCTTGAATCCATAATCTTTTAGTGGCTATCATTATGGTACATCTTCCTTCTGGAAGAAAGAAATAAGCTAGTCCATTTTTTTTAGGTTTATAGATTTATGAACAGCTGAGACTATTTAGTAACTTGCTGCTGAAGACCCTCATGCTACGTAATTTTCTGAGCACCATTTTCCTCAGACCTTTTCCTGTTTCCAGCAGCACAGCAACTCAGGTGCTGAAAGACATTCTTTCATGAGTCGATGCAAATTAGTAAAACAGTAGAAAACTGTACGGTTTTCTGAAGATTTAATAAATTAACTAAAGGAGAAGTCCAACAAGTACCAGCCTCCATGAACAGTGTGTCTTACAGGACCACATGACCAGGAGAAGGATAGGGGGCAAAGGGAAGGATGGACCTTTTCTCTTTGATGGCACTGTGTTAAACAGGTCACTGAATCGGACCGCTGTCATTGTTGTTACTTCAGAACACTTTGTGGTATATTGCAGTATTCTGGGTGTTGCCTGTGTTGTCTTCTCCTAAGAACCTATTACCCTTCCTATCTGTTGCAATAAAGTGGCACAAAACCCATCTCATTAATAACTATGCAATGTATTATTTTGCAGTAAGTAATAATCCTAATTTATAGTTAGAAAACTACTTGAGAGGGTTTCAACCACTTTCTTTTATCGAAAAGTATATGAAAAGTTTTCCCTTTAAAAAAAAGCTATGACAAATTGTATTTAAAAATTCAGATTTTACTTCTTCAAAATCTATTACTGTTTATTATTTACAGTATCCAGAAGAGATGCAAGACAAAGCAAACATTCTTTGGCACTAAATATAGGAAGGGGCTATAAAAGCGGTATAAAGTTTTACTTGGCATGGCATTGGTAGCAAGCAAGGACTAAGTTTACAGCTGTACAGTTTCTCATATATTCATAGCGACATTTCTCTTGTCTGCATAGGATGAAAATTTCACCTAAAGTATTGAAGACCATCATGATGAGTTATTCACACTTGTCTTACACAAGTCAGAGAATTTGACTTGGGTTATCATAGTTCTGAAACTTATGTTACTATGGTCAGACAAATTTTACTTTGTCACAGGCTGTTGCCGTGACTCAGGTGATGTTATGTAGCTGGCTGCGATGCAGTAATTTGATTGAGAGTTTGAGCCCTTAATGCCTTTATTAAATACATAACTCCTCGATGAATTGGCATATAGCTTTTAGAAAGAAGCATAATTTTTAAAGGCTCAAAGAGATGGATCATCAACAATCTTACCATACAAATACTTCAAATAGTTAATTATCTAATTAAAATGAGCATCTTATTTCTAATCTGAATTTTTCTAGTTCTGTCTTACCTTTGGATTTTATTACTTTATTTCTAGATTACAGACTGTTTTATCTTTTTGGGGTTTAATTGGCACACTTTTACTATTAATAATTTTATATTTTTATTAGGTATTTAAGTAAGAATAGATGCTATTACAAACATTTTCTGTCCTAGTTGATTCTGTTTACACTTAGCATTTGAAATCTAGCATCTAGCAAGATAGCTTAACCTTCACCTATATAATATATCCATCATTAATTCTTTTTATTTTCATTAATATAGTTTCAATGTTGCAATGTAACTTTTGGTAAGTCTCAGAGCACTTTTTATTACAACAGGAGAGGTTCCTCTTGCAGCTGAGCTTAAACTTTCATTAAGAACAATATGAAAAAATTGGTTCAGGTTGCTTAACAAATAATTAGTAAATAAACTAACAGCTTACGTTATATTTTTTTAAAAAAAATATTTGTAAATACAGTATTTGATTTTTCTCTTCTCTTCTTCCTTTTCCAATTTCTCACTAAAAAGAATAGGGGATACATAAAAGGAAAGAAGAAATATCCTTACCCCCACCCATTAAAAAATCTCATAAAAAGAGAAGGCAGAGTGATTTCTGAATTTCATCAAAAGCTGAAAAATATAACTTTATTTAAAAAAAAAATTCAGTACAGTCACTTTTTGACAAAATATATTCATACTCTTTTTTCGTTTTTTTTTTTCTTTGACTGGAGAACATGCAGAAGGAATACAGTGAGTCACCCAGTAGCTTTTTTTAATTTTTTACTGTATTCTATTAGGCGAGCTGTTAGTATTAGTAGAAGTAATAAGCACTGCTAGTACCCGATATGAAAATTAATCCCAGATTGTGGAATAAGCCTAGTGAAGGAGTTTGCTTAGTTTTATTTGTTATCTTTTACAAATTTGATCATTAATTTGTTGTTTGAAATTTGGTGGAAGTGGGTTCATAATGCACTTAGAGACCTGGAGTAAGGTAAAAGTATTCTATAGAGAGAGGCACACAATAGACACTGTACTTTTAACTGTGTAATATTTAAATAGACGTCATAAGTCTTTTCTTTAAATATCTAAGAGAAAATCCTTTCTTACCATGCTGTAATGATAGCTATAACCCTGCTGTGCATGTGGGGGGTTTGTTTGGTTTGGTTTTTTTGAAGCATTTTCATGGCATTCATAGCAAAAGACATATACTGCAATGAATTAATATTTGGACTTAACAGCTGTTATCTGAGCAGAACAATATTACAGTTTTCATACCAGTTTTATCAGAAATCATGGTTTACACAAGTTAATTTCCCTGTACAGACGTACTTCAGCATACTATGTACAAATTCTTCTTCCTAAAAAGTTCTCTGTGTTTTATTGGTTGCAAAACATTTTTAACTAAAAGGGAAAAAATGTAAGTACTGGTGTTTTTAAAGAAAATATCAGACTCTGTGATAACCAAGGATGTGCTCAAGTGGCATGAATACTTCAGTTCCAGATGGGTCAGCTTTAGGGGTCAAGTTGTGAAGAGAAAGCCATCACACACACTTCATCAACACCGTGGAATGAGAGACCAGTGCATTTACTGAGCAATGGATTTCCAGTGAGCGTATAAACTAATTGGTGGATGAACATGCCCCAGGAGCAATGATTTTAAGGTCATAGCAGGCTCAGTGAATTGTGCTGACTTACACTGTGTCTCACTGATAGCTGATCTTACCAATGAGCAGTTTAGAGGCATTCAAGCCTGAACTCTTTTCCATGTGCCTTGAATGGCATGTCAGCGGTCACTGTTTCTGACATCCTTTATATTTGTCCAGTCAGCTCTAAATCTTTAGGTTGGGCTTCAGCGTACTCAGGAAAGAAAGGAGAGAAGCGATTATTTTCAGTCATTGAGTTCTGAAGATCTTAGTGTTAATTATGCCAAACACGGTCGGTTCATCAACAAACTAGAAATGTTAAAGAGAGAAGAGAGAGGGAACTGATACTTTTGGTGACCAAAAGTATCCCAATTATAACTTTCTATTTCTTAGCTTTTACTTTTGTTTCTTCTCACTAATTTCATATTCCCTTTGAAAACTTTAGTTGAGTAAATATTGATTTTTGTATCACATGGCAAATTCACAAGCTGAAAAATTGCCGTTAACAAATTAAAGAAATTTAACAGTGGACATCTTGATCATATATCCTTTTCCTGCTAGTGGTACACTGCTTCACATGTGAAGCATTTTCTTTTGTTTTGGATAAATGTTTACTCATTCTTTGTCTACTGTGAGTACAACACAGAACCATGTAGAGGTCCTTTTAAATTTGCAATCAATTAATGAATGCTACAGTAGCTCTAATTCCCTTTTTTGGAGTGGAGAGGAAAAGCTAATTTGTTTTATGATTGTTAAGCCTTTGCTGAGAGTGTTTTCTTTAATCTTAATAGTGATTAAGTAGTTTAAAACCAAATTTGTTAATAATTTTTAGATAAAATTCAGCAGATATATTCACCATTGTCTATGAGCATGGACATGTATTCAGTGATCCTTATAAAGTAAAAAAAATAAGAGTTAACATGCTTTTGGCCTTAGCATTTAATATCTAATAATTATGGCACTCATATAAAATATTTTTTAACCTGAACTTTTAGGATTGTTTAAGTACAATCATTTAATTCAAAGTGTTTGTGTATATACTTATATATATGTGTGTGTGTGAATTGGTTACCTACAAATATGTGCATTCCTTGGGAATGCGGACTGAAAATAATTGTGGAATGTTGTATTACTAATTTTTGAAGCAAACCATTTATCTTCTGTGGTCTGTGAATATATGTGAATATTCTTCATCTAGGAAGTGATTAGCAATCAAGTAATCATCATAATTATTGTTAAGACAGAAAAAAGCTTGATTCCATTGTTTGATGTAAATAGTATGATTTGTGTAAGGGAAATGGCTTACTGTGACCTTTCTATACAACCTTTGTTTTCCTCAAGGCCCCCCCTTGACAGTAAGAAAGCGACCACAGACATTCCTACCCATATGAGTTAGAACAAGCAGTAGAACTGGTTGCTAGTCTTGTATACAAAGTTAAAAATTTACAAAACTGATGTGCTTGGCATTTACTAAAATACCTATACATAAATTTGTTCCACTACTATGCAGCTGTATACCTGTGCAGAGCTTCATGCTGTTGAGTGGAACTCTTAAATTTAGAGGATTCAAGTCTAGTTCAAGAAGTCACAGAATGTTTTAAGTAGATTTTACAGTTTTTTAGCAAACATAGACCTTGAATATTCTTGGCAATTTTCAGTTTAACATGAATTGATTGTTAGAATAAAAAATGGAATTAGTTTATATCCTTGCTATGCATATTAAAGGAAGCAATATTGTAATTAAAATGCAGATAAACATTGTGGAAATCTCACATAACTGTAATGGGATGTCCTCATCGTATGATTTCACTTCATTATACTGTATGATTTATCCTCTTGCTGTGTCTCTGCAGCTGCTTTGTTAGGGGATGTCAATATTCAATTACAAAAATTAAATAAGCAAATCAAATTTCTTTTATATTTTCTACAAACAACATGTGAAAAAAAATATTGTTTCTGAACAGAACCAGAGCGCAAATGCTTCAGTAACTCAAAAGAAAAATTGAAGATTTTGGCTATTATGATAGTTCTCTGTTTTTTTGAGAACATGTTAAAATATTAGTGCTTATGCATCATCCTTAATATATTAAGAACATTTTAATGTAACAGTAACTGGCAAATCCAGGAGAATTATGACCAACAACTTCCTTACTCATAACTATTAATTTAAGTAATAGCGTAAATGTCCCTATTTGACAAAATGGTGTTATTTTTCTGTATGCTGTTGTATTTTATATGCCATTTAAACTTTTGGTTTTGCAGTACTACTGTCTCTTTTAGTGTTAAACAAAACCAACATGTGTGTTGTATGACTGTGGTGTAATGATGATGAGAAAGATGGATCTACTTTTCAGATCATTGTGGATCACCGAACATCACAATACCTGTGCTCAGAAATGAGGAAAACCAATGCTAATAGAATTAGTGATAAAAACAGTGTAAGTATTTATACTGAAAATGGGAGAAGACTAAGACATAAGGAAGAAATTTATCAGTTCGCAGAATTTTTAAAATCCTAGATGTTGAGTGAAAACCAGTGTCAGGATTACAAATCGGATGCTTGAGGTTGTGGTGTACTGAGTCAATAACAAATTTATCAAATATAAGAGAGTACGGAAATAGTGGGGAAAAAAGCTTTTTTTATGATAATGTGCTAGCTGGCATTGAGGAGAATAACTCAATGACAAAGTAGGACTCGAATGATGGAGAGAACTTAAAGTTAGCTGATAGAGAAGGTCCTATGAGTTTGCAGATGGAAGATTTGAGTGAAATTTGGAGAAGACTTTAAAGAATATCAACAAGGACATGAAGGATTTTGTGGAAATCTCTAAAAAGAACCTGGTAATGTAATGAGAAATGAAGAATACTTCGCTATGGGGAAGAGCATTTTTTGTAGAGGTTCTTACAAACTCAGAAGTGGGGGCAGGGGAGCAGAGAGAGAAGAGGCATGACCTGATGTACAAAACTGTGTGGCGAGAATGAAGGGTGAAAATGAAGGAAAAAATTCCTATCGATGTAAGCAAAAGAAAGCTATTAGCATCTTGGTAAATGCTATTGCTGTAGCATGGAAAATACTGGAAAGAGGTAACTGATGAAGAAGCAAAAGTAGTTTGAATAGGATAGAGTGGCTTGAGCTAAAAAAGAAGACAGACAGCTGTAACAAGAGGTGGGGCAAGTCCAGTGGTATGGTAGAGCACAGAGCGAGAGTAATAATTGAGCTTATATTTGCTGTGTTTGACAAACTCAGATCTTAAATTACAAAATGGCCCTATATGTGACTGTTCCCGCCTTGTTTCTCCTCTTTCCATTTAAGTCTTTTTTCTATTTCTTTGCTTGTAGTTGCTGATACTTAGATCAGCTTCTAACTCCTGTGCGTATTTAAAATATAGCTATTTTTTCTCACTGTGTTCTTCCTTTCCACGGTTGGTGTTTTTTTATTTTTGCTGGTTGTTATTTGAAATATATTAATATCAGTTTCCAAAGGCTTCTGTGTTATTTCACTGAGTACACTGTGAGGACAGATGTGTTCGCAGTGTTTTCAATAGTGAACAGAATCCCCCAGCGAACAAGTGCTGCTGTTTTTGAAGGAGCTATATGTAATCACAGAACATATTACAGCAAGTAAATGGATGACACCTCAGAGCCTGAGAGGTATGTATGGATGCAGTCCATCTCCAGGGTATATTGGAAAAAAGGAGGTGGCATTAAAAATTTTTGTCTCCGTGTCATGAATTGATAATGTTAGGATTAAGATAAATCCTAAATATTCTTATTAAGAACTCTTCTGTGCAAAAATGTAAATATAATTGAAAGACAGCAATTACTGAAAGATGAAGACCAACCTTAGATAGAATCGTACACGGTGTTCTTTTAAATATCAAAAAAGAGAACTGGAAATAATTCATAAACAATTCTGTTCTATGTTCTACAAATGTAAGCATAAGTGCTTTTCTATGTTACCTTGTTCTTAGTAAATCTTCTCACTCAATGCTATGTCCCACATTATATAATCTTTCATCTTTTCATTCTATCAAGGCACAGCATACCTAGCTAATCCATCAGAAATCCCTTTCCTTATCAGTCACTCAAGAATGGTTATACTGTATGGTATGACAGCATTAGACATCACTTACTTTCCTAAACTACAGATTACTTGGGAGAAAAGTATTTTTGTGTGTGTGTGTTTGAGGATGCCTTGACTTTATGGTGACTTCATGCTTTGTTTTCCTTGTTTTCTACTTTCTTCAAAATGACTTAAGAAGATGCATCAAAAGTATCACAAAGATACTGTTATTGTACACAGCATTGTATTAATACCTTTCTGTATTATTATCCTGTAAACTTTTGGATATTCGTGTCTTCTGCCATTGTTTATTCAGCATAGCGGTTTAACAACATAGTAAAAGTTTTCTGTTGCTTAAGCTAATTTCCATCTTCATAGATGAGGAAGTTTGGTAATAGTTTCAGATGCATCAAAGATCAGAGGCCTTGTACACATTGGCAGCCTACTTGAAGGGAGTTTTTGACACAGCAGATCGCAGCTGCCTCTGCGGAGATGTTATAGTATATCGTGTCATGTTTTACTGTGGAGCTGTTAACGGATATTTGACACTAGATACTCTAGGATTCTCAACTGATGATATATCACATAGTACATAAATATTTGCTATCATACAATACTTATGTTAACCCAGGTGAGAAGTTTAGTATGATACCTTCAATATCATGGTGGATTCTAGACTGATTAATGCCAGTATTTAAGGGAGTTTGCATAATTTTGACGTAAAAAGTTAGTGCAGTCTGTCATGCTTGTTAATGCTTCTTACCAAGAACACTGAAAGTATTTTTACACAGGTTAATAAATTTGATGTATATTTTAAATGACTCTGTCATCTTTGTGTACTAGTGTCAAGTAAGAAGGGGTGAATTGTGATGTCCTTTGTGGTGTTAGAAAATTGTTCTTCCAAAAATATGGCAAATGATAGGCAACCCTTAAACAGCACAGACTTGACTGGTGACAAATAGGTTTTATAGGCATATGTGCTTCATTATAATTTTTTAAAACTGAAAAATAATAAAAACTGAATCTTTGATTTATTCTGCAGTCATTGAATGAACATACTAGGTTTTGCCAGGTTTTAGTAAAGATTGATAAGAAGAGGGTCTGAATGAGAAACTTCTAAAACTGTCAGGCTGAAATACTATTTAACTTTGCCATAAACAAATAATAATAGTAAATGTAATATAATAAAAGTAGGTAATGGATATATTTGGCTATGTAAATTCTTTCAGGTGAGCCAGGAATAAAGGCATCACACTTGTTTCATGCAAAAGTAACATATTATAGAAATCAAATATAAGACATTTCACTAGGTCTCAACAAATTTCCAATGAGGAATTTCTACATTAGTCGTTAAGAAAGGCCCCAATTGGAAAAAAGAGTTTTGTCTTCTGTGCTGCTTAAATAAATTTTAGTGTCCTGAATTGTGCTGAGTGCACATTATCCCTTCTGTCCTTCAGGTGGTTCTTCTAACCTCTGTTGGGCATTAGGCTGTGTATAGCTTTTGTTTTCATGGGTTTGGCTTTTGTTCTTTTTCTTGAGTCCAAGTCTAAGCAGCTCATAAGCAAACACATAGCAGACATGGAAGGATGTACAAAATACATTGAGATCTCCAACTGAATTTTCAGATTGTTGAGGAACATAAGAATCCCATATCATCTGTGGTAGTGAATAGGGCAAAAAAACTTCCAAACTTCTTTCTCTGGAAGTCTTATTGATATCATTGTCTATATGTATTCTTATTTGAGAAGGTAGTGGTGCTGTATTAATTGAATTAATTTGAAATAATCATTCCGGTATTCAAGAGTTGTGGCACTTCTTACATACTCAGTGAGGAAAGCATATAATGTGTATATAAATTGGTCAGGAACAGGTTTTCAGAGGAAGAGGAATTGTCATTTATGGTAAATAAATGAGGTAAGAGTCGATTATTTGCAAAGTGATAAAGGTTAGCAGTAATGGTTCACATATAGAATTTATTGTTCACTGTACATTTTGATTTTAAATTATTCTTTGAAAAGATTACTTTATAATTTTTGGTGGGCATTTAGACTGAAAACAAACAGTAAAACAAATGAGAGGGAGAGAATCCAACCAAGTGTATTCAACTTAGGCCAAACCAGATTATCTATTATTAGCTTTATCCAAAGGATTGTATTGTTTTTGCATAGTGCTTTTTGTTTGGACACTTACTAGTACATCTGCACAGCTTTTACTTGCTCTTGATTGTCTTGGTCCTGAAAACCTCCAAAGTCATTTATTAGCAGACTTCTTTATATAGAATCATAGAATAGTTTGGGTTGGAAGGGACCTTTAAAGGTCATATAGTTCAACTCCTCCCTTGCAGTGAGCAGGAACATCTTCAACTAGATCAGGTTGTTCAGAGCCCAGTCCAACCTGACCTTGAATGTTTCCAGGATGGGGCATCTACCATGTCTCTGGGCAATCTTTTCCAGTGCCTCACCACCCTCAGTGTAAAAAAATGTCTTCCTTCTATCCAATCTGAATCTGCCCTTTTTTAGGTAAAAACTGTTACCCTTTGTCCTATTGCTACAGGCCCTGCTAAAAAGTCTGTCCCCATTTTTCTTGCAAGCCCCCTTTAAATACTGAAAGGTCGCAATAAAGTCTCCCTGGAGCCTTCTCTTCTCCAGGCTGAGCAACCCTAACTCTGTCTTCAGAGGAGAGGTGCTCCAGCCCCCTGATCATTTTTGTACCCCTCCTCTGGACCTGGCCCAACAGATCTATGTCTTTCCTGTACTGAGGACTCCAGAGCTGAATGCAGGTGGGTCTCACCACAACAGAGTAGAAGGACAGAACTAGCTCCCTTGACCTTCTGGACATGCTTCTTTTGATGCAGCCCAGGATATGGATAACTTTCTGGGCTGCATGTACACATTACTGGGCCATGTTGAGCTCCTCATCCACCAATGTCCCCAAGTCTTTCTCTTCAGGGCTGCTCTCAATGCATTCTCTGCCCAGCCTGTATTTATGCTTGGGATTGCCATGACCCACATGCAGGACCTTGCACTTGGCCTTGTTGAACTTCATGAGGTTCACACAGGCCCACCTCTCATGCCTGTCAGGGTCCCCCTGGATGGCATCCCTTCCCTTCTGCGTGTTGACCGCACCACCTGGCTTGTTGGTGTTGGCAAACTTGCTGAGGGTGCACTCGATCCCGCTGTCTTTGTCATTGATGAATATGTTAAATATGGTCATAATTATGTGGTGATTTTTTTTCTTTTATGCTGAAACCCAGCCTGACAGACTTCATCACATAGGAAATGTTTTGCAGCTGAACTGCAAATTCTGGAAAATAAAGTATCATACCAGAAACTGAGGAATCATAAAGCCCAGTGTTGCTACATAACCATGGAGTTGCAACAGTGGTATTCTTGTCTTCCTGATCTAGAAAAATATTTTGTTTTCCCACAACAAAAAGGAAGGTATAGAGCTTTTTATGTGTCTGTGGTTTGGAGAGTTTTTTCCCTTTATTCTGCTGTTTTGTTAATGAAAATAAAGAAGTCTGTAATCTGGCCCCAGAATTCATTATCTATATTTGCAAGTCATCAGATCTTGTTTTAGTCTCTGGTTTTTTCATAGCTGTGAGCCATTCTGGCATGCCTTTAGGTTTATGACATCCTGCTGTGTAAGGATGTTTCAACTGTGGTTTCTAGATACATTTTTATAGGGTGGGGGGTTTTTATACTATGCTAAATTATATCATGAGCTATTAAGACAGGTTTGTTAGTTTAGAAACATCTCTGATTATTTCACTGTGCTAAAATATTACTGCATATATGCTTCAGGCATGATTTCTTTGCTAACAACCTATTATGTATTCATAGGAGCAACAATACCAATTCATACCATTGGGAATATTATTTAATTTGGCAAATAGAGTATTTTCATTATTCATATGCTGTTTAGAGTAAATATATACATGAAAGCATACACAAGGATGAATATACTGTATGTTCACATTTGGTAAATCTTTTGTTCTACTTCCATTAAGGCCAGATAAGTTGGGTACAAATGGAAAATGTGTAGTAGCTTTAAAGTAAAATAAAATTGGTTTGATTTGGTTCAAGTCAACCATCTCATTTAAAATTAGCCCACAGGTCTTGTAACAATGCTAGTAATCTAAACATAATAATGTACATTGCCCAATTGCTTCTGTATATGATATAAGTTCAGTGCTGTAATGCTTTGACAGCCCATTACTGAATGTAATGAACAGCTATTTTTAAACAGAAGAAATTCAAGTTGACAGCTTGGCAATGAAATTCAGCTAGTGGCATAATTTTTGTCGTCTCTGGTATAGAGAGTGGATTTCAGTTTAGTTCAAAGAAATTTGTATCATGGACATTATGGAGCACGCGTTTTTTTGTTTCAATTTAGTAAATACATTTTGAAGTGTTTGAACTAAAGCTGCATTTTGTGAAATCCCAAAACCTGCACCCCTGTCAGAGTAGAAGACACTCTGTGAGAAGTCAGTGATTAATAAAAATAGGTGGAAATCTTAAGGAAGAGAATGTACTGGCATGGAATTTATAATCACAAACTCACTTTTTAGCTTTAGTAAGTGAAAACTGTAGCTCTCTAAGCCCTTCAAGAGGGATTTGAGTCAATAGGAAACTAAGAGAAGGAATAGAGAAAGTAGCTGTCAAATTGCACGTATTTTGTGGTAGAAATCTATAAATTCAGGCCAGGCTCCCATCTATCATTTTCCTTATCTCAGTTGGCTACTGCATTGGGAAGTGAATAAGATTCTAGTTTCTTTCTGTATGTGTGAAGTGTTGTTTGCTCAGGACTTTCTTAAACAGCCTGTGGTAACAGCATGTACTGGGTTTGCATGCCAAGGTTTTGGTAGCCGGGGGGCAGCTACAGGGGTGGCTTCTGTGAGAAGCTGCTAGAAGCCTCCCCTATGTCTGATGCCAGCCAGCTCCAAGACCGACCTGCTGCTGGCCAAGGCTGAGCCCGTCAGTGACGGTGGTAGCGCCACTGAGATAACATGTTTAAGAAGCAGGGGGGCAGGGATGGAAACCTGGCACAATGGCAGCCGGAGAGAGGAGTGAGAATATGAGAGAGCTACAACTCTGCAGACCAAGGTCAGTGCAGAAGGAGGTGCTCTAGCTGCCTCCGCAGTGGAGCAGATCCCCACCTGCAGCCCATGGAGGACCCCACGCCGAGTAGATGGATGCCCAAAGGAGGCTGTGACCCCATGGGAAGCCCGTGATGGAGCAGGCTCCTGGCAGGATCTGTGGCCTTTTGGAGGGGAGCGCATAGTGGGGCAGGTTTGCTGGCAGGGCTCGTGACCCCATGGAAGGGACCCATGCTGGAGTCCATATGGAGTCCTATGCTGACCAGCCCATAGGAAGGACTCACTTTCAGAGAAGTTCATGGTCCTTCCTGCTGGATTGCTAGGATCCAACAGTGATTCTTGGCACACCTAGCAATTCTGACCAGCCCCCTCCTCCTTTCCTATCAGGTTTGCTCAAACCCTACTGGACTGAATGCCATGTCATCCTTTTGATTAGTTTCATGTTGCCATCCACTGTTTCTTCCAGCTTCTTCCTATACCCAGTAGTCATCTTTCCAGAGCACCGTACAAGTTTCTCTTTAGCTGTATTTCACTTCCTTGTTCTGCAAGTACACTGAAGTAAAGAGTAATTCTCTTCACTGCAAGTTTTTAGGAAAAAAGTAAGATCTCAGATTCAATGATTTTAATCATACCTGTGGGATATATGTAACTCTGATTCTAATCAGTCCTAAAAATCATCCCATGTCTTTCTTCCATTCCAAAATTATTGCAGTAAACAGACATAAATCTTCCTCTGCTACCTCAAGCGAAGTGAATTTTCTAAATTCTTTTTTCTGCTGAGTACCATCTAACTTTCAACTGTTAAATCCAATTCTCTGTACCCAGTAATCTCTGGTCCCAACTCTTACACCTTGTTAACACTTTTCTTTCTGCATTCCACATCACATCACATCCCCCTGGAATGATTCCTTTCTTAAATCTATCATTCTGAAACAATTCTTGCAAGTGCTATGAGCCTTGTTTTCCATCTTCCTATTTCTGTCTGGGGTTTGCCTCTGTGACTTGGACAACACACAGTATACTGCATTTTTATGCTTGGGTCTGGTGTTTTTCATGCTATTTGGTTTTAAGAGGCTTGTTTATAAAAGTGGTGTGACTGTACCTTGTTAGGATGGTATCTATGTCTATCTCTCTCTGACATACTTGATTCAAATCCTTGTGTAGTAGTGAGTTCTCTTGTGCAAGTGGATAGCTTATATGAATGCCAAATTTGGGCTTGGAAGTGCTAATGGTATTTTAATTTATGGATTATTATCCTTGCTTATTTATTTTTGTGAGTTATCATTCAGAATGTGCCGCCTCCTTTCAGAATGAATGGGATATATCTGGTCTTTTCTTACTTTGAGGAGTTTGGAGTTAAGCAGTAATATCAAGATACAGGCTCCCAATGATTTTCAAAGATACCCTGCAACTCCTTCATTTAAGTTATTTTTGAGAGGTGCTGGTATGATTTTTTTCATACACTTTTCCCTGCTGATTTCATAGTATTTTCACTCTGCTGTGACAAACCTGCAGAAGACCATTCATTTGTCCAACATGACTTTCTGTGGGAAATCCCCACATGGTTTGTTGGAAAATAATGCTGAGGAAGGCTTGTTGAGAAGGGCCAGAAAGCTCATTCTGCAAAGTTAGTTTATCAGTTCCCACAGGGTTTGGGAAGAAAGGGCAGACTGTTACAGAGCTAGATAATAATTAAGGTGGCATGTGGGGATGATTTCATAGGATTGTCATTTAAATTATCTTTCTGTGAAACGCCCAATAACACCAGCTAGTCTGTATTCCTTTTTCTTTTTTTTTTTTTTTTGGGGTGTGTGTGTGTGTGTAATAGAAATTTGTTTTGAAATGTTTTGAATAATCTGAAATTCAAGGAAGGCCAGATTTTAATTTCTGATTTATTTGTGTGTGCAGATTGCCTGACCCAAGGAAATTGTTATGTAGAAATGATGACAAGACAAAATAAATATGATAGACAGAGTCAAGGAAGGAAAACTATTTTAAGCACTAGAACTCATACTCATTTTTCTTTTGAATATTTGGAGATCTCTCTGACCCTACAATATAATGAAATCCCCATGCTAGGGCTTGAAAAAAGTGAAGGGCATATTTGCAATGCATCTCCCTGCAGCTCTCTGTGGGTTAGGTTTCTACATCATGTGAAGTTACTATAGTGTGTACTAATTGGCACCCTTGTTGATAACCTCAGCTGAAAGAGCAAGGATTAAGAACCAAATTGCAACCTCCCAGAAGAAAATCTTTAAAAAGAATTGTTAACTGGAAGGCTCTGTTGACTTCCTACATTTGTCTGAGGTTCTCAGGGGAATGAAACATATACTCCTCCCTTTTCCATTCAAAGACATGAATATACAGTTTTTAGTCAGGAATGTATAGAACAGGCTACCTGGGAATGAAACTGCTTTATCTCTGTGAGATTCATAAGTGCAGAAGTATTTCAATATATGGCTGAAAAGATGGTTCACTGAACCTAATTCTTACAATGATTCTTCATTTCATCAGAGTTTAAATGACAGTGTGGGGGAGATAGTTCTACATACCTGTTAATCCTGCTCTGGACCCTTTTCGCTGAACTGTAGAGGTTTTGGTCTTGAGAGTTTTATCTTATCTAGGGTTCAGAGGCCACCTAGTGAAATGCCTCACACATTGTGGCTCCTAGTGTAGTATAATTCTTAAACATGTCCTTAAAGTAAACTACATAAACAGTTTCTTAAGGTTTTATTAGTATGGCTTTAACAAGTATGTCTTTCTTTCAAAGCCAACAAAGATTGACCAAAATTGAGGAATGGATGGTGTGGTCAGCTCCTAGAGCAAGACAAGAGGGTGTTTTCATGGTGCTGAGCAGCAATATCTCATGGTCAGTGACTGAAATTATTCTGACTGCATTTAAGTTCTGCCCTGTCATCTGAGACAATGTGTAACAGCACCACATGCCTGTAAGATGCTGTGATCAGAGTTACTTATCCAATTAATTCTGTACTCCTTAATAGGCACTACCTTGATTTGAGTGACTTAGCTCTTCCCCTCCACCCTTCCATGTCAAGCACCAACACGTTCATGGAGTCCATCTCAGAGTGTGAATGGTAGAGTAGTAATTTACTCTTAAGTGTTGGTCTGTGAAGGGAAGAATGTAAATGAAAGGACAAGTGAATGAAGAATCAGAAATAAAAGCTCCTAAATTAATTAGGTTGGTGGTATATTATCTCCTAAGTTATCAAATGTGCGAAAGCATTTTTGGAACTTATTTACTTTTTATTGTGAACTCTACCATTCTAAGTACAGCCTGTGCTGTTACTCTTCAAAAACTAATATTCCAGTTATGTCTGCTCTTGTGAAACAGCTTCTCAATCATTCTTTTCAACATCCACTGTAATCATAGCACAAATCCCTATTATGATGGGCACATAACTCACTTTCTGTCTCTCTCTAAAGACCAAATACCAACACTGCTTGATAGCTCAACAAACACTTGTGCTGGAGAAGGACTGCTGTCAGTCTGCCTTACGCTGTACTTCTACCAATCTACCACAAAGTAACTTTATGGCTTCATTTGGCTTTTCTAGTTTGTAGACCAAGTGTGGATTTTACTCTGCAAAAGTAAAAGTGTCTGTATTCTGTTAAGAAAATTATTGAAAAACTATGGCTGATTGTAGTTATTCAGAACAGTGTCATATTCTGAAGCAAATATTATCAGTACTGGGAAGTCCTTAACCACAAAATATTTTATTTGTGTAGTTACAATGGAGTTTTGCCCTAAGGAACACTTACAAATGTGCATTTGGCCTGGTGTAGTTCAGTTCTTTATGGCTTTTTATTTTCTTATTAATTCCCCTTTTCTTATCCATGAATAGAATAACAACACTCATGAAACACTTTTGAAAGCAGTTTATATGTCTTGAAATACAATGAACTTCTGAGGAACAGTTATTTTACTTACCCTGATACATTTTATTTTTAACATTTTCATTTTACCTGAAAGAGAGGAGTTAGGGAACCCTTATAAAAGCATTGTAACTCACTAGCATTTTTGGTTTTCCTCACACTTTCATCTCTGGATAAGTTAGAAAAATTTCCTAAACGTCCTTAAACTGATAAAGACACTAACTTAGAGCTGCTCATAACACATCAGATTTCAAACTCAAAGCACAAAATGGAATTCTTCTATTTCTACTGTGTCTGCCGGAGAGCAGGAACAAGTACTTAACAAACCTGTTTACATTCATGTCCTGGGGCTCACTGCAGTAAAAGAATTGCCCCATTTGGTTTGAGACCAGCCAGCTTCACAGGTTTCCCCTGTGCGATAGGAGCACTGCAAAAAAAAAAAAAAAGATGATGTCCTCTCCTCAACATACATGTTCTCTTAGTGTACGTATGTTTTTAAACCTTACTGCCATTTCCTCACGTGTACCTTTTCTTCCTTGCCACTGACTGAGTTAGCAGTGCATCAGCTTGCTTTCTTCCTAGTAAGAAATAAGAACCTATTAACTAGATTTCAGTCAGGCTTTAGGGTAACCATTCTGCCATTCATTAATATTGGACAGGAGGGTTGAAGGGCTGGGGCATTATTCTGACGATTGTTCTTTGATAATTTTTGGTGTCATAGCATATTTATTTTTCAGACTGATCCTTTTTAAAACTTTAAAATTATGTATTTAGGTATATATTACAAGTATGGATATAAATGTTTGGTGTTTATTGTTTTTTGTTTTTTGTTTAATAGAATTGGTAATAGATAGGACTCTGGCCAGTCTAACTGACTGACCATATGCATTTATAAAATGGTTGACCTTCCTGTTGCTTGGCCAAAATTTTTCTCTGGAATTCCTATGCTTTCCTCTCAATGCAGAAAGAGGGGCTGGTCAATGCCTTAATTATAAAATATTTAATTACATGCTCAGAAGAGCACTATGTTTATCTTAACATCTGCAGATGTTTGTGCTTTCTTATGATCAACGACATGTTTCTTGGAAAATGCAAAAATTGAGACAATTATTTATCTACAGTTTGTGAAATAACATGAAGTGGAACTTCAGAAGCTGTTTTGTAGTTCTTTGTACTATTTTGTGAATGTTGAATATTCACCTTTGTTGCAATGATCAGGTTTTGTGGCCAAGTAGTTTGCCATGCCTTGAAGTTTGTGACAGCTTGCTTTGTTTCAAAAGATTTTCTATTAAGATGATTATACAATGCATACCTTTAAGTTTCAGGGGTTTTTTAATGATGTGGTGATTTCACTGTGTGATTACAACAGTATTTTTAATCTTGATGTATAGTGTACAATTAAAGCAAGATACTTAAACCAGTATCTTTTGGATGTTAGGATGCTGGAGGTTCCCGGAATGGCTTCTGAGCAGAATCAAAACAGCATTTGAAAAAGATCACACTGAAAAAATAACACCCGAACAGTTAACAGCCTGCTGTCCACTACCCCCAACATTTAATCAGCAGTCTTTTTAGCTGATAGAGTCCTAAGTGATTTTTCTTTCCTACTTAAGGCTATTCTAGATATGCTTGCTAAGTGGACGTAACTGTACTAGTATATTTTATGTTAGCAAGTCATGATAGAAAAGTGCTTGAAGTTCAGGGGGCATTTGTCTCCTTTCTCACAAATTCATTTAAATACCAGTCTTGCCATAGCTTTAACTGGGGCAGACAACCATACAAAAATGACTTGAGATAAAATGAAAATAATGGACTGAGCTAGGTGCCGGGGGTGGTAGTTACACTGCATGCACATCAATAAGCATTGAGTGTTATTCTATGCTAATGTAAGCCTGATGGATCAGCTTTCGCTTTTAGCCTAGAGGACCATTAAGCACTAGAAGCTGGGTCAAACTGATATAGTAAGGCAGACGTACCCTAACGGTTGGCAACAGTAGTTAACAAGCAGTAATTTGCTATGTGTGAGACTAATGTTGTTTAAAATCTTCATGATCAGAACAAAGA
Source organism: Falco biarmicus (assembly GCF_023638135.1). NCBI lineage: Eukaryota > Metazoa > Chordata > Aves > Falconiformes > Falconidae > Falco > Falco biarmicus. The sequence continues at coordinate 15,631,901 of NC_079299.1, forward strand.
TCAGAGAAAGGACAATACTTCTTTGTTTAATATCCTTCTGCAAACTCGATTCATTTTGGAAAGAAAACCACTAAGATGCAAACATGAATAAAGCGCTGAACAGTTCATTTGGAAACCGTTAATTTACTGTTGTATGCTACAGAACATCAAAGCATTGAATACGATTTTCAGAAAATGTAGGGAAATTCTCATAGGATAATACTGCATAATTGAAACATACAAGGTATTATTTTATTTCAAATTAAATACAATTCATTGCTCCTTTTTTTTATAGCCCTGAAAGTATAAAAATAAAAGTCAAATGACTGAATTATAGAAATATTCTGAAGGTAAATTAGAAAAAATTTGCTGTTTATGTAGATCTGACTCTGAAGATAATTTTGTCCTTGACATCACAAGAACATGATAATAAAGCATTATCTATATTCTGTTTTGCTTATGCCTAGGCACTGTTGCCTCAGATACAAGTACTGTTTAAGTAGGTGGCCAGACTTAGCTGAACATACTTCCAAATTTAGAAGAGTTATTTGTTTTCCATCTGTTCTTTAAAATATTTTTATTCACAGGTTTTTTTTCAGATTGCAGTGTGTGTGTGTAACTGCTGTGTGTAGAGCTTTTGATAACCAAAATCACATTGGTACTGCTGATGAATATTAACAAAAATCAATATAATGTGTTAAGTAAGATATATCCCTGTTATGTTTCAAAGGCATACTGAGAAACTAGACTGTAGTTTGTTTAGGCTTTGATCTTTTTGTTTCACTGGTGTGGCCTTATGCACTCTCAGCTTAACTTTGTCGAGGCCTATTTACAACTTATGTTGTCAGGGCCACGGTTTGTAGTGCGTATTGCATTTAGTCAGTCTTCTATTGGGAATTATTTTTTTTTTTGTCCTTGCTAGTTCAGCACAGTTTGGTGGGGGAAGATGAAGTGTAGTAACACCCTCTGTAAGTTTCAGAGATTCCTTTCGCTTGTCACAAACTAGGGAGCCCTCTTGCATGACAGAAATACTGTAATATTGCCTAGTCCACTGGACAACGCTGAAGAAATATGTGGATTGAAGACAGGAAAATTTTTAAAGTATCTGAGTAAGATGACATGGTTCCAGATTACCTGGCCTTCAAATCATATTCATGTTATCTGTGTAATGCAGAAATAATAGCTGTTTCCTATCTTAGATCTAGAAATAAAATTTTCTCTATATCGGTCATCAATTATAATATTCCCAAAACCTGTAACAGATGGTTTTAGGTTTAGTGACACAAACATTGTGCAAGAAAGGTGAATTTGTTTTCCTTTCCGCTTATCTGATACTTTGCACTTATTTGATAACTACTGGTGTTGGGATTTTTTGAAACTTACAAAGCAAAGAAATTAGCTGTGTCTCTCTCTTAAAATGTCCTTTGGACTGTTAGCCTTTCCTTTAGCAATTTTTTCCCTAGTTTTTACATACCATGCTTAAGTTTAACAACTTTTTTTCTTCATGATGCTTTTGACTGTGTGAATTATTTTCGGTTGTGTCATAAACTTGTTTGAATTTCAGCACATATTGAAAAGATAAACCTATGCCAGCAATATTTCTTTTACTCCAGGCAAAATTTGTGTTTGGAGGTTTCTTCCTTCAGTGTCTGGCTAGCCTTGATGTTTTATGTAGAGGCATTGTTAGAAGTTGGTTTTGTGTAGCATAATCTTATTGATTGAAATGTGTTTACTTTCCCAACAGTGACAATAGGAATTTATCATTTAGCTTCCACGTAATTAGAAGAATACTTGTAAAAAATGGGAGTTAAAAAACACATCTCAGTTCACAGAATAGAGAATATAGAAAGGTAGGTAGTTTTTTTCCTGTTTGAGGGCATTACAGGAAAAAAAAATACTGAGATAAATGCCTGTTAATTGCTGATGTCTTCTTGTAGCAGGTGTGGTACTTTTGTACTGTGTGTGAAAAGGTGAGAGTAACTCATCACAGAATGGGAGTAAAAGTCCAGAGATCAGGTATTTTGAGAATACATTTTAAGAAAAAAAACCCCAAAAAACCCAAAAAACCCAAACAAACAAAACCCCACCAACCCAAAACTTGTGATTTCCTATTATTTCTAAGATACTAAGAAAGGAGAAAGAATAGTATACACTGAAGAGTTGAACAACCTGTCTGTGATATTGCAGGATCTACAGATGTGTTTTTGTGGAGGATCTAATGTATTATCAGTGGGAAAACTTCAGTAAGTCTTAGATAAAGGATGAAAATGAAAGGAACACGCATAAGAGATTGGTCTTTATCACAGCTATAGGCCTTTTTGCATTTTCTGAAGCATAATGGCAGCAAGCAACAGTTTCAGAAAATATTTAATGCCTATATAACTAAAGACAAGATCAGACCTCAGTATTTCCTGTCCAAATTAGCATCAGAGAACATCGATCTTGAGATTTCTGTGAAAGTTTAGTGAAAGGTGAAAATGTAGATTATTGGCTTTGTCCCTTTCTAACTAAAGCAGCTTGGCAAACATGTTAATCTTTGAATAAACTCATAGCAAAAAGGGAGAAGACCATTTGGGACTGTTGGGCATCTCAGGAGAATTGTACACAGAAGCTTCAAATCATCCTTTATCCACTCAGGCTGCACTTATGCTTCTTCACTTGGTCCCTGGTGGGCTGACTTTTTGGCTTGACTTTTCAGCTTAAGTCAGCTACTTTGACAGTAGTTAGCAAAATCAGCATACTAAGCACAGGACCATCTACTCAAGATGACACAAATTTAGATGAGCCTGAACTTACTGTCCACAATGTGGACACAGTTTGGAGAATTACCTACATACTCTGCTGTCATAAGTAACCACCAAGACTGCAGCCATGTTGTAGAATTGATAGAATTTAAGAGTGAGAACTGCCACACAAGAAACAGAGGGAGTGGAAGCACACTATCTTCTCATTTAGGTAGGTCCTAAACATTTACTGGAACTATTTGAAAATTAAAAAAGAAATTGCTCTGAACAAAGGTGCTAAGTTATCTTCATATTTTATTCCTGAGTAAGGAATCAACTTAAAAAGAATTCAAATCAGACCCTTTGTGGCACAGGACTACAAAACACCTGCTATGAAGAGAGATGCAGTTTTTCTAACGAGGATATGATACCAGGTGAGCTAAAACCACTGATGATACCAGTTCTTACAAACTTGAGCAGGGGACAACATGCCTAGGAAAAGGGCTGAGATGGTACAGGTGACAAAGCTTATTAAGATTATGTGTACTGATGAGGAATTCCAGGCATATATCTAACTTGTCATTCCAATATAAATTGGTGACTGAGTGAATTGACTCTGGGTCAGATCTCTCATTCATTATCATGACCTGTTGTCTTGGTGATTGGCTGGGAACAGACTTGAAGGCGACTAAGACTTTTAGGAGTGACATAGAACTTTGGAAATTGCATCCTGAATTGCCCACAGAAAGGAAAAGAAAGTGAGAATGCTTTGGATATTGCTGTGGAAGAAAAGAGGTTAAAGAATAGGAAGAGCTTTCATTAAGGTGTTAAGGGGGTTTTTTTGTTGACCTGCAGTATTAACAGATTGTGAAATCGTGCAAGGAAATACAGATTCATTCCCACCGTTTACTCTGATGTCTATGACTTCCCAACAACGTGGGTTTAAGGAAAATGAGACTGGGTTTGGGAGGAGTGAAAGTTTTCATCTGGGACCTGTAAATACTTACAAGAACCCCATATTAAAAGGCAAGCTTTTTCCACTTCTAGTTTGTTTGAATTAACAGGAGAATTTTTATTAAAAAAAAAAAAAAAGAGCGGAATAATTTAGACCATCTGTAATATACATAAAAATAATAAAAGTGGCTATTACAAATTGTGATGGGGAAACGAATATTAATTGCATCTTGTGAACTGATGCATAGAATTATTACGTCATAAATTCAGAACTTTTTTAGTTAACAAGGATTTGCAGTGTCTTGGTAAAAATTTGGGAAACTAGTTGCTGTTTTGCTTTGGAAGAGAGTATTTCTGAGGAAGAGGACAAGATATATTAAATGTGGATTGTAGCATGTAATTGATGTTTAAAATGGGATTTAGTAATAGTGCAAGTTTACAATTCATTATGTTTTAATGAAAAAAGTTTCTTCATAAGACATTTTAGATGTTCTTTCTTTTTAAAATAGAACTGTAGATCTGCAGTGCCTGTATCAATATTGTAATGTAATACCCTACCTTCAAAGAAAACTACAGTTTTAATACTGTTTATTCAAAGTACATTTAAAATGATGACACTACAAGATTCTAGAATTACATTGTCATGAAGTGGAAGTACAAAGTTTTAATAATTCTCTGAAGCTCAAGAATTTTGAAGATGGAAATGATATACATCATGGTCAATGTGGTTCTCATTTAGCTGTTTATATTTTAAAGGGGATATATTTGAAAGGACCTGCAGCGTGTGAGTATAATGTTAACAATGTGTATTTTCAACCCATTTATTCTTTTAATAATTTTGTGTGCTATATTAATAGATGTAGTTTACTTTTAATGTGCTTTGCATAATGTCCTTATGTTAAGTAAATGGGGAGATTATAGGAAATAATTGACTTTGCATATTGTATTTTTTTTATAATTTTGTCCCTTTGAAGATACAGGGCTTCATAATCACATCAAACTATTAGTGATGACCTATTCTTGTAAAGTAAGTCAAGTAATCATATCTGCATTATTTAATTACACTATTTTAATAGAAAAATAAGAGATTACAATGGCTACATAAGATGTATAACAGGATGGGAAATACAATAGCTTTCTGTTTCTTGAAGACTGGATACAAATCAGAAAAATATAAGTTTAATCAGAAAAAATATAAGTATTTTAATGTATCAGGTTGACAGGATTTTAGGACATATGCAGAACTATTATGTAATTTCACAGAATTGTCAAGTTTTATTTGAAGAGGTCTAGGTTTGGTCTGCCTGAACTATAAAAGCAAGATAGGTAAGATTTTGAGAGTGAGATTATTTGGACTATCCTGAAGATAATTAGTAGTTCGTACCTATGAAATATGATAATTCATTTAAAGACATAGAGATCATATTACAGGTTATAATGTTCGTGACATAACCCTTTTGCTGAATGCTTAAGCGCCAGGCTCCCCATACTTTGAGCTTGTATATCACTAATCATATGTAGCTACTTCAAGGACAGAGCATTTTCTATGTAGTCAAACATTTTTCATGGGCGTGAGCAGACTAGAATGGAGCAGAGAGCTATTGCTTTTGTAGCTTCTCCACCTTCGCTAATTAGGTACCAAGGCAAATAAAGTTTAGGATTCTTTGATTTTGGTAGTATTTTCTCTTCAGTTTGTGCTTTATGTCTTTCTTTCTTTGTTTTTTGTTTTGTTTTGTTGGTTTTTTTTAATTTTCTTACTTATACAGCAGCAATGAGTACAATAATATAATTACTTTCTGACTTTACTAGTATAAGTTGCAGGCAGATGGTAAATAACAAGCTGGAGGTGATTGTATAGTAAACCCACTGATCTTGATAATAAACATCCCAGTGAAAACACAGAGAGCAGGTATGAAGACATTTTAGGTGATCAAAACAACCGGACAGGAAAAAAAAGGCTGAATGTGATTGGATGATTTAGTACAGGGTTATCAGAAGTAGGAACACTTCCTACATAGTTAAGTATAGCCATCTGTTTTTTAGAAGGAAAGAAATTTCCTAGTCCATGTATGATTCTAAAAAGGTATTTCAAATCTGTAGGAATATCTGTTTTTAAGGCTTGTGAGATTGTTCTTACAAAACACTTGGCTTTGATTGAGTAATATCTGGAATAGGTTTTTCATCTCCAGAATTAGAAAGACATCAAGATGACAGGTCCAAACCATGAGTTACTACAGTAATGTAGTATTTTAAAGCAATCTCCGTTCCTAAAACACAGGCGAAAAAGAGCTTTTGTAAAATTATGGGTATTACTCACAGAAAAGCTTTGATTTATTTGGTAGATTTCTCTGTTCTGCTTAAATAGGTAGCAGGTTGGGGAACAGATTTCCTTTCTTTTGAAAATTAAATTTAAAAATAGAGTTTTCAATTTTTTTATTTTCCAGCCTGGAAATCTAATCTAATAATGATAATTAAAACAAAACATCTGTGAGTGAGAGGAGACAACATTATGCTGTAGTGTCCCAGCCTTTCTCTTTCATTTTAAAGGAATTTATTTATTTGACCACATGAGTTATGTTTTTTTGTATTTTTGGGGGTGTGCATGTGTATTGTAATGCAAGCTGGGAGGCCAGGGAGTGGTTCCATGATGTTAGCCTAGTGGAGGAGAGAAAGCCTAGTATCTTCCCTTTCAGTGGTACCATGTGTATCAGCTTCATGCAGTGCTTGGTTTACCTGGCCACTGCTTTTCTGCCCCCTTGGCTGTCCTTGTGCTGCTGTCCTCTGTCCTGTGTTGAGTAAAAGAGCTACGTATCTGTGGAGTTAGTCAGTATATCGATCTCAAGGAAAAATAATTATTTTGGAGGTTTTGGGTGGATTAGCCATTCATGGATGTTTCTGTACCACGCAGCATCGCCAAATCCAGTGCAGGCATGGCACTGGGAATGTATTGCTGGGAGTGAGGAGAGGAGAGAGGCTGTTTCTCTGGGCACTGAACCACTGTTAGATTGGATTACATCACATAGAGCATTTTGAGATGCAATTTTATATCCTTGAAAGTAGAAGTCCTGCTTAAGACAACAGACCCAGGTTCATATTTGCTCTGATTCGGGTAGAGAAAAGACTCAAAGCTGATGAGATTTGACAGTACGGTTAAGCCGATCCAATGTCTTAACTGTGCCCAAAGGGAGGTTCTGCATTCCTCTCTACAAACTCCCACCCTGACTGCATTTCCACCACTTCCCTAGCCACCAACATGGTCACTGTTCTGATGCCACATCAAACTGTACAGAGGCAGAATGGAGGTGGGGACTGTTGATTTGAATTTTTTTTTTTTTTTTTTTTTTTTTTTTTTTTTTAGGTCTAGTGTTCTAGACCTAGTCAGAGGAGTGTCAGTCATGGCATGCCTTTGGGTTTTGTTTTCTTCCAAAGGGGTGGGAAAGAAATGTCAGCCTGTGAAGTGAATTGAGTTATGCTTTATGATGCTAAGGTAGTCTTTTTTTATTAATTAAAAAAACAAAATTGGAAAGCGAGATGGAAGGATAGCTTTCCCCCACCACTGGAAGAAAGTATTTCTAATACTGCTCCTAGATTTTCAAGTAGTAGTGAGTGGCCAAGTACATGCTCATGTTTGCCTTTTGACAATATTTCAGTTTCCTTGTAGCTCTCTCATCATTAAGACGTGGTGGGGATATGTAGAGAACAAATGGTGCTGTTGTTTGTCCCAGTCAAAGAGATACTGGAATGTGTCTTAGCTATTTTCTTATGTTTCTTTCCCACTTTGGTAATTTAGTTTGGGCACTGCGTGTTCTGAATAATATTTATTCCTGTATCAAACCTCAATAAATAAATAAATCTATGCTTTGCAAAACTCTGATTTCAGTAACGTTCCTGTTTTAAGACCTTGCTTTTGTATTATGCTCTTTTAAATTTGCTCTAATCAAACCGATAGCAGAGTGGTGTATGGTATTCAATATCTGCTTAGCTTTAATCTCTCTGTTAATGCTATTCCTCTTGGAGAGCTGTGCCCAGTATTTTATTTATTTTGATAATATGTGCTACTTGACAGAGTGAATCTTTGGTATGAGAGTCTCTTTGCTGTAATGTTACTTTACCTAGGCTTCTAAATACATTGTCTAGTTTAAATTTGCCCTTTTGTGCTAGCATAATTTTGTTACCCATGCCAGTCTCTCAGGCATTGAAGAATAATGCCTTGAAGTATTCAAATAGAATAATGATCCCTAGGATTAAATGTAGAGGGGTAGTGGCTGGAGGCAGAAAGGTGACATTTTTGTAAAATTAGATATATCTAGTCTTTGTATCTATAGAGTAAGAAAACTTACTTTTGTCTTCTTGATTTGTCAACAAAACTACACTGACTTTCTGCACAATTGCTTGCTTTTAAATTAAGTCAGATATATTGATTTGAGAAATGTAGACAGAAAACATTGAGTGCTTTTCCATGGGTGTGTATGTTTGTGAATATATTACTCAATCTGATATTATTTGGGACTTCGAAGTTGAATGTATTTTAATGTTTTCCACCTTCTTTGTGAAGTTATTCTCATGCAACGCTGTTGTGTTTGATGAAACTATTACCTAAAGAGAACCAGCCTCCTCCTACTTAAAAGTTTCTCAGTTTTACTTCAACTTATGCTTTAGAAGGAAATGTCTTTGATTGTGGGCCAGCTAATACATCACAGCAGATAACACTGTGCTAACGACAGGGGAATTTTTGTTTTTCTGCAAAATTGCATTTATTGAACTGAAGTAAAGAGTTCAGGGGCTGCGATTTTCTATCCCAAATCACCTTGCTACTACTTAGACTCCCGGCAGAAGTTGGAGTTTGTTATAGGAAACATGGAAATGCTTTTAAAGTAATGACTTTGAGGTAAACCATCAGCAAAAGTGGGGACACCTGCTGTTAACAAAAGCGCCTGCACATTCATCAGCCTTGCATGCCCGGCAGAGGGAACCGCCGAGTGCGAGCCGGGCCGCGGGTGCGCAGATCCTATAGGTGGCAGCAGTCACTGCGGTTTAGGCGGTCAACAATGGCGTGATTCATAGGTACGAGAATAAAGATGTCATAGCTAAGGCAGTGGGATCTTTCAGCGCAAAAGTGCTGCTGTTTGAGAGATGATCAGTGAGAAGAATGCCACTTAATTTTTGAGTTTGCTTTTAAGGTTTGTTCTTTGCCTCTAAGTTGTATTTTTAATATTGTTCCTAGACAGATTTTAAGGGAGCCAGCATTTTATAGTGCCATGCTATGAAATGTAGTTATTTGAATAGTGAGAGGGGAAGACCTGATGGGAATTTTAAAAAAGAGCAAGCTCTTATTAAACCTGATGCTGGAATTACAAATACTATGTTACCATCTAAGCTTTTCTCTGATACTCAGAAGATCTAATGGTGCAAAGTAAACAGTATTGCTTTACTTTTGAGATGCTTGGCTGAAACCAGGTTGTTTTTCTAAACTAAATGTATATTTGCTGCAATCTTTAATAACACAGTGGTTATACTTAAACTTCTGTGCGTGAAGAAGCCTCAGAACTGAGGTAGCATATTCACTGAATCATTTTTGCTCTCTGGAATGGAGAGAAGCTTGCCATTTCAACTTCACAAATATAAGAGCTTAGTTAAATTACCCCACCTGAATTACTATGTGCTGCTTGTAAATATATTTTATTGTATATGCCACTGGGCAAGTAACTGCTGTTTCATTTTTAACCTAAAGCCCCCACCTTTTATAAGTGACAGGTGAACTGAATTTGATCTCTTTCCTTCAGAAGTATCACAGCACAAGAAATATCATGCCCTGGTGCTGAAAAACTAGGGTTTTTTTCTTCATGTTTTTATCACGCTAAATATTTTACCTAGTAATTTTTTCAAATTGTGTTGAAAATCATTGAAACTCATCTCTTCTTTTAAGAAGAAAAGAGTACAGTCACCTCACTCATATTGTTTCAAATAAAGTGGTTAGAAGTGGGCTTTCTAATATGACAATAAAACAATAAATAAAACCTGTTTACTCCTGTATCAGTGCAGATCTCTCTTTCCTGGGTGAATGCATTATTGTACCTTCCTGCATATATAAATACATTCTTAGATGGAACACTTGCCTAGCTAGCATTTTTCACTGTTAAAGCCTTCACCTGTCCTCTAGGACGTACTTTCGTGTAGGTACTATATAATGTTGGGAACTTCTCCATATTAGTAGTTTGTGCAATATCACTGGAAGACAAAATTTTAGACAGTTATTGTTAAATCCAGTTTACAGGTAAGAAAGTAATAATAAATCTCTTTTTGTTCTATGTTTAACAGTCTTACTGTGCTTTAATGGATGCTTACAATGTAATAAAATTAACAGCTTAAAATGTAACTGCAGAATTTGGGTTTTGTTTTGATATGTGTAATAGTCCTCTGTTAAGTCTATAGAAAGGGGCATTATCTTTAGAAAAAAGTGAGGTTTTTTTATAGGGAAGTACTACTTATTACCATATGCACTGAGACCCTCAGCTGCTGTATTTCTATATCACAAGCGAGCTAATAAATAAATGATTTCATATGGCCTTTGAAGTTCAACTGTTTTCAGTGAACTGTCTAAATAGAATCATTCATCAATCAGGGGCAGAATTAATATATAGCTTTGAAATAGTCTTTAAAACCTGTGAAAAATGTCTTACAGAACGAGACAGCACCAAAACAATTTATTAGTCAAATCTTGTTTGACATATTTGAGGCAGTAGCTCTGTTTGGCAGACTCCTGTGGGCCTGCTGCGTGAATCAGGTGAGCAGGATCAGGACCTCTCCATGGTTTTTGTCTTCTTACAAGCTGTAGCTGTGCATACATAGCATTCCTCTATTACAGAGAGACAGAAGAAAAATACATTTTAAAATGTTTGAAATGGTGAATAAAACTTTCCAAATACTCAAAACATTAATTAATTTCAGCACAGCTTTTCTTCCCTGTTGACAGTGATTATAATTGACAATATTTTAGGATTATTTTTTTAATTCTCATTGATTATTTTCTTAATTCTTCTTCATGTTGTCAGATGTTCTTTGCTAAATATTATCCAGTAAATACTCAAGTAAGCAACATTATTTTAATAACAAATTGATTCAGAATTGCCCACAAAATTCTGATTTATTTTTCTTCTAATTCTTCAGTGACAGGAAACAAAACAGTTGTTGCTGTGTGCTTTGTTCTTTATGTGAACGTCAATCACTGGCTTCTCTGCACCTAGGAGAGTTTTAGTTTTGAGAACTACAGCATATGACTTAAATTCTGTAGAGCATTAAAAACATTTCTGAGAGATGATGATGAACGCTGAGCTTATGTCAGTGTAAGCAAGCAGTTTGGCAAGTGGAAGCAGATCATTAGATCAAAGCAGTTGGTGCTAAGGCTTGTATATTTGCACTACAGCAGTTTAGCTTAGGGATTCTACCTCAGACTAGTTTTGGTTTGGACCGTTGGATGAAATGCCCTCATCATAGGTGTGATTTGAAGTTGTTCAAGGGATCAGTCATTGGTTTGGACCCCTACGTCCCTATTACAGTGCATTTGATGCACACCTAGAGTGGAGCTTCTGACTGAGTCTCCTCTGGAAAGAATCCAAGTCGACACACCAGTGTTGAGTGAGGATAGCAGGGAGGTTCAGTTCACTTAAACCAGAGCGTGTATGTAGGTGCAGCCTCAGAATTCCCAATGCCTTCAGAGTGCCCCAGAGGATAGAAAAGCTTGGTACTTTGGAAAGTATTGGAAGGAAAGAATTATTACCTCTGCAAAGTGGTCATGGAAATCAAGGTGCGCTTTGGGGAAAAAGCCCAAGATGTTAACATTACTTTTGAAAATAACTGGTAAATTTCTGAAAATTTTTACAGAGTGCTGTTGTGGGGATTTTCTATGATTAGATTTAAGCACTATAATTGCATTTGATATGTTTTTACTGTGTAAATCCAAGGAAAGCTCGAAGCATAAACTACCATTTGGAATATCACTGTGAGTTAATTTAGTAACTTCAGTATTTCTCTGTGGTTTCATTAAGGTCCTTTTCTCTCCCACCGCTTCTTTTTTGCTATCAACACCTTTCATGGGTTTCATTCATCCCTCATTGTTCTTACTGACTCTTTCTTTATGCACCAAAGGTGATTTTATTGCAAGAGAGCTGATGTGAATTATCTTGCATAAAATGCTGGTGGAAATGGAAAACCGGACAAAAGTCATCAGTGAAGGGGTATGTGTGTATTTTCTCTGATCTATGCTCAGGTAGCTGTATCTTGTTTCCAATAGTAAGACAATTTTCTAGTGTTGGTACTTTCATTGTGAAAAAATTAATTCTTCCTCCTGTCCTCATCCAGCTTCTTTTGCATTGTCACCCAGAGGGGTTGTCTCTTGAATGATCTTTTCTTTCAGTCCTGCTTATAAGAAATGAGCTTAAAGGGAGTAAGGAATAAAATTGGGATGTTTGTTTTATTTGGAAGAATATATTTCACTATAAAATTTATGGGTTTATGCCTCTACCTTTATAATTAATGCTATATACCCATTACTGCCTGCAACACACACCTTATGTCTTCATGTTTGTTTGGATTGTGACCAGTATAAGAATGTAAGAACCCCCATACTGTATCAGATCAAAGGTCTGAAACGGTCTCCTTTTCTAAAGAGGTTATCGGTGATTCTCCAGGAAGGAAAACTATACAGAGTGCTGTTTCTCTGAGACATTCCCCTGGCTTGTGTGCATCTGTGACTTAGGAACTTACTCAGTTAAAGATTGTGCCTATGTTATTTTTTTTTAATAGTTTTAATGATGTATCTTCCATAAATTGTCTAAATACTTGCTGGATTTATTTACACATCCAGTGGCAGGGTGTTCCTCATTTAACTCATTTAATCATTAATTATGTAAAAGGGTAGCTTTCCATGTTTGTTTTACATTGCTGCTATTTAAGTATGCTCATGAAATACAGATTAATAATAAAACCATATTAAAATGAAGTCCCTACAAAGAAATATCATGCTTGTGCGCTCCTTACTTAAATGAGAATTTCTTACAATCATGACTGTTTATTTCTCACTGTGCTGAGACAATGTGTATGACCACAGAAAGAAACATTAATTTTCCCAAGAGTATTGTGTTTCTTCAGTCTTGTAAATTGCAATTACTGGGACACAGCAGCAGCAGCCCCCAGAACTCGTTGCTTATTACCTTCATTTTGTACCACGGACAGATCCCAGAATGGATGGGGATCTGCCTTTCAGCATTCCAGTAAGTGCTGCTCCGCTTCACTGTTTCCTTTTCTTCTTCCTTCCACAAAGCAGCAGGTTCTGAATAGAATGTTTTGTAGAGTTCATCCCAAATTGACATTGGTTAAGGCAGTGGCTAATAATTTGGGAATGTCTGAAAAGAAATATAAGGGTGTTTATGCTGTTCTATGTTTTTATTCAGTTTGGGACCTATACATATGAGAGAGATTGATTTCTTATTTTGTAAAAATACTCTTATTTTGCATCCTAATAATGTGTTGTTACACTTGCTTCCAAAGATTTTTCCTTTTATTTCATTTTAAGACATTTCTGTTGGTTTTCATTTTTTCATGTTTTTTCAAATATAAGTTGCAGAAAAAAACCCCTATGTATTACTGATTGCTTTATATACATCAGTTCTAATTTTTTTCTTCTTTCCAGACACAGTGGAAATGCTTTAACACCTCTGGTTCAGATCCCACTCGTTTTCTCTTAGAATTTGCATTGCACTTGTGGACCTCTTTTATCAGTAGTGTGGGTTACCTGTGTTCAAGTAGAGAAGGTATTTAAGAATTTATTTAATCAGAGGATCATAGAATCATTTAGGCTGGAAAAGATGTTAAAGATCATCAAGTCCAACTATTAACCCAGCACTGCCATTGAAGAATGCCCAGCCTGCTGGACCCCTTGGCCCTTCAGGCCTGTCTCCCAAGGGACTCTGTCAACCAGGCTCTTACACAGGCTAAAGTTGGCCCCCTGAAAGTCCAAAGTAGCGGTTCTGTTGACCTCCCTCCTTACTTCTCCAAGAATCAAAGACTCTTATCATCTTGTGATCACTATGCCCAAGATGTCCTCCAAGAACCATATCACCCATCATATATTGCTGTTATTAAAAAATAACATTCCATTTGTTCTTTTGACCAATGTTTTGTGTTAAATATGTATGTTTTCTGAGCTATATACAAGAAGAAAGTTTTTCCTGAAAATAACATTGTTAATCTAATTACTATGTATCTCAGCACAACTTGTTTTAACAGGGATATGAATCTGTCTCAGTATCTATGGAGTTTTTTGTTGTTGGATTCTTTTTCAAAGTTTTCACCAGTCTGATCTGAACCACTCTGCTGCTTGCGAGTGTGATGATTCTTGTTTTCCATAGGATGAACAAATCTACAACAATAATAATTTTTATACAAATTGAGAAGCTGGCTGTATTATATCTTCCACATTATAAAACAGATGATTTGTTATAATTCTGTCTCCTGTATTCTTTTTCTGGAATTTGCTCTGAATAGTTTGAAATCTTAGGTTCTTAATGTGACTTTATTATACTATTGCTAATAATTTTCTTCATTGCTTGCTGTGATTGACTTAAACTTTGCATTTATCCTTTTATTTATGGGCCTTTAAAAGTTCAGATACATCTATCATTTTTCTTTTACATATTCTTGCTAATCTACCTAAAGATTTCCAGTAGACTGAGATGTGCTTTTCTCTTAAAATCTGCTATGGTACAACCTTATCATGTTTATCATGGCACTTACATATATGCATCTTTAATGGTAGTAATGATGATTTTCTTTGCTACCTTCTAATTTTCCTGAACAGAGTTGGTTTTAGCAGTGGGGACAGTCATCAGTCACGTTCACTTTAGGAAGACTGTGCAACGAGAAAGCTTTGACCATATCACAGGAGGCAGGAGCACATGCTATAGTAACTACTGTTAAGTAAAAGCCAAGGACCCATTAGTAAGTTCCCAGGGAAAATATGTGGCTTTGTCTATTTCTTGTAATTATTACTTTAAAGACCAGGAGAACAGAAATTAATTTAGAACCTGCTCATTGCCACTGACAACAAATATAATTGTCATAACTTCAGCAAAGCTTTGACCAGATAAATATTGCACAACATATTTATTAATTTGTTTTATTTTATTGCTGTAACAAACATTATTTTTCATATGTATGCCTTTTCTTTTTAGTGTCCATATTAGATAATGGAAAATTTATGATACAGTGTGGTGTGCAATAGCTTAAGGTCAAATATATCTCCCTTCTTTTTCAGTTGGTTGTTCCTCAATGATTATACCAATCCACATGCTATAATGAATCATCTTCTGAATCTGATTTTCACTAAATTTTTCTCTGTTATTTCATTAGACCATGTCAATAATTTTCTGGTTTAGAAACCCATCTTTTGTAACTAGAACTGGTAACAATTGGAAAATTTAGTAATTCCGTTTTGTCATTGAAAGCAGAAGGATCAGTTTAAACAGGCATTAGATATTAACTGTGTTATCTGAGAGTTAGATATAGCATTATCAATATTGAAATGTTAAAACTGTATTGATTTGGGTTGATCTGGATTAGTTGTTACCCTGAAGTAGACACTATTTTTAAAATTAACAAGGTCTATATATTAGGTATGAACCATCAGATTTTTGTAAGTAAGTATAAAATTCAACAATATGACATGGGAAATCAAGTGACTCCAGGGGTAGTAGTTGTATATAAAGTGGGCATAAATAAACTTGGAAAAAATAACAGCTGTGTGACTTGACAGAAGTAATACTACTGTCTGCAAAATTGAGAATATTCACTGATTTCTCATGTAGCTGTCTTCTGAGGAAAGGCTCCGAGTCTGGAATCTCTCCAAGTAATTGATTTGCCTTGTGATACACAAACCTAAAAGGGATACTTTACCATTATTTGCTCTTCTCTAGGCAGAGTCTTCGGGTCTGACAATGGCTGAGTTTCTGTAGGTTGTTTTCCCCTAACTGAAAACATTTTCCAGCAGGGAAGTTAACACGGATAATAGGTCTTATAAGTGAAGCATTTGCATGAGACTCTGAAGACTAGTGTTTATTTCTTGGCTTTGCTATTGCATATTTCTGTAACTATAAATCACTTGGTGGCACGTCCAGAGGCCAGTGAGGTTGGTAGAACCACTTCTCTTTGTGTTAGTCTGGGTTTATGAGCACTTTACTCTTTTTATTATGCTTCATTTTCTAATCTCTTTGACAGTTGTATTCCTTTCTCTCTTCCCTCTCATTTTTCATGTTAAATGACATTGTTATGGGGGCTGCCCTTTATTATGTGTTTTTATGATTTAAAACACAGCGATGCATAGATGGGGCCTCTGCTTTTGTAATGAATGTTGATACTGCAGTTAAAAGATGGTGCTCTAGCTTGAGACCTTACATAATATTTCCCAAACCTGGAAGATATACATTGGGACATCTTAAATTTTATTCTGTGTTAAATCTCTGAGAGCCAGCAACAGTGGTTACAGAGCTGTTCTATTGCCTATTGGGGGATGTAAATTGGTTTGGAAAAGTGACTGTCTACTTTTTTTCCCTCCAGCCTGAGATGAAGTGGCTTGCTTATTGAATACTCTTATCCCTCAAAAGCCATGTACACATGACTGTACTTGTGATCTCTGCCTGAACTGGAATGGTGATCTACATACTGTTAAAGGGTATTTAGAGTAAATTCTCTCTGGGGTTAATAACCCTTCAACTATTCACTCTGTAGTCTAATCTTTTTCAGAACTGCCTTGTAAAAAATGCAAACCCAAAATAGCTTGTTAAACTTGTACTCCAAGGAAATTATTGTGTACTATATTTGAGTATCAAACATAATATTTGTAGTTTTTTCATCTCTAATTTTCTATCCTCAATAGTATTTTAAAAGTACAGTGGAAGCTTATTCTTGCATTTTAAGCAGAAAGGAAATGTTCTGAGTTTCTGTTTGCTTTGCCTGTACCAAATGGAATACTGTGCTGTGAATACTTTTTGCAGCTTGGGGTGCTGTGATAGTTTGTGTTGGTTTAGTTTTATGGTATTCACTTTTTAGCTTTTCTTAAATCATGTTGCTTTGTTTTCTTTGACATTTTGTTTGCTTATGAAGCAAAACACCTAAAACACTAATTTCTGGAGCATGGATTCATGCTATGTTTATTGATAGTTAGTCAGTCTGTCCTCTATACATAGAATTGTTAATTTCAGAAGGGCTTTATCCAGACACTCAGTCTCCTGAGTACTTTCTAAAATTAGATTCATTTATAGTATTTTGTAGACAGTGATGCTACTTCTTTTAAAGCTTTGAAACTTAAGCAGAGAGAGATTAAAATCAAAGTTCCTTGTGATACTGGCTGTCATATTTCTAACACTTTTTTCTGATCATCCAGCACCCTGTGCTCTCTGTAATGCCAGTTTAAGCTCATTTGTGTGATGTTGTATTCAGTGTTTTTGCAAATCTAGAAATTAGGGGCTTTCAAGTTGCATACACAAAAGGCAAGAAGCAATTAATATGCAGTATGTCACATGTAGCCTAACAAATGCCATGAAACAGTGGACAATCACTTCCCTCAATCTACTGTCCATGTTTCTGGTCATACAGGCCGAGATGCTGTTGGCCCCCTTTGCTGCGGGGGCACACTGCCTCACGGCCAGCTTGCTGTTCACCAGCACTCTTCAGGTCCTTTCCAGCAGAGCTGCTTGCCAGCCTCTCAGTCCCCCACCTGTGTTGTTGCAGGGGTTCCCAGGTTGGCACTTCTCCTCATGGAATGTCATGAGGTTCCTGCTGACACATTCTTCCAGCTTGTCTAGGTCCCTTGGAGTGGCAGCCTTGTTTTAGTTGGTTGGAGGCAGGCAGGCATATTTGTATAACATTGTTATGAAATCTATTATTATGTCACCATATAATCCTTCTAATATGCTCACCAAAAGGTTTGTTAGTATAAGTTAATAATTTTTGTTAGACCAACTGATGCATGGGGGGAAAATGGACAAGCTTTTAGGAACGCAAGCCTTCTTCTGAAAATGAAGCGGAAGCAAAATTCAAACAAATACAAATTAGAATAAATGGTTACTCTGAATTTAATGTGATTATGTAGATCAGTGAGGCAATCTGAAAGGAAAAAGTAAAAATGGGAGCGAGAACCTGGCAAGGTGATAGGGTCATTAGACCTTTGAGATACAGAGATAGACTGTTAATTATGCCTCTGAAATGCTGAGGGATTTGAAGGAAGTATATTGTAAGAAAACTACAATATACTATAAACCCAACATCTTTACCAAATTCCTTATCTCTATTATCCAGGAAAGTTAGGAATTTTAGATCTTAGCGTCTTCTTCCAAGATCATGTACAGGAATTCCTTGATAATCAAGAGCAAGAGGAGAGATTTATTTTTTCTTGGTGAAAATTTTTTTCCTGTTGGTAAATGGGTTATATCAGTTGTCAGTGGGAGTTTACTCTGATATGCTGTAATTTCTTTAATGTATTTTACATGTTTCAATCAGTTGTTATTGGAATTTGTTGCATTGCAGGAAGTACAGTGAAGAATATGTGACTTCTGATGATACGGTTGTGGGGAAAATTTTTCACTCTGATTGTGTAAAGTTTTGCAGTTAATACTGGGGAAATTTGGAAGATACCATCTTCCTCCAGTTTAAATTCTTCTTATTAAATGATTTTCCAAATAGGTTTCAATGGGTATCACACAGGACGAGCAGGAATGTAAGTTCAGTGAGATTTTCTTTTTGTGGTGAGAAAGGTGACACTTGGTGGCTTGATCAAAGAAGTAATCTGCTCTCAAAAAAGCATCCCTTTTGGGTTCTTTTTAGGTTACCTGGATTCAATCCTCTGAGCATATTTAGTTATCTCTTGGGGCTATGTGTCACAGACCTTTTGGTTTATTTTGAAGAATGCGAAATTTTTAAGAGGTAGATGTATTGGTTTCCAGAATTCCCATATGCAATGAATTGAAGGTTGCCGATTATAGGTGGATCATAGGGTCTGTAAAGTTTAAATTGGTGTAGAAATGTTCTGGAAATTGTTGGTTCATGCAGCCTGCAGTGGAGTTAATGCCTTTGTTTTTAAACAGCCAATGAATTATCTGATGGCTCTGAAGGAAAGCATGCTTTCTGTCTTCTGTATTTCTCGTTCATTACCAGGTTGCAATCTGATAATCTTTTGTCTGAATTTCACCTTTTTGCTACTGATCAGCTTTTGCATATGCAAGGCTTTTCTAACAGAACTTGTCATAGTCTTTCTCATTAATTTTTCATTCATTTTTGCCTACTGTAGTTCACGTAATATGAATTTTCCTAATCCTTAATAATTTAAATAAACCCATCTGTGCTTACGATAAAGGTCATATATATACACCTATATTTTTGACTAACACAAACCACACCTTGCATTCTACCTAACTGTGTACAGAGGTATAATGCATTGAGAAAATCTCAGCATCTGACACAAAATTTCTCTAAAGGCATTGCAAAACAGATGGTAAATCTTTCAAAGGAGCTGTGTGTAAATGATTTGTGGTGCGAATATAGATGGTGAAAATTTGTGTATATAAAACACAGCTGAAGTACCTATGCTAAGAATCTCTTCCTTAAGAGGGACTTAGAAGAGGCTGGCATACATTGGATGATGGTCCAGCAAAGTTCCAGTGGGTGCTTTACTTGTGTTGCTGGTGACTCAATAAATACCATTTTTGTTTCTGAATGCAATAACTGTGAATGATTTAATAACTCTAAACATGTGTTTCCAGAACCTATATGGCATCCTTTTCCTGGTTGTTAGGCAAATATGAGATGGAAAACAGTGGTGATTGGTGGAAAACTTAGTTACAGCTAAAGATGCCTGTCTGTAACAGTCCAGTTATTCCACCAAGAAGGGAATTTCATTGTGACAGAATTCTCTGGGGTTAAATCTGGGAGGGAATTAAATTATGAAATTGGAGGAGGCAGAAGTTCTATTGACAAGACTGGTCACAAGCCTGGAATCAAATTAAGCACTTGCTCCCCTCAGGCAAAAACCATGCACTCACTGCTGAAAGATCAGCTCTCTTGATGCTACTCTTACAAAATAAATGCTATTTACACTGAGTCAACGGAAGCTGCTCCCTGCCTTGTGTTTAAGTGTCTTTCCTTTATTCTAGACAATTGTTACCTTTCTCTGCCTCTGCTTCTACTTTCTCTGGATCAGTTGCCCCACACAAGTGAGCTGGAAGAGTTTTCAGAAACTCAAAACAGGGGCTAACAGGAATAAATTGATTTAAACAGACACAGTGAGCCTCTAACATGAGGCAGTTCTGTTTGAGAAAACACGAGAAGGAAATAACTAGGGTTTTTTGTCTGTACTATCATTCGTTGATACTGCTGTATTATATGATCTATGTGCTTTTCTGTTACATGCTTAGAAGACTGTTGCTACATCAAAACTTTCTTGCTTGTAGTCAGGGGGATGCATTAGTCTTATGTTGTCTGCGGATGGCGTACATACTTGCCAAGTCTTGGATAGTTGGCTTTCTTCTCGCACTCCTGTGCTGCTAGCCCTGCATGTTCTCCATTTACAGTGCTGTGGTGTGACT
Organism: Falco biarmicus; assembly: GCF_023638135.1. NCBI lineage: Eukaryota > Metazoa > Chordata > Aves > Falconiformes > Falconidae > Falco > Falco biarmicus. The sequence goes on from NC_079299.1 coordinate 15,652,188, forward strand.
ACTCACCAGTCGTCTGGGTGGCTGGCTGTGCTTGACTGTATAGGAAAAATCAATTTATATTAAAATAGAGGTCGTACTTGATTTTTTTTAGAACAAATATCAGTAATTTTTGTAACACTTCAGAGAAGATGGGTGGAATTGTAGAAAGAAAGGGTGGAACCTTGCTGGTTTTCAAATGATTGCCCACAATTGCAGATGGCAATTTTTCCTGGAGAAGGACTGCTCTGCTCTTCCCCCATGCACTGGAGAGTAGAAGAGTTCCTGTGCCTTGGAGCTCTGCAGAGTTTTTACCTTGCAAAGAATGTGGAGCTACCGGTGAAGTCATGTGGTGGATGAGCTCTGGGTCTAGCTCTCTGCGTAACAGCTACCATGTAGAAAATTGCATTCCACATGAAGGATTATGTGGAATAGTCAAATCCCATTGTGACAGCTTTGCAGTGCAATTCTGTGCCAAGAAGACACAAGTCCTAAACAAAGAATTTTAGTATTTTCATCCATTACTTCAAAAAAAATATATAATTTGCTTCAATCAAAAATTTTATAACAAGCCAATTGACATGGTTTAGGACTAGCACCATTTGATTAATAAAGATCAAGGATTTAAAACTTTTTCATTTCATTTCATTCTTAACACAGTAACATTTTTTCATACAATTTGTACAAACCTTAAGTATGTTTTAACATGCTACAAAATGAGAAGAAATGTGTTACATCAAAGTGCATGTCATTTGCTTGTGCATTTGGAGGTACCAGTCATTTTATAGCAATTTTGAGTTATTTTATTGTCAGTTTGTATTCCTATTCAACAAGACATACAGAAACCCTCACTTAGAACTCCCTTAGGGCTCACTCCTGGATGTCAGTAGTGTGAGCAAGAGGTGTTGTATATAAAACATCAGCTTTCAGTCACTTACATGTGGTGGTGTTCTCTGTTTCTTTGAAATCGTGATGTCTAATTAGGTGAGGGGGTTTGATGTTAGTCTTAGGACACAGGTATGGACACACTTTTCTTCTTACTTACAGGTTCTGTAAATTTTGGCGGGTTTTCCTTTTACTGTATCCCAATTCAGCATACACTATGCTACCTGGCTGTGACCATAAGTTTATTGGGCAAACAGATATTTAGTTACAGCGCAAGATTATAAAAATCTAAGAATTGCAGCTAGAAAGTTCAATAAAAACATTTTGTTACTGCTGATGTATTAGCATCATTGCTGTGGCTAAGGAAAGCGTAAATCAGTTAGCAAGCAACTGACTTGTAGGTATCATTTTGGTCTTGGCCACAATGCAATGCATAAGGTGTTCAGATAGGCAATTTAGTTTTGTTTTATCCTTATGTCGAGCTGTACCACAAATACAGTCCTGCAGACTATCACTGCCACTGCCATTCCTGCTCTTGGGTCCTTGCTAAAAATAGCTTAGAGGCAGTAAATCAGACTGAATACTACCCCCATTACAAAAGCATGTGGCCTGGAGACTTCCATGTTTTGCCAGTATTCTCCATTCTAGAATATTTAAAATTATCTGTCTGAATTACAGGCTGAGTGATCCAAAAAGATTTACTGAGCTTGTTTAATACAGCATCTTTCTGGGGCTTTGCTTTTTTTTGGTGTGTGTGTGGTTTTGGAGGGGGTTTGTTTGTTTGTTTGTTTTAAATAAAAAGAAGTTGGATAGACCAAATCTGGTAAAAGAGATTAAATCTTAACTCTTTTATTTTTATCCAGAAGTAGGTTTTCATGGTTTATATTAATACCTTCGAAGTCTGTAATGTGGCTGTTGATATAGGTTGACTCTTTGGGCTTCTTTAATAGTAGCACACTCTGAATTTAGCTTCTTGGGTATGACCTATGTTTTTGTCATGTGTGTGTAAACCACCTGGGATAGGCACTGGTTAATTTTTGAAATGCCTTTGTGGTACTGCAAGGAGAAAACAAAAATAATTTTTGATCAGTCATATTTTGGTAATTGATAAATTGTGTCATCCACATCACATATTGACGTATTAGGACGCAAATCGGATTTTCTATTTATGATATCAAAACTTCATGTGTTTTTCATGAGTCTACAATTTCTTTCTCATCTTCCTATCTAATAGGGTGTGGTATTTCGATACTCTAAACACATTCTTCTGTTGAGTCTTTCTAACAGCATATACATCAGCAGTGTAACACTAAGTTACTTGTAGCAACACTGTTCTGGTACCCTAGAATATAACTGTGTGGACATGCAATAACTGTCTTAGTCTATTTATTTGTTTCTCATATTGACACCTGGGGTTATTCTTGTTCCCCTTTTATGTTTTCCTGATTTTACTGTATACTTTTTTGAAAGTGTTGCTCAGAATTACATGTAGATATCAAGGTGTGAGCTCATTGTGGGTTTATACAGTAACATAATGTTACTCTGTATTTTCTCTTTTTCTTTCCTAATAGTTCTTTTCTGTTTGCTTTTTTTCCTGCTACTCAGTGTCGTACCAAGCCTTTCACAGAACTGGCTATTTTAACCTCATGATCTTGCAATGACCAGCTCTGTGCCAATTGTTTATTTGTGAATTTAGGGCTGTTCTTGCTTTACATTTGTCTGCATTGTATTTTTTACTTTCATTTTGATGTCCATTAATGTCTGAATTTCATCAGTCCCCTCTAGTCATTCTACTGGTTTTCACTTGGATGATGTATTTATCACCATGAGTTACCTAGCTTCACCTGCATTTCCAACAACTTTTCCAGCGTCCTAGGGCAGACTCTTGAAGTATTATATTGGTGACTTACTATCACTCTGGAAACTGACAATTTACTTCATTTTGTATTTTTAATCTTATAATACTTCTGGGTTTTAATCTACATGAGAACTGTAGCGTCTACTTCAGAATATGAAACATCTTTTGGAAATACAGCTAGACTGTAACAGCTGAATCTCTCTTATTCTCAGTCTTGTCTCCAGTAGAGGTTTGTGAGCAGGACTTCTCCTTGTAAAAGAGTGCTTGTTCTTTCTTAGTGTTGTATTTAGTCACTTGCCCACATTACCAGTCCTCACATATAAAGACAGATTTAAGTGAAAGGTTATACACCACAGCTCTGCTGTTTCATCCCTGAATCCTTTAGCACTCCTGAGTGAATACCATTTGATCCTTGGGACTTGCTACTGTTGGTGTTGCTCATGTTTTTGAAGTCACAATTCTTTGTAATAGATGAAAATGAAACAGGAGCGGAGTATGTTATTATTTGTATTGGAAAGATGCTGCCAAACCTCGAATAGTTACTGTATAGGCTTTTATGTATTTTATACTATTTTTGTTTCATGAAATTTCCAATATACTAGATGTTGACTGAGTAGAAAGGATATGTTTTTGGCTAAATGGAAAAAATATTCAAAGAGCCTGCAATGCTGAGGGTTAGTGGTAGGAAGGCATTCCATCTGTTTAATCATGTTCAATGACCTTCCATAGCAGTTAAATATAGTCTCTTTCCATATGCATACTAGACTAGGGAGCCCACCTCTGGTTTGTATTTGTTTAGTCCTTCCTGTAGAATCATGTGAATGAATCACAAACATTGATGGTGTTTATGTGCAGGCAAAATGTTGGGCAGTTGGTCTGCCTGAGTTGTCCCGTAATCCTAGAGAGTCAGTATTGATCCTGAGTTTTGAGATCTCAAACTGAAGTGCACAGAGGAAGGGGAGGCTCAGGTGTGCTGATGGTTGGTGGGTTAAGCATGTGGCATGCAAGTAGGCAGGTACTTCTCCTGCAGAGTCTGCAGCAGAGCTGCTGTGGTCAAGAAAATCTAATCATGTTTGGTAAAAGAAACAGTCAAAAATAGTTAACTGAAATGATTAGTGCCTGCATGGTAACTATGCGGCACAGAGATTAAAGGCAGAGCCAGGAAACTGACCTTCCCAGAAGATGAGTTTGAAATCTGCGATGGGCAATCATCAAGTCTTTGCAGTTAAGAGTTGAAGATGCAATTCACATTGATGGAGAGAACTGGGTTAAAAAATAAATACCGTGGAGAACACTTGAGTTAGGTGGAGTGTATTTGTCTGAGTAAGCAGTTATTTCGCTTAGTTCTAGAGAGGTATCTGAGAGTTGTCTAGGATACCTCTGTGGGGATGCAGCATAAAGCCATTTCTGGGAGAGACACTAAGGTATTTCATAGTCTATGGTTCACCTCTCTATCGAAACTTCATGTCACGAGGGTCTTGGGCTGCCTAGCCCAAACTCAGGTTATTCTTGGACACCAATAGTAACTTTCCATTGATAAAATTTATTACAAGTTCATATCCTTTCTTTCTTACTATCACCAGCTACAATGTATGTGAGGGCATTTCCTCTTTTCTGATGATGTCAGCTTGTTTGATAAGGGCCCATGCTGGATGGCTTTTGGAAGCCCAAATGAACCATGCTCAGTCTCTTAAGAGAAGGGAGCTTCCAGATGATACTGTCTGGGGGGTATCTGTCTGGGGGACAGAGTATCATATGAAGTACAAAGAGGCACAACTCACTTTACTCCAGTCTTTTAGCCGTATGAGAGGAGGCTGAAATCAGTTTTGAGTAGACACATCCAGCATCTGTCCATAGACAGGTAAAAGTTAATGAGAAAGGTGTGATGGTTACTCCTTGCATTGCTGGACGATTTCTAGAGAAGTCTGTGATGTTGCTTCCTTACCTGTTGTCTGAGGACCATGATTCTGCATGTTGTTGAGTCTGCAGGAAAAGCAGGACAGAAATCTTCACTTCAGTGCACCCTTTCTGAAAAGCACTATTCTGATAGAATACCTTAATGAACTAAAAAGAAAAGGGATTTCTCATGACTTGCCTAGGAGTAAATAGAATTGATGGGATTAATTTGATAACAAAAAGATTATGTTTTTCATAAAACATGAATATAGTTATGCTAATTTGTTTTTAAACCAAAGTTATTTTTATTTTAAAATTTGTCTGCATACTACTGGTTTATTTTTATTTTTTGTTTTTCTTATTTGTTTTTCTCTCAAACTTGGTCAGGGCCTGCATTTATTTGCATCATTCTCTTGAAATTTATTGTATGTAAGTCTCTCTATAGTCATTATATTATGTGCTTTGCATAAATTATCCTGCTATTTTCAGAAATTCTTGAAAAAGACGTTATAGTTTTTAAAGGTTTTTTTCCAGAATGACTGTTACGATGTTAGAAATAGTTCTCCACTAGCACTTTAATTATAAACATTACTAACATCAATGATCTTGTCTTTAGAACAATCTTAAAAAAATACAATGGGGTCCCATTTCAGAATCTAAGACTTCAGTAGGGTGTGAATTTGTTTGGTTTTTTTTTCTTTTAACAGTAACATATAATGTAACAGAATTCAAGGGACATAAATCCTCAGCTGACTGATTGGGTTGTTTTATTTCTGATATATAACACTTAGCTACCTTGAATGTGCTCAGATGAAATGTATCAAGTTTATACAGAGACTGCAAATGGGTATACAGTCTTAGAACATGTGGTAGTTCAGAAGACAAACCCAGAGTTTTTCTGAGTAGAACACAGAATGGAAATGCAAGTAGTGGTATATAATATTTGGGGGAAGGCACTGTCATTAGCATTTTTGCTTTTTAAAGATGATTTTTTTAAAATTGTGTTAAATATTTTTGTATGTATATATATAACTATGCTATTTTTTCCTATGTGTGGTAATTTTATTGATAATGTGAATGACTATGAAAAACTTTAATGGTATTAAATAGTTAGGATGATTAAGTTGTCTATGATTTAATCAGCTGGCTGAAAGCTTGTAGATATTCATACCACATTATTAATCTGAATCAGATAAGCCAGTGGATGTAATTGTTAAGCAATGAAGTATTTATCCTTCCCTAGTGGGTGGGTTTCAAAGGAGCCTCGTTGTTCCAAGACAAGTGAGAAACCAAAAGAGAAAACAGAGCCAAGATAAATGGTGTGGGTGTTACAAGTGGAAAAGTTATACATGAAAACTCTTAATGATTTTTGGAGGGTGTGGAGAGAGTAATACGAAGGACCTCTCTGAGCTTCCAAGATCAGAGTGAAATCTAAATGAACTTTGGCTGTTGAACCTGTTGAAGATTTGATAACTGTCTGCAAAATTGAGTAAGGCTTGCTTCTGCAACAAAACCCAAGTATTCTTGTTCTGTTCTCTTGACCCTGTGATAAACGGTTTCAGTTTAGTCATAGATTTCTGCAGGTTTAGTGAGTTGAATTGGATTATTGGCCAATAGCACTGGTAGACATGTAATGTTTGTATGCAGAAAAAAATCAGCTAACTTGAAAATATATCTTTTTCCTGAAGGGTGGCTTTTCCTTTTCTTGCAGTCGTTTATGCAGTTCGATTAACCATCCTATAGGGTAGAATCTGATAATGCTTACCTGCCTTGATGACAGTTGTGCTGTTCTTTGGTAATTTTGTTCTTCACAGGTAGTGAATAAAATTTCAAAATACTTGCTAATATAATATGAAATCATACAGTAAAAAAAGTTCACTGTATTATTTCCATGGTTGTGAAAATCTGTTCCCGTGCTGAAGATGACCTTTCTTCGGTGAAGGTCATGTATGTGCCAATTTGACTCCTGGTTCCCCAGTGGCAGACTGTGTTTCTAGTGCAGAAGGTGGGATTTTTGCACCATTGCCCTACGGCAGCCAGTGGGGACTGTTAGAGTTTACTGCAGATATACATATTCCTGAGAATGCGGACTGCTGGGATATTCCAGCTTTCCTTTGAACAGGTCTTCTTTTTCTGCCTAGGAGAGATATATTAGTAAAACCTGAGAATATCAAGCTTTTCCTGGAATCGCTACGCATGTTCCTCCTGCCTGCTCTGACTGGAGCTAGTTAGTGTGCAGACATAAGAAGTCCCGCGTTTCTGAGAGGTGTCGGACCTCCTAATGCACCACAGGCAACAGGGCTATTTTGCACAAATAGCATAGGAAAAATCCCTGCAAGGGAAGCCAGGTTGTGCCTCCTTTTGCCTGGTCAAAAACTTATTTTCCAATGAGAAGAGGAAGTTGCTGTCTTTTTTCCAGCCTTTGTTAGCCTTAGTTGCAGTTGTGTCTGTTGAAGAATGTGTGGGCTAATTCTCCCTGACCTAATTGCTTTAGAGCCAAGTTCTTCAAGCTGTGTGGTACAAATATGATACAAGAAAATTGGTTTCTCTATGATTATTCTAAATATTTGACTATTTAGAACTTTAATCTTATTTTTTTCATTATTTGCAAGTGAAGCAGAGACAAAATGTTATTAAAAATATATGTACTTATGTTTAAGTAATCAAAAAGTTGTACAAAATGTGTTATAAAATAGCATTTGGCTCAGGGTGATTCACAGTACACTTTGTGTGACACAAACCTTTATTAAGCCACTTACACAGATTATTATCACCAGAAACTGTCCTGTCTTTAGACTCTCTTTGACTGACAACCAATTGCAAGTATCACAAAACTGCTGCAGAGTGAGTGAAATGACATTATTTTATCTCTTACTGAAAACATGGCTATAAATTGCACTGACTGGAAGCTATGTTATTTTCCTCAAAAACTCCTGGTCTGAAATTGTACTTCAGTTACTTCAGTTGTACTCACTTAACATAAATGTAAATTGTTTACAGGTTTAGTAGCATTTTCATAGGGTCTGAATTAAGAAAGTAGCATCTTCATCTCCAGAGGCTTTTATTCCACTAGACAGAGCACTTATGAAATAATCTCTAGAATTTTATTCAAATTCTGAAGTATTTTATAACTTTCCTTGTAAAAGAGTAAATTTTCACAACAATAATGTGATAGAAAATTAAGTCTCATATTCTTGTTACATTTTAATACTGTGGGACTATTAGGCTATAGTCTATTAAAATAGACTACTAAAGTACATATTAAAATATTCCATGTACTGGGTAATATTATTCTGTCTATATATCTATAATAATATAAAAATATTCTATAAAGTAATACTTGATCTTGCTTATAGGACTTTTCTTTCTAGTTGATCAAAATATATGGTTTGTATCTATATATTCTTCCATCTTATTTTTATTTGTACTGCTATCTGCTGTTTCAAGGTTTTGGATATATCCAACGATTATTTAGAATTTAGACAAAATACAGAATAGGGTGTTTTGAAAAAAATTTTGAAATACACTTAAGTGTATGGAGTCTTCACCTTAAAATCAGAATTGCATTAGATTTTTAGGTCTCTAGTCATAAAACCTACTTTTTGGCCAATTAATATGTTTCTTATTTTTGCATGACTGTAATTTGTTGATCATGGGTATACACTGATATTTTTGGGAAGTGCTGCTGTTTCATTTGGTAACAGATGTGTCCAGATTTAAAATAAGACACTGACATACAGGCTTACCCACAAAGATACACAGGTCATGAATTTTCACACTCAATAAAATTATTTTTTTTTCTGTACAAAATTTAAATCAAAGTTTTTATCATTAAAAAAACCTGTTTGCTTTAGTTTTAGGAAAAATTCAGCATCTTGTATTCAGTATTTATAAATAATGGTATTTTGGCATGTAGGGTTTAAAAGGAAATCCAGTAGGTCTCACAATGTATCGTGACAAAAGTAGTTGAGTCCCTCTCCTATAATGCCCCATTTTGTTTTTTCCTAACTTCTAGTTTCTTTATTTTCATCGATGTCCATGTTTGCATATATATATGAAAAACAAGAGGTCTTAGTTTTCCCAGCTGTTCTCTGTAGCAGTTCTTTGTATAGATTCCAGACATTCAAATAAATTCATATGTTGAGGAGACCTTTGCAAATCTGCTTTCGCTGGCAAGATTAGAGTAATTTTTGTTCTTTTTGTAGAGGGAGGTGGGGATGGGGGTTGGTGATAATGTTAAGGCTGCCTGATAGGGCTTTAGGAATATGAAATGTTCTGTATTTCATGAGGAAGTGTTCTTGGTCATGTAGGTTTGTAACAGAATTCCCTCTGGTCTCTGATCACATATGCATAAGCAACTCATTCCTCATTAATTTGTTGGGCAAGGTACCGTACATATTTCTTTGTAGCATTTCTATCAAACAAATTGTCCTAAATGTCTAACTGCTTTTTAGTGGCTGAAAGGCTTCATGGAGGCCTCTGTTGTTGTTTATATGTATATGGAGAAAATTACAATATGGAAGTAATTTGAGAAATTTCAACAGTTTCAGCAATAGTCATCTAGAAATTGAATGGGTTGGAAATACAATATTCCAGTGCACTGCTGCATATATAATGTATGTGCAGCATATGCTGAGGTCTTTTTCAAAACATTTACATTAAACCTGTCAGGTATTTATGAATAGCAAAAATTAATTTCCCCCAGTTCTGTCATCAGTTAGAGAAATGGATTTCAGCACAGAAGACTGTCAGTGTTTCCTGCATACCAGAACAGCTCACTTCAATGTCATAGAATTACACCAGGTGGCCTGCTAAGAGTCAGCTTAATGTGATTCCAAATGATAGGGTAGAGAATGTGAGGGAAATTAAAATAGTATCATACTTATGATTTAAAAGGAAGTTAATTACAAGGGCTTGTTAATAAACAAAGAAAAATTCAGAAGGTATTATCTGTTGTGTAGCATATCAGTAGTGAATGTGATACCATAAAAATAAAATTTAACACTGCATAACTTTACATTGGCTTTGAAATATTTAATTAAGTTGTTGACATGTTTCGCTTATTAATGGATCTTTGTCTTTGGAAAGAATTATTAAAATGGTAGGTTTAGCCTTGATATTTTTGGCTGTTGTCTGATGATGCAAACACAGTTATAATCTCTTTATTTCTTGTTTGTTTCTCTCATGCAAGTAGAACACCATCTGAATGTGGCCACTGTTTAGAAATAAAAATATTCTGTTGATGTAAAGTAGTTGGACACCAGAGAGTATAGAGGAAATACTCATTATTGCTTAGTTTTCCATTATCTGAAAATTGATCATGTAAAATTGCTATATTAAATCTTATTTAACAAGTCAAACCTGAACAATGATTTGTTACTGCACTACTTTTTACACAGTTCTCCCAGTGTAGTTGCATGTACTGCTATGTGACTGCCAGAGGTCAGATTTCAGAGAATATTAAGGTTTTGTTGTTTGTTTTGTGGTTGTGGGTTTTTTTCTTAAAACATAGTTCTTCTACTTGGGACAAGAAATGGTATAATTTGCCATTATAGAATAAACAGTAAATATATAGGACCTAGTTTTTCAGCTTCTAAGTTAAAACACCCCCAAACCATAGACAAGCTTACTCATCTTTTACTTACTAAGTAGAATGAACTAAAGACATGTCTGAGTCTATAACGCAATTAAAGGGCTTTCACTGTATTACAGAATTTCTTACTATTTTCATTATTTCACAAGTAAGAGTCCATTGAACAAAATTCCTTCCTTTTTGAACTTTAGTCATACTTAATTCTTAAAAAAAGTTACTGTAGGTGTTCTGTATGAATGAAACTTGGCTGCTATATCTTCATGTCAAAATTCAACCTATGTGATTTATCATACACATATTTTGAGCCACTTTAGAAGGAAAAAAATTGGTTTGAATACCTTTCTTCTCTGAGATGTTACATGCAACTTAAAAATGTCCAGGAAACTGGAAAATGCATAAACCAGTGTCAAAGAATATTCCAGAGCAGATTGTATGTCTCCCCTCATATCCACAGAAAATAAAAATAACCCCCCCAAAAAAACTTACAGGAAAAATAGAAAGCGCAGAAGTCTTTTCATGATTATGGGAGTAGTTTAAAAAAAACTGATTATGAAAATAAAAAACCAAAACATTTGAGAATAAATTATTGCATGGGAAATACAAATTTGAATTAATATTGCAAGCATATAAAATAAGTCTAAATAAAGATGTGGTATTTTAGTAGACATCCATTTTTGCAAACCTTTGAAGTTAAATATACATTACCAGTTATATCTCTTAATACCCATGCATACTTTGTTAAGCTTATTGATTTTTAAGTGGCTGCAATCTATCTACAGATTTCTGTTTTTCAAATTATAATGTCTTCAAGGTAGTGCTTGCCAAAAGCTTGCTTACTCAGCAAATAAGCTTTCCTGAAGTAAGATTTCCTGAACATTCCTGGTCCCAACATGGAAATTTACTTTTAGATAAGACTTCTTTCTCAGCTTGAAGAGGGGAACATAGGCAATTCTATGGAGTTCAGTGGCTAATGTGCTGCAATATAGACCAGGTATTCTTGCCTCATATGTGTTGCTGCTTAGTCTACATCAGTGCACAAGAGACAGGTTCTTTGCCTCCGAGAGTTACTGCATAGCTGCTTACGCTGACTCAGACTGTGTCAGTACAGCACGGACTGGCTGACTTGGGAAATGGCAGCTGTACAGCCATAAGGAGCTGGCTGCTAAGTAATCCCACAAATATCTCCAGGTCTTCACCAGGTTTTCTGTCCTGTTCTTCATGGCTAGTACTGCAGTAATCTGAGACTGTGGTTCCTTGAGAACTGACCTGACCTAAGGCTAGCCATCTCCTGCTTTTCCACACCCTGCTCCTCTCCAGCAGTTCTTCGTCTGTGCCATCTCTGTGCTGCTGGATCTTTCTGTGAGCCAATTAAATTACCTGGCAAGAAAATTACTCGTTCTTTCTATGGATTTGCTCTCTGTTAGTGAATTGAGTTGGTTTACAGGGGCATGAATATGATGAGCTCCAGAGCCAGCATAAGGTAATGGCAGCTGGGAGCAGGAAAGGAGAAAAGCTGAAGGATGGGTTAGGAGGGGAGAGGACCTCCCTTCATAAGTAGCAATGATCTACTACTAGCCCACCCTATATTACAGGACCGTACCACGAGAGCACTATTTCATAATACAGCTAGACCGCTCTATAGATTTCTCCTAAAAGGGTGATGTTCCTGCTCCTCATACTGTCAGCATGTGCTCTCTCTCCCTCCTGTCCTCCCTACCAAAGTGAGCAAGTTCAGGAAACTCCATGTGCAGAAGAATGAATTCATCCCAACACCCCCACAAACAGCTTTCAGCCTGCCCTAGCTGAGTGTGTGGCTGTATGGGCAGAAATATCTGTTGGAAAAGACAGAGAACCAGGTGGTATCATCTTGGGTCAATTGAAGCCAATGATGAAATTAAACACTGGATATTTTCCGAAATAGTTACCATCACTAGACTAAACAGACTTCAAGAGTTTTCTTGTTAGGAGGGCATTGTAATTGGGGGATATGTATCTCTTAGAGAAGACATTCTCTTTAGAGTCTTCTTATGAAAATATTGAAAGCCATTCCAGACATTTTTTACATTTTTCTTTATACAATTCTTATACATCTGTTGTAGTCAGAATTGCAGGACACAGCAGGTAAACACTTGTCTCTGTTGGATTTAGCGTCAAAATGTCATAGAAGTTAGAAATGTGCTCAACAGTTTTTGATGAATTTATTTAAAGTTTGCTTCTATCATTAAATGTTATTGGTTTAATTAAATAATTAATTTAAAATTTATTTAAAATGTCATCCTATTTAGATTTTAAGCAATTCCAAAAGGAACATATTGTTTGTCTTGCATGTTTTGTGTATTTCTGTGCCTTCTTATGGAACTATTTAGCCATTAATAGCTGTATCTTAGGTTCCCAAGTAGTTTCTTTATAATTTTAAATCATCAGTGTTTATCTTTTTTATATAAAATTGTGGTTTGTTGAAGCCATTCATTTTCAAGTCTATTATTTGTAATTATCTTTTATTGAGTTCTTGTGTCCTGTGTAAGCATCAAATGGTATATTCAGATTTGTGATTTGATTTCTGATTTTCTGAAAGAGAACATACAATGCAAGGAATACAGTATACCATGGTATTATCTTCCCTAGGTAGCTAGGAACACTTTTCTCTTTACAGACATCCTAATTACCCTTCAAATATCCAAAGTGAAAGTTAAATGGAGATCTTTCTTTATAGAGATCATTTTAATAGTGTCCTGGGTATTGATAAATTGTCTATTGTAACTTTACAAAAAAAAAAAAAAGTAACAGAAAAAATCATGCACAGCTGAGGTCAAGTAGTTTCAAAGTATTGCAAACCTATTTTAATATTTATGCATTCATTTAAAAATATTCTCTTTGACCAAGGTGGTCACAGTAACTTTAACAAATATAAAATTTTATATTATTTTATTAGTATTTGGTATGGTATTTCCTCCATCCAAATCATAGTGTTCAACTTTAGAATATATTTCAATTTTATTTAATTTCTTTTTAATTGCTTTCAATATTCAGTGACTGGAATTCCCTGAATTCCCTGAATACAGCTGTTTCCTGTGTAAGATTCCTGGCTACATGGAATATATCACTGTTTGTCCGTTTAGTTGGATTTTCTGTTAAAAGTTATTCTATCAAATTTTAAACTGATATAGTCATTACCTGGTACTAGTGCTTCACTTAAGAGAAAGTGCTATGAAAGGAGAAAGAAGGGAAGAAATGTCAGTATTTAATTTAAGCAAGAAGCTTCAAGCCTTTTCTCTCCTCAGCCCACTTGGAACATTCCACAGTCATGTTTCCATGCCTTGGTGCCAGATTTTTCCTACCTGAGAGAAAATTTTAAAAAGCCTGTGCGAAATCAGTGTCTTATGAAAATGAAGTCCTGAAATATAATTTCATTAAATACAATGCTGGTGGTGGTGGCAAAGTGTGAAATCATATGCTTTAAATAATTTTGGTGCTATTTGGAATTCAGGACGTGTTTCTAACAATCATAGACACAGAATATTACCTTATCTTACTTAGAACATCTAATTGCCATAGACCTCTTAAAAGTTTCATTGGTTTTTAACTTTTGATTATAGCATTCATTAGCTTCTTGTATGGTCTAAACAGCACCAATATTAATTTAAACAGATCCTCAAGATGAGCAGCATGATCTCCTGTGTGTGCAAGATAGATATATGGCTTTGGCCAAATGCATGTTCTAGCCCTAAAAAGATCTTTTGTGGACCTGTAGCTTCGGTTGTCCTTGTCATGGACATCCCAACCTTTAAAACTTATTTTCAATGGTCAACATTTTTGTGTGATGCTTCTCTTCTGAGATATACATCATGCTAGGCTCAGCCTCATTCTGCCACGACCGTTTCCATCATCACAAGTACTTGATCTGTTTCACGTTTTATGGAATCGATAAGTCTCATCCCTAAAGAGTCCAGCAGCCCTTTGATTCCTGACCTGACATTTGCTAATGCTATTCCTGATGACCTGCCAGTACGGATCTTCAGAACTGCAGTCTGTGTTTGACAACACTCATAATATGAATCAATATTTAGCATTCAGTAAGTGAGCTGGGGAGTCATTTTATTGCTGCAAAAGGCTACATTGCCCCTGGGCAGCTGTCAGAAATGGGTAGTTATTAATAGCCCTCTCTTTTCGCTTAGCATAGTCAGTAGGGGTCAGCCATGAAATGATTTAATCAGTTTATGATATCTGTGACAAAGAGCACTTAAAATGTAATCATAAAATTTAAGGAGAATTGTCCCTGGGCTGTTGTAGTGTTTTCCTCATTTAATTTTCTATGAAGCTGATATGGTACACTAGAACGCTGACCAAGTAAAAGATCCGTGTTTAAAGTCCTTTTTGTTCTTCTTACTCCCCAGATGTCTGAGTGTAGGGTTTTATGGGAGGTCAGTGTGGTGATATTAAAGAAGAAAATGGTATTCCAAATTTTTATTGTCTCAAGACCCCTTGCACTTGACTGTGGTGATTATATTGCTATGAGGACATTATGTGGGGACGAGATGTTTCCACATGTTTGAAAAGGAAGAGGACCTGTCCCAGACCTTCTCATCTAATATTTTGGAAACACTGAAAATAGGGATGCGGTAAATAGAATCCATTATTAGCAGCTTAGTTTTCTGTGACTGCTTTACCAGAGGAGTTCACCACAGGTCTTGCTGAACTTGGGAGCGTTGTAACACCTGCATTTTCATGTCAATAGGTGATCAGGTCTAGAAAATGTCCTCAGTGTGTGAAGAGCAAACAAGCTTGCTTCAACATGACATTTCCCTTTTCTCTTTAACTACAAGTATTGTGAACAATTGGTAGAAAATATCACTGTGTTGATCTCTTGAGTTTTCCTGCGTCCATCTTGCAATACGCTGAGGCATTTCATAGTGTAAGAATTTGCCCCATCATTCTGTCCTTTTCTGAAGGCTGCTTCTCCAGTAGTACTTCCCAGTCAGTCTTGGCAATGCTTTAAGGATCAAGGCTGATGTTCTTTTCTGTTCTGTAGCACTTGTTTCCTCATATGTAATAGCGAAGCTGAGGCTTTGACTTTCAGAATGGTTGTATGAAGTTTGGTTATAATATAGCTCCAAGGTGTGCACTGATTCTGTCAGTATTTTAAGATGAAGCAAGCTGGTTTATGAGCAGCTTTGTCCTGGGATATGTTAAAGCACATTTACAAGCTTCTTTTCCATATATCCAGATAGATTTTCTGGACTCCCTTTGTGTAGAATATCTGCTCCTTTGTGGTAGAATATTGTCTTTGCATGGTATGTTTCCGAATGTTACATTCAGTATTGCATGCAAATTTGCTACTAGCAGTAATAACCATCAGGAATCAGGGTCCTGGTGAAGGGATAGGAGATTGCAATTTGCTTCAAAAAAAAAAAGCTTCAAAATCAATGCATTGCAGAAAAACTTGGATGTTGATGAATCTCACCATCTGACCAAGGTGTCTTATGATGGAGAAAAGCCTTTTCAGGCAATTCCAATTAACTTGCTAGTCACTGTGGCATTAATCATATAATAAAGAAATTTTTAAAAATGTCTATCAGTGTGAAGTTGCTTCTATCAGTATGTCCGAGTCAACAGTAGGAATTTATTCTTTACTTTCTCTAGATGAGTATAGTACCCTCTGCCTGTTGCATTTTCAAGAAGTGATCGCTGGAAACAGCCCCTCTCAGATGAATACACTACATTTACCAGAGCATTCTTTACAGAACATTGTAAATGTTCTGAATGTTCTTTACAGGGTAACTCTGCTGCTAGTTAGTATTACGTGTCACAACTTGTGTCTCATCTTCTGAGATGCAAACGCTGTAGCTGCTGCACAAAGGTGTCTCTCCTAAGCTAAAACTGTAGCAGCTCAGACTTCTAATTCTGTTAGGAGTTATTTCTTTGAACCCTTAAGCAACAGGAAAGCTAGAGTCTGGCTCTTTATATCAAGTGCTGAGATGTTCCTTGTTCAGACAACTTTGTTAATTTAATAATTGATATTTACTTATTTCATAGTAGTAAAAACTGTGTCTATTAATATCTGTACCTTGCTTTCTTGTTTGTAAATTAGACTTCAGTAGGTGATGCATGTGCATAAGCTCTAAGATAAGAACTAAATTTTACTAGTCATTCTTTGGTAATGTATAAACTATTCTAATGGTTCTTGAAGTCAGTAGGAGTCTCAATTGCAGTTAACTTTATAGTGCTTGGATCAAGAGTACTCATGAATGGCAAGTATTTCTAAATACGAGTGCTTGACTGAGATGAGAGTTTGTGTTACTTTCAGAATTTTAAGATGTTTACTTTTGCTGCTCTGGGTAAAATGTCTGATTCTGGAGCATGCACACTAGTTTTCCTTCTTAAATTTAGAGTTGCTATGCCTCGGCTTTTCTTTTGATCTATTATACTTTTTCCATTCTAGTTTTTGAGTTATTTTGCTTATAGATGGGTTTAAGAAGATGCAATTAAGAAGCACACTTTTGCATGTGCCCTTGTGCGTACTTAATGTCTATTTGATCATATTTTGCGTTTTCTTGCTAGTCCTGCCGAATACTGTGATTTACTGCTAATTCTATTTCACAGGAAACATTTTTAGAATTATATTAATGTATTAGTATCTGGAGCATGTAATTTCTTTTTTGGCATGTCATAACTTTTGTCGTTGAACATTTCCTGTTAACAAGAGGAGTTCAGTAGCCCATAAACTTAGATTAGGGACTTGCTTATCTCCAGTAGCCACTAAGTGATCAAGTATCTTTAGCAATTTAAAACATTTTCTTCATGTGCTGCATCTATGTGAGCGCAGCATTCTTTATAGGTATATTCTTCTCTCTTTACCAGCATTGTGGTACATATCAAGTGTGCATCTGCTTGCAAGAAGAGGCAGAAATCTTGCACTGTCTTGCCAAACAATCAAAAATTACTTTCAGTTCCCAGTAAGGTTCTTGCTAATGCAACTCAACATTCATGTTTTATGTCCTGTGAAAAAAACTCTGTATAGTACTCTTTCTAAAGAAGTATTGAACATTATGGATAGTCCCTGTGGCAAGTCAGTCAAATGAATATGTAAATTTTAACTCCATTACTTACAGTGTACTGCATTCCATTGTACGTACTTGTATTCAGCAATGGACTAGTTGTAGTTTGCTTGAGTTTGTAAGTTAAGGACATTCAACTTCTTAGGAAGAGCATCTGCAGAGGAGCTTAAATTTATTGCAAGTAATGTACCTTAATTTCACACCTTCAGTTAGTTCGAATTAAGCTTTTATACAGATATGCCATTATCTAGATTGACTAGAATCTTATAGTTCAGGAAAGCTATATTCATTTCATCATTCATTTGGTGACAAAATCTGAGTATTCAGTTACCTTTAATTATCTTTAGAATTACAGACTTCCTTAACTTACTGTATCATACCAAAGTAAGATGCTTGTAGATACTAAATCTACTGTCAAAGACAAACGTAAGTGGATATCAATGCATGGTTTCATGTGATATTTTAAGTTTAGCATCATACAGCCATAGAAATCACTTTACCCAGCAAATATTGCAAAGATTTAATGGTAAAATAATGAGCCCTAAAAGTTGCCCACTAATTTGAAACCTTTCAATAATTGAATAAAACATTGCTTTGTTTTGCAAGTATCATATCCTTTAATACTCTTCTTATGACAAGATAGTTCCAGTTTTTAATAGTACATATTTAGTAAGAGGATTTTACTTGTCTGGTTCACAGAAAATAGGAAGCTTTTTTTCCCTTAAGACTGTGAATGTCATTAGTTATTATCACAATGTTGGCATAAATATTTTTTAGTTCCAAGTTTATTTTGAGCAGATGGGAGGAAGATATAATGTCAAATCCCAAATATTTATGTATATTTTGAAAACTAGTTACGTTTGAGAATGAGATATACTAGAATGAGGATGAACAGAATTGCAAGCAGAATTATTGAGCATGGATTATTCATCTGGCATTTATGACAATATTTTCCCGTTGATTTCTGGGCGATTCTGTCTGTGTAAGAGCCAAGTGAAAACAAAGTACAAAATTCTTAAATTGCATGTTGATATTCACTGTTTGCAGTTGGTAGCCATTTTAGGGTTTGATTTTTTTATATTTTTCTTTGCTGTTTTGTGAGGTGATATCTACTTCTTCATAGACCTTATTCAGACCTTCTGATTGGTTCCATTCTTCACAACGTAATATATTTTATAGTTACTTTTAAAGGTCCTGTAGCTTGAAGAGCTTATTCTGTAGTTTTGCCTTATTTTTATATGTTTATACAATTTCAATAAGAATGCCAGTTTTTTAAACATAATAAGAAAGTCAGTTCGTCACATCAAATTTGCATGGAGGATATCCAGAAATTGCAAGTAAATTGTAATCCCTGAAGAGGATCTTTGTGAACCCTTCTCACCATTATGAAGGTAATACTAGAAGAACAACATGCACTGTGAGATTCTTGTGTTTTGGCCTCATTATTCATTTGAACTCTTTCTCTTCAACGTAACTGAAGTATACTATGACTCTGAGTTAATTTAGGATAATGCGGCATTTGCTACTCACGCAGCTAAACAAAAAATTGGCTTTGCAAGAAATGTTGGCAGGAAGTGTCTTTTTTGTGGCAAGTTTTGTGGAAGGAAAACATTGTGAAACCTTAGGAAAGGAGTTCAGAATGTGTTAGAAATGTGGGAAAAGCTCACTTGAAAGAGAAGTTATAAAGACTTAATCTGTAGGAACCTGTAGGTGCTCCTTGATTCTGAGAGTCCTGATCAGAGATGACACCCCATTACTAATAGCGAGAGGCCAGAAGGGATGGCAGTTTTCTTCATCATGGCTGAGAAAGGGAGATGGAATGGGCTTGGAGAGGAAGACCCAGGTGCTTGTCTAGGCCGTATGGGATTGCCATAGCAAGATATTAGAATGACTGGCCAAAAATAGATTTGTAACGGCTGTGACATGAGGTTCTTCTACCTATAACTGGCTGCTCAAGAAAGGTAAACCCAGAAAACTATTTGGAAAAAAGGGAGGCAAGTAGATAAATAGGTGTGTCATATAGCTGGATAGGGATGATAATGAAATTTGTGTCGGTGAATGTTGCTGTACAGCTGCTAAGCAGTTAGGAGTAAAATGAGGGGCTGAGATGGGCTGCTGTCAAATTCCTCTAAAAGTTAGGAGGGCACTGAGGAGGATACTTGACAAGATGAAAGAATAATTAGTGTGGTAAGAAAAGGAGTGGTAGACAGCTAACTTGCAAAAGCTGACAGGAAAAGAGGATTTTAAGGGATTGTGGTATTTGGTGTTGAGTGTTACTGGGAAGTTAAAAAGGTTGAGAGTGTTGTGTTTAAGCTTTGGAAGGAAGGTTGCTGGAAACTAGTGCAAATCACTTCAGTGTGGTCAAGATGGAAGGCTATGGTTTGGAAAGTGTCAGAGGAAGGAAATCCTAGGCAATAATTTTGCCTAATATGTTCACCAATCTTAGATGTGAAATAGAGAGATGAGTTGGAGCTGTCATGGAAAAGGCAAATGGGGTCAAGTGTTAAAATCCTATTGTGCAAATAAGGTGGTGAAAATTACAAAAAATAAAATTAAACTTACATTTTCAACAATGTACTGCTCCTCCTTCATCCCTACTTCATCTGTAAAGGTTTTACAATTTAATCTCATTATTTGGAGTATCTTTCTTAAAAAAAAAAAATAATCAAAATATACATTCCTTGTTAATTTGGCATAATGTAACATCCATTCCCAGAGCAGCTAAAACCCATGTGCCACTTCAGAAATCTTTGTAAAGAAAGTCTCTTTGTGTGTGATAATTTTCATGGAAAGAAACATTAGATATATGCTGAAATTATGAACTTTGTGACATTCTGAGGTCTCTGAGAATCCTGACATCTTCAGCACGATATTCAAGTGCCTGTAATTGACCAGAGCAGCAGTTGACATCTGACACACAGTTGACTGAATGACCTAGAAGGTTACATGGGTAGGTAGTATGTGAAATCCTTTTTTAAAGCTTTCTCTAGTAACTGGAATGGCTGTGACATGAGGCTGAACCACAGATAACTCACTTCTTAAAAAATACATCCAGAAATCTAACCCTCTAGAAAGGTCTGTATTGTATACAGTATTACCCATTAACTTCAAGATGTGTCTTGCTTTTGTTCAGAGTATTGCGTGATTAGATTTTTTATTGAAGTTACAAATATATAATTGGAATTGTATTTCACAGCTACCTCTTGCTACATGGATGAATGACAAGATGGGTTGAACCTTTGTCTTTTTCTTTTTTTTTCATTTTTCCTTCTGGATTGAGATGATGCATTGCTATACAGAATGCCTCTGTGAATGCCACTCTGCAGTTGTAACATGAAATAGAACTGCTAATAGAAGTATGAGAAATCAGAGGTAGAAAAAACATATTACTTCGTTAGCTCCATGCACCTGACAGTACATCAGGGTTCTTAATTGTTCAGGAGGAAAGTTATTCTGAAAGGATTAGATATGGTGTAATAAATTATATTAAAATAAGTGCTTTTGTAGCTCAAAATTATAGGAAGCCTGCATCTAACTTTAATACTGATACAGGAAAAGTAGCTTAGATCAGCTTTAGGAATAATCTTAGTATTTCATTAGCAGTTTCACCCACATTTCTTACATGCTTTATATTGACAATACCTCAGTAAATTAATTTTAGAGAATTCTAACATTACTAAATGTTTTTCATTTCTTGCCTTTTTACTAGGAAATATTTCTAAGGTGACATTCAGGCCACTGGCTTCATAAACTTTTAGAATTGTGCCATGTATAATTAAACCGTAAATAACCTCAAATATCAAAAAACAAATATCCCTTGGAAGTTTACAATTCATGATAGCATAATTTTGCTTAAGATTTGTTCCTTTGAAGCTGTGTCTTCTTACATGAAAAAATTAACAGGTGTTAAAGAATTAATTTTTTGAAGAGTACTTCAAATTCATTTTCTCCCCAGGCTTGTGAATTCACCATGCTAGAATTAGTAACTACCTTCATTGGCTGCGACCACTCCTTAGTATTTTGTGCTTCAGATTTTATTCTAGCTCATATAGGACAGCAGCATCTGTAGAGGTGTCTGTTGCAAGGTATGTCCCATATTTTTTGAAGAATTAAAGTTGGTTTATTTCAGTTTTCTTAAATTGATGAAATTCCATGATAATTTTGGGAGTCAGTACTAATCTACCTTTCTTTTGATCTTGTTTTTAATTTACAGTAGAACTGAAATCAGAATAGGACTAATTTTAGTACTTACATTTTTAAGAGAAAGAGAGCAAAAAGACTTGTACAGCCCTAGTAGCTTTAATCTTTTTTTGGTGTTGTTTTTTCAGTCAATTAAGTTCAAGCTTCATTTTAATGTAAATCCAAACCTCCAAATTTCATTATCATTATTAAAGGCTGTTTATTCAATTTCTGCAAAAAAAAAGTCTCATTCCTGTCACGATAACATGAATGATCAAAGAAGAGTAATTGTAACATTTCTTTTAGGAATCCTGCCCTCAGTAAGCCCATAGGATTTGTTTACCCTCTCTTACCAACCAACATTTGTACCCATATGTTGAGATGGCAGCATGCCTCCTTCACTAGTTACTATGCCAGTTTCAATAGGATATAGATGCCAAACAATATTTAAATAAGGAACTAGCATAATGCTGAAAATACCATCTGTTCTGTAAAATTTCCCTTAGTCTGTGACAGGATTGCCACACTGAACTTCCATGTGTTAATCGCATTTTTGATACACAATAGTGAAATTTAAATACCTGAACAGCTTAAATGTCTGAGCATCCATGATACCTACAGTTTTGTCAAGAAATATGGAAGCTTTACATTGTATGTTTGGATGCCGTTTCTGAAAACATGGGACATCAAGATACGTTAGTGTATATGGAATTATGAAGCAACTCATGGGTGGTAGTAGCTGTGAAATATATTAATCAGACTTCAAAGATAAATACTTACTACTGTCATGGGCAGATCTACAGAGACCGTTATGTTGAAAACTTCTGTAATGATTCCTTCAATGAGATTCATACATCAGCTCCAGGAGTGAGGTCTGATCTCTCTGGATTCCTTACTTACAGATTACATTAATCTTAAATTTGTCAGGTGGCTAAGGTTCAATTCCAGTGCAAGATACTGATTAGGAATCTTCCTAATTAATCAACCAATTGATTTGAAATCTCTGTTTCTCACTCCTCTGTGGAAGTCTCTGTGTAATAAACCCCCAACTGCTTCTGTTTATTTGGCCATATTTATGAACACTTGGGGTTATTTATGCCATGATTCCATTTGGTGTATCTGAAAAATTACAAGTTTCCCAACAAGTGTCTCTGTGTATATATGTATAAAGACATACATGAATACAGCAATATGGCATTTTCTATAAAATACTGACTTTTGTGAATGGTGGCAGCTGTCTGTATTAAAACAGATTGAATGTGATTGATCCCAAGCTGAAAATAGTTGCTCCGACAAATGCATATTTCTTCCAAAGAGCATTGTGTCAAAGAACATTTCTTGTAACTTTCTTGGGTGTGAGAGACTTTGATCATCTTCATTTCAGAAAGGGCAGAAAGATACTTGGTATAACATAATTTTGCATTAAGTTCAGTGATTATTTTTTTTTTCTGAAAAATATGAATCCCACTAAAAATTGGGTTTTTAAGGGACCTATTAAATTAATCTTCTTGTGTTTAATGAATGGTACAATTCAAGGTATCTTTCCCAGAACTGTTTTTGGAAATACTAAAATATGTGTTTAAAATTATTAAAACTAATTAGTTTTAGTAACTATTTTAAATTACTTAAAATTAGCCAAAGAATAACAAAATCAGATTAAATACAAATTGAGCATTTTTTAATATATCTTTTTCAGTTCCACTTTAAATCAATTCTATGATCTCTGGTTTCAGTTTGAAGAAGTCCATTATTTACATTGTTATTCCCTGCTTCCTTGATGTTTGCTGAATTCCATTACTAAATTTTCATCCAAGAAAACAGGTTTGCATGTGTAGTTGCATGAAGTTTTCGCATAGTCAGACTCTGTAATACTTGTTGCCCTGCAGAGGTAGATTAGGAAATAGTTTTGATTTTTGTTGTAGGATTTTCTTTGTGTTTCATTTAGGCTTAGTCTGTACAGCAAGGGAAGTAGAAAGGTCTGTTGAGACCTTACAGATTTTACTAAAAATATATTTGTGTTCCACTGTGCCAAATTTTTGCCTCATTCTTGTCTTGTTATTCTGCCATCATAGGCAACCTTAATTTTGCCTTTTCCTTTATTCTACACCTAGAGCTGAGCCATTTCCAAAGACCACTGCAAACAAAGTACTCTTTTCTGCAGAGCTTTATGGATGAGTTGGGACCTTTACACTGTCTCTGTAAATACCACGTGGTGGCTGTAATTAGCTGTATATATCTGCATCCAACAGAAAGGCATATGAAGGCAGTAATGTTAGGCTTTGTTTGACGTGACTAGTCTCTATCTTGCTTTTCTGCGTGTCTGAAAAACACACAATGCATTGCTCACTTTATAATTTTCCATGAAACCATGTATTTTTCTATACTGAAGGCCGTATATATGTTTTTAATATGCTTTTATCTACATATGTATATTAAAAACTTTTAAAAATGAAAGGAAACATTAATTTTACATACAAGGCAGGATATGTAAAGTACCACAGAATAATTTTTCTGTTGTGGAAGATATAGTCCTTCTTGAGGGGGAGTAAATGGGAGTAAATGTGTGGATTAGGTTAAAATATTTCCCTTGTTAGATAATTGCATACTTAAGTAGTATGGATTAGATTAATTGGGCACTGTGGTAGAATCAGTCATAGAATGGTTAAGCTTGGAAGGAACCTCTGGAGGTCATCTGATCCAAACATCCCCGCTCATCACAGAATGGAAGGGACCCATAAGGATCATATAGTCCAACTCCCTGCTCCTCACAGGAATACCTAAAACTAAACCATATGAACAAGAGCATCATCCCCACCTGCCTTGAACTCTGGCAGGCTAGGTGCTGTGACCACTTCCCTGGGGAGCCTGTTCCAGTGACTGACCACCCTCTCTGTAAAGAACCTTTTTCTAATGTCCAGTCTGAACTTCCACTGATGCAACTTCATTTCATTTCCTTGTGTCCTATTGCTGGTCACCAGAGAGATCTGCACCTCTCCCCTCTGCTCCCCCACCTTGAGGAGGTTGTAAACTGCAACAAGGTCACCTCGCAACCTTCCCTCTCTAAGCTGAGCAAACCGAGGGACCTCAGCCACTCCTCATAAGTCTTGCCCTCGAGACCTTTCACCGTCTTGGTTGCCCTCTCCTGGACAATCTCCAATAGTTTGATGTCCTGCTTATATTGAGGCGCCCAAAACTGCACACAGTACTCGAGGTGGGGTCGCACCAGTGCAGTGCAGAGTGGGACAATCCCCTTCCTCACCCAGCTTGCTATGCTGTGCTTGGTACACCCCAGGTCATGGGTGCACCTTTTGGCTGCCAGGGCACACTGTTTATTCATACTCAACTTGCCACCAACCCAAACCCCTAGATTCTTTCTGCGAGGCTGCTCTCCAGCCTCCTGTCCCCCAGTTTGTATGTATAACCAGAATTACCCCATCCCAGATGGAGAATCCAGCACTTGCTCTTGTTAAATTTCATATGCTTGGTGACTGCCCAGCTCTCTAGCCTATCCAGATCTCTTTGTAAAGCCTACCCTTGAAGGAGGCCACAGCTAGTGGATAATTTAGTATCATTGTCAAACTTACTTTGTATACATTTGATTCTTGCATTCAGATCATTTATAAAAACGTTAAAGAACACTGGCTCTAAAATTGGGCCCTGGGGAACCCCACTGGTGACTGGCCACCAGCCTGATGTAACCCCATTTACTGTAACTCTCTGAGCCTGACCTGTCAGCCAATTGTTCAGCCATCAGGGCCACCCAGAGCCAGTTGCCCAGGACCATGTCCAGATGACTTCTGAACATCTCTAAGGATGGAGATTTCCACAATCTCCCTGGCGACCTGTTCCAGTGCTTGGTCTCCCTCACAGTAAAAAAGCATTTCCTGATGTTCAGGAGGAACCACTGCATTTCAGTTTGCACCCATTACTGCTTGTCCTGTTACTGGCCACTGCTTAAAAGGTCCTGGTTCCATCTGATTTGCACTCTCCCTTTGGATATTTGTATGCATTGATGAGATACCCACTCTGAGCCTTTTCTTCTCCAGACTAAAGAGTCTCACCTCTCTCAGCCTTTCCTCATAGAAGAAATGCTCCAATCCCTTAATGGTCTTAGTGGTCTTTTGCTGGAAACTCTCCAGTATGTTCATGTCTCTGTCGTACTGAGGAGCCCCAAACAGTACTCCAGGTTGACCCAGTACTCCAGATGTGGCCTCACAAGCGCTGAGTAGAGAAGGATCACCTCCCTTGACCTGCTGATAACAGTTCTAATGTAGCCCCAGAGTACCGATAGCCACCTTTGCTGCAAGGGCACATCACTGGCTCGTGTCCTGTATTATATCAGTTGTTGAGAAATCTTTTCCAGCTGCATCTTTGAAACAAAACTGATTTTGTGGAAAAGTTGAACATGAAAAGTTACACTCTAAAAGTCAGTGGAAGCTTTGTCTGATATATTGGTTCAAGCTCACAGGCAAATCATCAAGGCTTCTGATGTCCCTTCCAAACAGTAGAGGACAATGAAAACTAAAGTAAAATACGGTGTCTCTTCCTGTTGTTAGGTATGCTTCTTCTCAGAGCTGTAAAATGTCTTAAGTACATGCCTAGTTGCCTTGACTGTTCGGTAAGAATGAACCTAAAATTTAGAATTACCGTAGCTGTTTTTTTTCCATAATTTGTGCTAGAAGTTTGTCTGCTCTAGTTTTCATGTACCACTATATAGACAACAGGCACTGTTACAGTTTCAGTTGTCTACATAATTTGCAAATACTGATCAGCTTTCGTTCTGCAATCTCAAATAACTTGCTAGCGAGGAGCTACTGTTGAAAGAAAGGAAGCAAAACAGGTATAGAAAAACCAGAGTTAAATTTTAATAAAAAGATAAAGTAATAAAATATCCTAATTCATAGCTCTACCAGCCTACCAAATAATTGACAATTTTTGTCTTTGCCGCCTGAGTTTCTGTGTGTACTGAAAAGTTTTTCTTTTTTATTATAAGTCACCGTTCATGTGGGGATTTTAGTTTGTTCAGGATTATTCCTTTATAAAGTATTAATTCTGATGGATTGTGCTGTAAAATCAAGATTGCAGAGATGGTTCAATTTGTTGGTTTTTTTAAACTGGATTACTCCCCTATCAGGTATTTGGTAGAAGTCAATGTATTTAGAAACAAGTATCAGCCTTATAAGTAATGTTTGTTTTCCCAGTATAATGAAGCCCACTTAAATAAATACCTGATATAAAAATAATCCTGTTAAAACTGAACAAATGAACTCTACACAAGTCTCTCAGAGTTCTGTAAGACCCTGACTGATAAATACTTGATTAATGAATAATCCTGTTAACCGAATAAAATGTGTGCCAAATAGAGAAGTAAATTACAGTCATGGTCAGACTTGTTATAGGGAAGTTACAGATGACTAAATCTTCTGGGCCAATAATTTATGACAAAGCATGATGACATTCTCTTTTGTTTGATAACAGTAAGCCTTTTATAGGAATAGTTTCAATGACTTTTTTTTTTTAATGCATTAAAAGGATTTGTATCCATGTCATGTAATAATGGAAATATTCTTCAGAAATCAATGGACATACTTGTATGGTAGTAAAATACTAATATTTTATAATAGAGAATTTTCTTATTTCCATTTTAATGCATCTAACTTTTAAAAGTTTTAACACCTTATTTGGTTTATGTCATACTTAAAAAAAATATCCTAGCTATTAACCTATTATTCAGTAGAAGTTATATGAAGTTAAATAATTTAGATTGAAATTCTTTAAACAAACATAGGTATTTTAATGCACATTAGAAATGTTGTTCACTCATTAAAGAATATAATGTAGTGTCTTTTATCCTTTTGAGATTTAGTCCAGGAGTTTTTCCTCACAAAACCAAAGGCAAAATATTTTTTTAAATCTATTTCATATACATATATATGAACATATGTATGAAGAAGCCCATGAAAAAGCTAAATCATTAGCTGTAAAGCAGCTTTTGCCACAATACTCCTAGTGGACTGAGCCAAGTGTCTTGCTGACATAACATTCCTGACATGACAGTTGTTCGCCAAAAGGCACCAAATGAAAACAGACGAAATGAATAAAACATAATGCAGTGGTCAGGTTGTATTTGGTACTGAGGTGAGAAGGGATGAGAAGGTTTTGGATGCCTTCAGACTATCTTTGAGCTTCTTTGAGGAAGAAATTAGACTATCAACCTCTAGAAATCCACACCTAGCAAGGGCCCATGTGACTCCAGACTTGAGAACAGAAAAAAGGTTAGAGCTTTAGTTGCATCTTCCTTTTGTTACTCGACTGCCACATTGGAATGACCATATTGTCCTTTCCTGAAGACCAGTTTTAAGATTTAAAATCATTGATCTCTTTCACTTATGTAAAGATACTTAAGAGATAAAACCTGAATGAGTAGAAAGGTGGATTTGCATAATGATGTAGAACTGTCACTTGATTTACTTTTAAAGGTAGCTTCATTAACAAGGCTTTTTAAAGTAGAAGAAAGTGCAAAGAAACATGGTTTTATCTGCAAAGAAGTGATCAAAATATGCCTTGTGTTGAGATGAAAATGCAGGTTACAGTCATGGTTTTAACATATAATTCATTTTTCCCTCTCCCATAAAGATTTTTCTTTTTTTCATTTTTTTTCAAAAATGTTTCTACTTTACTTTTTTCCTAAACAAACAAAAAATTCATGCTGAAATACATACAGTATAATTCCATCCCTTTCTCCATGAGTGTGTTAATGCAAAAAAACCAAGCATAAACTGCCGCTAAGGTAAGCTAGCTTTTTAAGGGCAATGATTTGATTCTTGGAAACAATGTAGTATAGATTTTAAGTCTGAAGGTCATCATAATTAAAGGGAAATTAGACAAAAGGCAGACTTCCTGCCATCCATACGTGAGGGTAGAAAAGGACATTTCTACAGCTCTGGCTAGAAATGGCTTTCTCTTTGGCTCAAGAAAAAGTTCTTTCACTACTGGTTGATTTATGAAGTTCCTGAATTTCCCTTGGTTCTTACACTTTTCATCTCAGCTTTTCTTCTATTTGGTCTATTTGATGTCTTCCAGTTCGTGCATGATTACCATAAACCAGGATGAGTTGGTTTATTACAAGTCTTGTACTGTTTGTTATGTGAATGGAGGAAATAAAAGTAAGGAAATTAATTTTGATTGTGCATAGGAATAAGGGAAGAAACTGTTTCTGTTATTTTCCACTCCATTTCCAGAATTGTTTGGACTAGATTTGTGATTATCACCAGTTTTTCACTGCCCACTTTGATACTTGCTGTTTAAACCAGATACCAGATCAATATGGTATACCAGGTGTTTCTTACATTACTTTCTTACGGTCTTACACCATCTTCTATTTTATTGTAAAAGATAACTTCTGTAGTATAGTGGGCATTACGACAAGCTCTTCACTTAAAATTTTAAAACGTGGGGAACAATGTGATGGAAATGAATCTACTCACAAGTTTAGTAACTAGAACTGGAATTCTTAAGAGAGCCTGAAGAAATACTCGTATTTATCACCTTGAGCAGCTTCTGAAAAACTTCACATAAGTAATTTAACCTATCATCTTCAATAATCTTTTTAGAATTCTCTTTTCATTCACTATTAACAAAGGAGGAGTTAATTTATTCTATAACTGGAGAGTGGCATTATCAAAGCTTGTCCCATCAGATATAAACTCAGGCTGTTACTATAATTAGGAAGTTCAGATGAAAGTGTTTTAATGATCATAGTCATTTAGCAAGAAAACCAGAGGCTATTAATGCATTAACTAGGCCTGCTGAAACTGTTTGCTTTTAATCTTCACATGTACAACTGTTTCTGACTTTGTCTACTCACTCATTTTATTTACTCAGTCACTGAGACTATTGCCTTTTGGTTTTCTAAGTTTATTCTGAAGGATCTGTATTGTTTGGCGATGTAGAAATTCACTGACTGGATTTACATTGTGAGTGGTGACCAAAAAGTCACAGATCATAGAAAAGAGCGCTGAAAGGGATCTGAAAAGATCATGTCAGGATGAACCAAAGGAGATTTAACTCTGGGTAAACTTACTGGCAGGTATTTTTCTGGACTGTTCTTGTTCTACATTGATGGAGATTCTCCAGCTAATGTATTCCAGTCCTTCCCTGTCTTCTTCATTAGAAAAGCTTTCCTGATATCTGTCCAACTCTCCCTTGTACCAGTTCAAGATTACTCGGTGTCCTGTTCCCAGCGAACAAATATGCACAGATCTGTTGGACTCTGCTATGATTTTTTTAATGTATTTGTATATCATAATCTCCACCATGACCTGACTTCTGTGGAAATGACGTAACCAAATCAGCCAGTCATTCCCCACAGATCATGTGAAAGCCTTAGCCCTTGCAAATCTAGGTCAGCATTTAGGGGTAAATGTCCATGGCTGAGGATTCACTTCTGCTGTTTTATATATGCTCTTTAACTTTATTAAAGAATTCCCTTTTGTTCATTCCTGGGGACCTAACCAACCAGCTGATGTTTAAATGCTTCCTAAATAATGATTGAGACTTCTGCCTGGGGACCAGGTAGTTGAGTTGCTAGCATTTGTGTACTGTAAGTCACAATGTAACCCCTAAAAACAGATCACACAGCAGATGTAAAATTGCAACTGGATGAAATATGCAATTGCATTTGCTCTGAGGATTAAGCACTCACTCCTTCCTTCTTGCTTCCATTGTTTTCTATTCCTATAGGCTAACTCACTGGTCAGTGATATTTTTTGAAATAAAGGTTTTGAAATTAAATGTTTTTAAACCAGCATGATCTTGGGGGTTCACAATACCTCAGAACTGCTGCAATTTTAATTTTCAGAAAATCTGAATAAAGACATTTTCACATAAAGGGAGGCTTAATCCTAAACAAATTTAATATATCCATAATTTAAGTGTAAAGTATTTGAGAATTTTTAATCATTTCACAAGTAAGCAATGGAAATTCTGGAAAACTGCACTTGAATTTTAAATTATTCTATACATACACTGGAATTTGTTTCAAACACCATAGACTGGTGTCATAAGGAAAGAAAGTGAAACAGTCTAATGTAGCTCTAAAAATTAGTTTTCACCTAAATGGTGAGATTAATTATGAAAAGGAATATGTTATCTCTAGATTTAGATTGTTAATACAATTAATTCAGATTATTGTCTTGTTAAAGGGGTAAATGTAAAACATCTTTTTCTTGTCTGTTTTCACCCTTTACTCCCTGACTTTCTCATCCATGAATGGATTCACATGGTAGCCCACCCAAGTGGTTCTGCTTGAAGAAAAAGGTATTCATAGTATTGACAGACATGAAGAATGACATCTCACGAAGTCAACTGATACATTTTCATTGGCAGTTTTTAAAATAATTTCTAATAGTGCAGTTTAAGTTGTTTACCTGGATTCATAAAGTAGTATCACCTTTGAAAAAAAGGTAATTTAGGTATATATTACATACTTTCATCTAGTTTTGAGACTACTGAGTTCAAGCATAAATTATATTCTGTCAGCCTGACCTTGGTGCCAGGGAAGGTTATGGGGTAGATCATGCTGAGTGCCATAACGTGGCACATGCAGGACAACCAGAGGATCAGGCCCAGCCCAGCCAACACAGGGTTATGAAAGGCAGGTTTTGCTGTGATCTCCTTCTACGACAAGGTGATCCACTTCGTGGCTGAGGGAAAGGCTGTGGATGGTGTCTACCTGGACCTTAGTAAAGCCTCTGACACCATCTCCCACAGCTTCTCCTGGAGACACTGGCTGCTCACGGCTGGGACAGTTACACTCTGCGCTGGGTAAAAGGCTGGCTGGGCCGAGCCCAAAGCGCGGCGGTGAATGGGGTCACATCCAGCTGGCGGCCGGGCACAAGTGGTGCTCCCCCGGGCTCAGCACTGGGGCCAGCCCTGTTAATGTCTGTATCGGTGATCTGGACGAGGGGACACTTGTTTGTCAACAGCTGTGTTAGATATCTTAGAAGGCTAATGAAGATTGTTTGTTTTTTTTTTCCTAACAGAAATAAATTTGGGATCATGTCTGAAGTGATTTGGAAATTGAAATAACTCTGAAGGCTGTAGTGTTAAAACTAAATCTCATTTCTTCAAGTATGATATTCGATATTTCACTGCTGTCACTGCTGCCTTTTTTTTTTTTTTTTTTTTTTTTAACAATACCAGCTACTATTTATACACTTAGAATTTCTGGCCAGATTACTGTGGAAGGTTGTGGTACATACATGTACAAAATAGTATAATAATGTTCTATTCTTTTTGGAACAAATTTGTTACAGAGAGTGTCAGATGAGTCATTTTGTTCATGTCAGATATCTGAAAATAATGGAAAGATGCCAAAGTAAAAGCCCAGTAATCCATGCACTGGTGTAATGGAGCAAATGAAATGCAAAGCTCTTGTACAGGTCCAATTTCAGCACCAAATGCTTACCTGTCAGTCAGCAAAATTGTCCCTGAATATAAATGAGCCCATCTGAGAGGGAAAGGATTTTCATATACATCAAATCCTTTGAATCTCTTGTGAGGTAGAAGATGTTCTTTGGAGGAAATGCTGCAAGGGAAATCTTAGTTCAAGCTAGTTCAAGTCACACATGTGTTGCTGACTGTGAAAGGTTTGGGTTTATCCTTATTGTTTGGTGTCTCTAGCTCCTTGGATAGACAGGTGATTTCCCTTAGGCTACAACAAATCTGGCCAATCACTGATTTAAAAGTTTTAGACAGGTAACTTGCAGACTTTTGGAGGCATCTGTGTTTTGTCTGTGAAAGACCTGATTAAAACTTTAATTCATGAAAGGCCAACGTCAGAGATATCTTTGCGGATATCATAGTTATGATTTGCTCTGACTGAAATGCTTTTGAAGACCTATGCAGCTGAGTGTACTTCTACCTTTAAAGTGGCCATTGGGAGAACATGTTTTGCTACTAAGATGTCTTCCTGCAGGCTTAAGCATAAAATATTGAATGTAGTATTTATCTTATGTAGCTTCAGAGTTGAGGCTGCCACAGCTCTAAAGGCTCTTGTTTTATGAAGTCCCATGTTTCTTCACATTTCAGTAGTGGTCCCAGTAGTATTTCTCTGTGCTGAGGGTGCGAGAGGCAAACCGGAGTCGGTATAGCCATTGACAATCGGTCAAGACTAGTTCTCGTAAAAGTTAGTGTATTGAGAATGAACCAGCACTTCAGGAACAAAAAAAAATTAAATGTGCAGCATCGAAAGTGATAATAAGTCAAGCAAAGCTGCGTATGCTTTTTGGGGTTATGACTACTTGAAGTGCAGATTAAAAGCTCTGAACCAATGCATGTGAAACAAAGGCACAATGCTGAATTAATTTTAGTCCTCTGGTTTAAGTGGGTGTGCCTTCTACTTCTGGGTCTAGAAATAATCATACTCGTATCAATCTATATTGTATGACTTTTGTAAGCTTTGAAAATAGCATTTTTCACTAAATTGTCACTTATTATTGTTCATTTGTGGCCACTAACATAGAAAAATGTTGCAGCTACAATGTCAGAAGAATAGGGACAATTTGATGTTTTCTTTTGATGCTGTTTGTTGATACCTAGACCACTGCAGCTTGATTGCCTAACATTAAACCTATAATAACAGTGCAATCATAGCAGTATCATCATGAATGTCGTTACAATAGAAACAACATTTACACGGCTTCAAAATGGTAATTATCAAACTTTTTGTCATGAAGCGCTTATTTGCCAGCATTGATCTGCCCCGGTCAGTTGTTAGCTCTTCTCATCTGAGGTGTATTGATTGTATAATCAGTAGATAGAGGCTGCGGGCAGATGAAATTCAGTGTTGTTGGGCAAATTATTGTCTGCTTGCCTGTTGACCTGGACCCCGCTGGTTGTACCTTAGACAGTGGTGGGATTATTACTCATTTCAGTGACCCTACTCTGACAGAGAACTCCATATTATTATAAAAGATAAATGGCATCCTTTTGCTGTGGATATGGTTGAATGCAGGTGTCAGTGTGTAGTGAAACCGAAAATCTTGTGCAGCAGTGTTCCTTGACATCCCTTCAGGTTTTTTTTTCTTTTTAAACATATGTAAAAATATTGTAGAGTTGCAACACATTTCATGTCATATGTGACACACATTTATAGGTATATGATGCATAAACATGGTCATTCAAGTATTCTACTTGCCAGACTGGAAGATATTGATATAATTCAAACACAACTTTTGGCTGTTGCCATCTGATAACAAGGAGGACCAAACTCATCACAACTTCTAAATACATACTTTGAAACCTCAGGCAAATAGGCCCTCCTGTGTTGAGTAATTTTGCAAACTCTTTCTCATTTGTTTTGTTTCCTTTACCTTTACCATCACTATGAAGAAACTGAATAATAATGTGTGTAAATGTGTGAGAGAGACACCCAAGTTATTAGTCAGCAGAACTTTATGATGTATCAGTTCAGTAAAAATAAATCTCCTATGTGGTATTCATATTAGGACTTTTGGATCAGTAGTGTACACAGCATTTAGGAAGGCGATCTGCATTATGGTTATTACCAGAGGGAAAGCCCTTCTGACTCAAATGACAAGAGATGATATAGAAGCCATGAATACTTTTACATCCCCCAGTAAAGCCAACTGTGCTTGACTAATGTACTCTGCTCCCTGGTAGTGACTGTAGCATTGTATTGTGAAGGTCAGTCATTACCTGTGAATGCTATTTAAACCACCTGCTCACAGCAAGTAATTGTATTTGGATGACCAGCAGTTTTATAATATTCATTGTCCTGAATTCTGCTGAAGCCATAAGAATGCTGAGCACTTACACAGCAACTTAAAACTTCAAAGTGCTGTAAAAACATTAGTTAATTATTTTTATGCTGGAAAATCTATAGATGGTTCTACACAGCTCTGAATATACATTGCATGACCTTAATTTAATTGCCAGAAAAAATGGATCTACCTTTAAAACAATGGAAGAATGCAAATGGCTTGATGGAAGTGCACAACAATATTAGTACTATAATCTCTAAAATAGTTACCCATGAAAGGGAGCCTTTGCAAAGCAGCGTTATATTTAAACTAGATGAAATAGTGTCTTTCAAATTAAAATATAAGAAAAAAAGACAATGTGAAACTCATGTGATTTGCTCTGTAGATGTATATCAAGTATAAAGAGAAATTAAATCATATGCCAGGTGAAAAATAAAGAAAAATGTAGAAGGAAGAAAAGTAAGCATCTCTGGGGAAGGATGGTTTGTCTATTAAAGAGAAAATCTGTATTCAGAAACTACTTTAAAATAGTTTTAAACTATGGTGTGAAGAAAGTAAATATGGTTGTCATCCACACAGAGAGGTTTATGTATGTTTTTGGGATGGCATTTTCTATAAATACAGTACATAGTTCTTTAAAGAATATAAAAACATACATTATTTGCAAGAGTAATAATAGTAGCCAGTGAAATTCAGTTTATTTTTAAAAATGTGAGTATTATAAATTATTATACAAGAAAAGGGCAATTCTTAGCTGGTAACTTAGCAGACTAACGAAAGAGGAGGGTATCAGTCTTATGAATCCATAAATTCTCTTCTTTAGCAATGTTGTTGACTAAGATATGCTTCTGCAGCATATTGTTGTAACTCTTCTGTCAGGAGTTCATCTGTCTGTGATCGAAGGCATAGTTTGATACAGCACAGCTGTCACATTGGCTCAGACTTATGTGAAAACCAGGTTGTGAGAAGGAGCTTTGAGAATATCTGTGGAATCATGAGGTACAAAAGGTAAAATGGAGATAGGAAAAATTGTTGAAACAGCTGAAGGATTCAAGAGGAAGAGACAATGATGCAGGAGCATCAAGCATTCAAGGAGCACCGAAGGTTTCCTGCCAGGTTTGGTGTTTGCCTGGTTAGCAAAGGTTCCACAGGTGTCTCAGAGGGTGGTGAGCAAATTCATTCATATAATGGTAACTTGTAAGTCCTTGTTATCTATTGTATATATTAGCCAATAAATAATTGATTTGTGCTTTTAGTTGTGTATATCCTGCTTGCAGTTTTTTGTAGACAGTAAAAATTGCCTGAACAAAGTGATCCAGAAAGGGAGATTTCCAGGTATTCCATGTGCTACGGCTTTGGTGGTGCCACTATGTGTTCAATTGTGTCCAGTCCTCCCCAAGATTGTCTGCTGGACTTAACTGCCATTTGCTAGTCTGGAAGGCAGGTAGTCAAACCCCTGATTTTTGGATTTTTATTGTGTTTAGTCTTCAAATTGAGATCTGGTCTGTCTGGTTCTGTGAAATCTGCTTTTGAACATGGCAAAACATTTTCATTTTTCACAGGAATCTTCAGAGTCCAAAGTCATAGAAGTTAGCTGAATTCATTGCAAAAGCATAACAACTTTTGTATTATTTTTGGCAGGAGGTGGAAAATCCCCTCAGAAGATATTTTCCAAGAATTTGGAACATGGAAAAGTTACAGTATTTTTGTGGAATATTTTAAGAGGATTCTATAATCTCATACAGATTCACTCATCTAAATTACATTGATTTTGATATGTTGATAACTCAGGTGTTTCTAGACTTACAAATCCAAATCATCTTGTGGAAAGATCTTACTTGCAAACCTGGCGGTAGAAGTGTAGTAAGACTCTGAATGAGGCTCTTCAGTTATGATAGCACCAATAAAAAAAATAAATTCTTAATATGGTGATTTGTATTACAAAGCTACTTTTCATCTCTCATGTATTTTTGTGACAATAAGCCATTTGGAAAGGATGATTAGATGTTTCCACTCTGAAAAAAATTAATGAAATAGTATCAAAAGATATAACTAAAATGTTTGGGTTTGGCAGGCTATAGAAAATGTGAAGAAACTACTGTTTCAATATCACCAATGTGAAACCACGTAAATCAGAATATTGGCCTGGTTTACTATATTATATAGTAAATAAATATTTTTGTATTATCATTATACCTAATTATATATTATATTAGATGTCATTATATTAAATATCAAATTGCTTAAGCAAGTGCAACAAAATATTATCACAGGTTGTTTGATATACTGAATGTTTCCCCTAGGAAAATTCTCTTAGCAAAGAGAATAAAAGCAAAGATGACCACCTCTTCATTGCTGGGAAAGTATTAGGAAACTCAGTATACTCTAAAAACATATGATAGAATGAGAGCAGTGCTAGAGTTCAGGTATCTTAGTTTGCATATTAAAAGTTACAACTTTGAAGACACTAATCCTTTTGCAATTGTATTGTCTAATCTCTATGACATCAATATACTTAAAATATTGATGATGTCTTAAAAAATTATCAAGTCCTCTTTAGTTCAGAATTTTATCATTTGACTGTTTGATGGTCTGCAGATTCTTCTTCAAAGTAACAGTTGTTGCCATTGCAGCCCTTTAGTGAAGAGTACTGTAACTGTTGAGTGAATCAGGCCATCTCATTTCTTTTCTCTCCACCTTTCAATTTTAAATAATTTTGTATTGCATTAACAGGGTCAGTGGTTTCATCCTGTGGTTGCCTGGTTGTTTCATTTAATGCAAGGAGGCAGTACAGGTAGGACAGGCAGGGAAGGGCAGGACAGGATGCACCTTTCAGAGTAGCTCAGAGTTACTCTGCATTAGGTTTAGCATGAAGCCATGATCTCAGAGTTCTTTGTGTAAATCCGATATATCTGGGACAGAAAAAATAATTGATGGGATCATTTATATCACTCTAATTATTTTACCTTTCTTGTACTGTAAGTATTTCATCTAGACTATAATAAAACCATGTTTTTTTACTAGCTCTTTTTCTACTAGTTTTTACTGATTCTATTTTCTACTAGTTCTTGCTGGGTCATTTTATTCAGGAGATCATTCACTATGACATTAACATGATGGGTATCAAGAAAATTAGAGAGGGGAGAAAGGTGGTGGTAGAAGTACAATCAAAAAAGTCTTCAGGCTGAGTTTTGCATTTTGTCGGCACCAGAGAGATGTATCAATTAAAATATTATTGAAGTGAGTTGCTCATATTGGTCTATTAGACTACTTTTTGATGGATGTAAAGTAAGTAGAACGTTCTCTCATGTTTTGATGGAGTCCATTGTCAAATATTTTGATTTCAAAAGTCTATTTAAGGTTTTAGGTTTGACAAGACATAAGTCACATAACTAATCTCTTGATAGTACTCAAACAGGGAAAAAAGCCCTCAAATCCTCTCTGAGTACTTGTGGAATTTTTGTAATCATTATTTGTATGTCTTTTGACATATTCCCAAGTTCTGCTGTATTTTTAACTCAGACATATTGTCTTACAAAGATATCTTTAGCCATGGCTATTGCAGCTCATTACTGTTTTTCCTACTTTGCACAAGGAGACCTGTTTTACTGCCGTGTTTATTTGCATGGCAGCAAAAAGATGACAATGGTAGCAGTCCATCTGACCTGTAAGCATAGTGTGACCAGTGATACTATTCTAAAGCCTTTTAAATACAGCTGATACCTTTCTTTATGATATCCTACAAGCAAAAATTTTACTATTATGTGAGTTGGTAATTTTTATGAATTCCAACTTAAAGGTTTTTGAAGAGCGTCGCTATTTCAGCTTTACTCATCTTTTCACCTATCAGTACATCATACTGACTGGAAGCTGAAGGATCATTTTCACTTTTTCCTGTAACTGTTTAATCCTTCTTATGATTCCAGAAAGTACCACTGTGAAAGCTCTTTATTGCATAGTGTGGCAATGAGCTGCACACCAGAAAGGGTCAGGACTCTAGCAGTGGCTGGCAGGACCTGGTCAAGACTCCATGTTAGGCTAAATTGACAGACTTGTTTGGATCCACAGACTTTTATGTAAGGTCTTGGTAGGAATGGAAGTGAGTCCTAGTCATCACATCTAAGAAGCAGCTATTATATTCTTGATAGAGTAGATAAAAGGTGCTTAAATGAAGCTGAGAAGACAAAGTGCTGGGTTTGTTTGATTTTCTGTAGACTGAAATAAATCCACTGAAAAGGAGAATGAAGTACGATGAGGTAGGGAAGTGTCGGAGGCATGAGAAGAACTTGGAATGTTCTGGAAGTCTGTAAAACAGCTTTTGGAAAAATGAGGATTATTTTTTTTTTCAATGGGCAGAGCCCACTTCATTGTCTGGAATAATCTCCTTTTAGAGTTGAGGTTACAAATAAGGAAGAGCTTCAGACAGTGAAATGAGGAAAATGACTGGTGGAGGCTTGTACAGTCTCCGTGACTGATTTCAAACACTGAAAGAGCACACAAGTTCATCTAAATGGTATACAGCAATGGATATAATATGTTAGAAGAATAGACAGGAGACTGTTATGACAGTAATAAGGTGGACAATGTAGTCAGTTAAAAGGCTGTTCTAAAAGGTGAATTGCTGTCATGAAAATGACCAAATGTATAATAATGTGTTTTACAAGAGCCTTTAATATATATTCTTGCATTTTTCATGTGTGATGATGCAAATCCTCCTGAAAACTCTGCATTTTACAGAATTAGAGAAACAGAGTATGTGCTTACAAAAATCTGGTTTAGCCAAATAAATTTTGGGGAAAATGATAAAAGAAGTTCCATTCAGGTAGCACTGTAAATCTACTATGCAATGATTTCTCATGTCAGTTGTATGTATGGATATGATTGGAGAACTCGGTGCTGTGGGAATTTTGCTGTTATTGTAGATCTTGCCTTCCCTTTTATCAGAATCCCTAGCATTTTTTCTTTCTGCGTCTGAATGTGATAGGTAACAGACTTCATCACACTGTCACTGGGTCAGCAAGAGCTGATGCCGTTTGAGACTTGTTTACTGTAAGTCTATCATAGAAGAGCTGATTATGGAAAATAATCTCGTTCGTTCAGTTCAGATTAAATGGGGAGATAAAAGTAATTCAGTTCCTAAGTCATTGATTTAAAAATGCAAACTTGGGTAAACAGCTATTTAATAAAGCCAGTTGTGACTTGACAGTAGAGGACTTGGAATTTTTCTAGGTTGAACTTGCAAAATCTCTGTGGAATTTATAGCACAGATCAAGATGAAAAGAGGAGGAGTTTGATGCATTTTTCAGCAGTACAATGCTACTGAATATAAGGCCAAAAAACCCCATGGTGATAACTAGTATAATGATAAATTTCAGGTCCAAATCTTTGCCAAAGTGAAATTCAGAGAGCTTTGTTCTTCGAGACCAGATGTGCTCCATCACATTACTCTTGAAAGCAGTGACACATGAAATTGGAGGCCTGGTCAGTGTTTTAAATAAATCCACAAAGTTACTAGGTACTACTATATGACCAGAGGGTAGCAAATATGATATTTATATCTGAGAAGGATCTGAAGAATTATAGGCCCATTAGCCAATTTGCCATGATGCAAAAAAGAAGGTCTTTTGAATTCATAACTAACAAAAAGACAGGAAGCAAAGGGCTAGAATAAAGTGACCAGTTTTCACAGTGAGGGGGAATACTAGCAGAATCCACCAGAGATCAGCACTAAGAGCTACACTCATGAGTGGGAATTCATGGTGCTGAATAACCTGTTGATAATATTGTGCATTAAATTAAACATCCATAAATACAAAGGAATAGCTATGGAAAATACAGCCCAGAGTGTGTATAAATATTGGTAGCCTTTAAAATAATTTGGAGCATTTAAAACTAGCAATGAGGAAAACATCAGCAGAATGCTTGGTGGTTTTGGAAAGAGCAAACAATGCTAGGAATCAAATTATTGTTGTGAATAATAAACATGTCTTCATGTTTATCATTTATTTCATACAGTCTGCTTCTCTTATGTTGGAGGGGGCATAACGGAATAAGAAAAATTACAGTGAGGAAAAATGTGGATGATAGAGTAACAGAAGAGTTTCCATTTGGTGTGAGAGTAGTTTGAGTAAGGAAACCACCATTCAGAAAAGAGTCGAATGGCAGGGTGTAGTGCAGGAATGTAAATAATGGATGAGAAGAACAGGAAGCACTTTTTTGGTTTTTGTAAATCAAGAACAGGGAGACATCCCCAATGAAGCTAGCAGGCAGCACAGAATGAAGCCTTGGAATTTATTGACAGGAGATATTTTCGAAGCCTGAAAGTGTATATCAATTCAAATGGTAGAAAAAATGTCCATCAGGAATCTCTATTTAAAGATGTGAATGCAAGCTGTGGATCAGAAAGACCCTGTGCCAGTTTATTGTAATTTTGGCCTGATACAGGAGTGAAGATTAGTGTGCAGTCATTCTGTTTTTATATTATTCCACTGATACCTACTATTGGCTAGCATCACAGACTAGACAGTCTACGTGAGTCTTTGGTCTGACCCAGTCCAGATGGTTTTTGTATATCATACGTGTTATATATTATTTATAATAGTGGTCTAGAGCAACTTGGAAGGTTTCATTCTGTTGTGTAAACCTGTATTTCATATAACAATTACATGGTTTGTTTGGGGTTTTTTTTCTTTTTAGAAATGTTTTCCTTTGATATCAGATTTAAATTTTATTATCTCTGAGTTTCATTGCATATCCTTTTGTTCCTGTATTACTGGAAATGATGAATAGAAACTTATGATAAACATTATCTATATAATTCATTATGTTAGGCACTTTTATCAAGTCCCCACTTGTTTCTCTCATCTCTCAAATACAGTCTTTTCACTCTCTCTTCATGAAAGGTTTTTGTGTTTCTGATATTTCTTATTGTCACGTCCTAACCTCTTCTAATTATTTTAATTAAATATTTACAAATACAAACTTCACAAAAGGAAACTCTGAAAATATTACTAGCATAGTTAACCTTGATCAAAGACAAAAGGAGCTAGAACAAATATACAATATTAAAATATGATAAACTGTGAAGGACCTTTGAAATCATACTGCCTTAAGAATACATGGCTGAGAGGGAATTATTTGTGATACTGAAATCAAAGTAGATCACAAAAATCTCAGCCAGAGCACTGTGTGAAATATTGTGTCCATATTATATACAAGGAAAAGAAAACTCAGTTCAAGACTGAAGTCTTCTCAATAGGAAGACATCTGCATAGGTGGAACAGGGAACTCGTGTAGCTAAGAAATCTGACCTGCACGTAACAAACTATATTGAGTGTGTTAAAAAGTCAGAACAGGTCTGTGGCTGAGTATTTTCTTAAAGCAGGATATGAGGTGTCACTTGATTTATTTTTTTGGTAACATTGCTGCAGTCGTAACAGAGGTAACATCAGGACAATAGCCATATTAAGTCATACCAAACAAGTCCAGACTCTGAAGTGTTTGCTCAGCCTCTCTATGTCTTGGCTGCAAATATATCCATTTTGAAAATGTTGTGTTAATTTTTAATAATGTTTTTCAGTGAATCAAGTAAGGCCAAATTCTGCTTCTGGTTGCTGCTAAAAAACTTCCTGTGTAAGGAGTTATCTACTGTGGAGATGCTACACCTCTGCCACTGACATAACCAATTGCATGAGCTGGCCTCACAGACAGTAGTTTGTTTGGAATAGAAAACATGTAGTAATCTACAAAATAATTTCTAATAGTTGCTCATGTAAGCTACATGGAAGATTTATTTAAATGGATCTAAATGTGCTGCTATGTAGAACCATCTTTCCAGTGAGATGAGGGAGCTCTGATGTCTGTCTTTGGCTTTGTCCTACACTGAGATAAAGTCAGTTAGACAATTGTGGACACCTTATGTCACTTCACAGGACCAAGCTTTGCCTGATGCGGTTTAGGGCCTTGTTCCTGACTTTTTCTCTCCAGTCACAATACCAGCTTGAATCACATGTGGGGACCATTTAAGGAATAATTACAGAGCTGCCTGTGTT
Organism: Falco biarmicus; assembly: GCF_023638135.1. Taxonomy (NCBI): domain Eukaryota; kingdom Metazoa; phylum Chordata; class Aves; order Falconiformes; family Falconidae; genus Falco; species Falco biarmicus. The sequence goes on from NC_079299.1 coordinate 15,694,466, forward strand.
CTGAGAGAATTTTCCCACTGGAATTTGGACTTTGAGGACCTCTCTAAACATAAAATACTAAGAAGACAGAAACAGGATGAGGATTTAATCTCAAAATTGTTTTAAGTGGTATACTTCACCACACAGTGATTGTTTCCTCTGGCATTTTCCATAGTATGTGACTATCAAAAGAAAATGGTTTTTGGAAGTTTTATATTGGCTGAAGTGTTTTGGAATGAGTTAAAGGAAAACCTGTGTTGTTTTTGAAGTTTTTTGGTGGTTTTTTTTTTTCCTACTAGGTGGTTGTGGTTTATTGCTCCCTAGTAATTTCATTAAAGAGTTGTAGTACTTCTCTGCTGTGGAGGGAGACATGTCGAGCTGTTTGCGGAAAGGCCAGTTAATCAAATAAAGACCTGGGTGTTAGAACACTTCCATGTTGCCTACTAACCAAAATTCAGGGTCAAGAACCTTATTAGAAAAGAGGTTCCTAGAAGGAAAGCTCAATTAATTGAGACATTGGAGAGATTGGACTAAGTAGCAAAATCTACCTATTTGTATGCTAGCTAGTAAAAAAGGAACGAATCTGAGGTGGAGACAAGAGCTTCCCCAGGACAGCAGCTGCTGGGCTGCTGTGCTCTAAGAACATCAAGCAGAACTTTGGGTGCCTGCGTGTCAGCATTCCTCTGCTCTCAGCAAATGAAATCCACTGACTAGCCCAGAACTTACTACAAGGGTGGGGTTTTATGTTACCGAGGCAGTAGTCTAGGTTGTGAAACAAACAAACAAAAAAAAAATAGTCTTTCAGTGGTTCTATATTTGCTTTTTTTTTGAGAATTTAAGTGTTTAAAAAAATCTAGTGTTTAAAAGCTGAGAAATGAAGCGATTCCGTTTGATTATTAGATGTCACCTCAGCATTTCAGGTTTCTGTATTAAAGTACTATTTTTGTTTATCTACAGATATATTGTGTTTTTTGCCACAGGACTCTCTCATTCAGTGTACATACTAACAGAGATCAGTGAATAAGCAGCTATTCATGTTTTCTGTTACTCTTATTGGCCAATATGTGACCCACATGTGGTGTTCACATTCAATCATTACATTGAATTTAAAACTATTAATTTCTCCATAGGCTTTCTTTCCATTGTGGCTATCATTAGCATCTGAATGCCACACAAACCGTAATTAATTAATTTTCACAAAGCCCCTGTGAGGTGAGATGACATTATTAAAAGAGGAATAAGCCTGAGAAAAGTGCCAGCCTATATTTTGAATGCCCAAGTTGATGTGTATAAGGTGTGTTTTTTTAAGCTACTTAGTGTTCCACAACACTTTATTTGTTCTTTTTCTAGCTTCCCCTTATTTGGCTAAAAGTGCCAAATGACTTTGAAAATCAGGCCACAGATAGGTACTTTATGAATAACGGTTATTAGTTGCGAAGCAGAACATTAAGTAATATAATTTACCAACTGTCATTATCACTCAGGCACCAATACCATCCACTGTTCAAAAATGGCATCTAGCTACCTTGATCTTCCATTTTCTTATTATAGTTTCCTTCGTCAGTAACTACACACCATTGAACTTCTTCAGAAAGAGATCCCGTGGACATTAGTGATCCTCTGCAGAGACCCTTGATGAGTCCCCAGGGCATAAATAAGTTCCCCAGTGTTGTGCTATGTTAGAAGCCTAATACAGTTCTAGCCTTCCAACGTGAAAAAGAAAACACTGATTAATTAACAGCATGAAAATGGTATGTGTTTAGCTGATTAAATATCTGTTCTATCTCTTTAACTATTAAATATTAAAAACTGTTTAATTATTAAATATCTGTTAATTGTTAAATATCAACAGTTTCTCAAAGACAGGAGCCATGTTGGCCACTTCTGGCTGCTAGAAATAGATGTGTGGGGTGGAAAAGCTCAACACAACAGGAATGTTTATACAGATCTTTTGTTTCTTCAGTCTTCAGATGCCTCATACTCCTTCCCTCTCAGATAATTAAAGGGTCGTTCAGAAAAGAGATTTTTTTGGTGTAGGCAATTTTGGGTAGTTGGAAAAAGTGAAGAGATTCTCTGGTGTCTCCTGCTGAAACCCCAGCAGAACAAGTCCAGTTGACTGCACCCACTGAATTGGCTTGTAAGTGGCAAGGGTTACTGAACGGACCTTTCTGTACAGTCCCTGGTAGAGTCTAATGTATGGGAGGGTTAGGGTATTCTGTGGACAATGCGTATGTTTTATTATGTATAATAAAAGCCTTCTTCTTAATTATCCCCTATAGAACTTGTAACAGTAAGATGTGAACATATCTCAAACATTCTTTTTCTCAAAAGACTTCACAAGAGATTGTTTTGATTGTCACTTGCCTTTATGTATGCCTTAGTTTTGGGGTTTGGTGGGCTGAATTGGGTTTGCTGGGATTTTACTACTAAAAAAAAATTAGTCTTTTTAGTTGACAATTTTTTGATGCGCTGTTGTATGGGCATCTTCTACCCACACCTCAGGCATTGTCCTTACTAGAGTGCATTCAGTGTTTCTGGACAGGCAAGCCGGACAGGCAAGCTCAGAGCCTGTAGCCTTGTTGTTAAAAAGAAGTGTCTTAGCTGACAGCAAAGCACTGTACAGCATGATACCTACCTGTTGGGCCCCTTCAGGAAGAGGTAGGAGAGAAACCTTGCGAAACTGCAGAAGCACTTTACTTTTCACACATAGACATTACTGAGTCTCTCTGATGTTCCCGGTAGGGGATTTATTTATGGTAATTGTTTGTTGTCTGATAGTGTAAGTTAGTGAATTCAGACTTCTTTTCAGATACTGAATTAGCTTTACCTAACGTGTAATCCTTGTTTTATGTTCATCTAGCCTCAGCATCCATAGACTAGTATTTTACTTTCTTAGAAGTAATAACTAAATGACAGTATAAACCCCATTCAGATCTTTTCCAGAATTGCTGTTTTGGTTTTTTTTTTAAACAATTCAGAGAATTTAGGGATGTATATTTATTTAAATTTAATTGAAGACACAGATCCATATCTCCTAGCCGCTTTGAAATGTCATGTCATCCTCTAGCTGCTTTTTTACATCTTCAAATGGATGCATAAATGACACGAGATTAAACAAAGCATGACAATCAAGAGATGTACTGCTTACCTCATGTATCTTGAATTTATTGCTTTGAGGGCTCGGATTTTCTAAGAGATTGATAACCCCTTCTAAACAGGCACTGATGGTTCAGTTAGTCAAATTTACTTACATGTGACTTCTCCTTCAGTGGTTTATGAAGTACTGCACCTTTAATTGTTTACTGATATCCTCCTCCTCCTGTTTTTTGTAAGACATCCAGGTAAGGTATCTCTACTAAAACTTGATCATTAATAAATCTAACAGAAAAACATATGGTTCCATGTGACATAATAGGAAACTTCTGTGCGGTTTGAAACAACAGGGCTATCCACTTTTGACTGCAGTACTCCCTATAAAGTAAACAAAAAGAATATTTATCAAAATGTACGATTATCAACTGTTTCTAAATGTGTAAAATTTGATTTAAGGTACTTGCAGTAGTTCTGCCTTACAACTGCAGAACATACAAACTATTTAAAATGAACACATGAATAAAGGTGCACTCATGGGTCTTTACTGAAAGCAGTTCAATTTGCCTATAGTTTTTCATTTGGAGTCTTTGTAAAGCGCTGATTGGTCATAGCCTCTGATAAAGTGGATCTGCAGTTCAAGAAAATTTCTTGGAGGGGAAGATGTTTATACTTCAAATTTTAAATTGCATTTCCTGGTAACATGAATATTTGTGTTCCGGCATAAGCAAATAGGCAGAAACAAATATGATTACTGGACTGTTACTAAAGCAGAGCTGTATGCTATTAGCAGGCAGAAAATTTCAGAAAAATAAAGCATATAAGGGAGACTAAAGTGAAAGTTATATGTGGGTGGTGAAAGGCCTTTCTGGATGAGGCCTCTCTGATTCTAAGAAAAGCAATGATTCAAATTTAACTACAGCACTGTACTATAGCTAAAATGTTTCTTTTAATCTTATTTTAGCTTTCTGGCATGTAATATTTATATATAGTTGTAGCAGTTAAACTCATTTTAATGGATGAATTTTTATTTAAAAGTAAAGAAAGATGTTCTGTGCTGCGAGCAGCAGGTGTGTTTTTAATCTTTAATAGGTCACCTTCCTCAGCGCAAGCAGGCAAGCTGTTATTGATCAAAGAGGTTTTGTTGGGTAGCTCTCAGATTATTGAGTGACAAACTTTATTGAATTTGACTTAACAGAAGTCAGAAGACAGCTGAAGCATAAGAGCTTGCACTACCATCAGAGTCATTTTACGACAGCCAGGGAGCAAAGCTCAGAGATGGATACTGAGCTCTTTGCTGGCCCTTGGAGATTAACTGAACAGCCTTCCTACCAATTCCCAAGCCTGTCAGCAGAACCAATTAGATTTTCAACCAGTAGACAAGAAGGGTGGCACTTGGGGACCTTTTTGCTTTAGGTCGAAGGCTTTTCAGACTGCGATGAGATGACATTGATGATGACACGTTGAGCATTGGTTGGTTTTAAGACAAGTTAAATTAGCAGTCTTGAAATGATTCCAACTGTCTCCTGACTTCTCACTGTTGCCATATTCAGTGGATCCTGTCAGGAGCAGGTTGATGACTTAATAGTCTTTCTTGAGTGGATTTGAGCACTTTGGCTGTGTGTTTATGTGTAGTTGTCATCCTTAAAATATTCATACAAAGGTTTGAAATATTTATTTGAAGGAGCCTTCTGCAGAGTTCAGCAGTACGGCTCTCAGTGATTCTGCCTACTTTTTCTCCCTCGTTCTCTTTTTTTTTTTTTTTTTTTGCTGTTCTAAACAGTTGTTGCTAAAAAATGTCTTTAACTATGATCTGTATGAAGTTACATTGTTTCTTGTGGCTATTGATAACATAAAGCACTTAGGAAGTTTAAGAATTTATTCAGCGTTTGATTTCCAAAGCTCCGGATGGCAAGTTCCAGTCCCACCTGTACAAACATTACAATGGTTTTGAGACCATTTCAGATTAGGAAAGGTGTATTCATCTTGTACAGTCTTGTAATCTTTGATTCTAATCCAAATGGGTTGTGATAGATGTGGAAAAAGTGGAAGAGGAGAAAGGGATAGGAATTAAGATGAAGTCTGCCATAATTAAATTGCCCTAGGCTATTGAAGCAAGTGAGCAGGATATCATGATGACGCTGTTCTTTTAAAACTATGTGATACTTTAAAGAATTTTGCCATAGTGGATTGGTTGCTAGTCTGTTGTAAAACAAGCTAAAGAAATAAAAGTGAAGTAAGCTAGCTGACTTTAAATTTGTACCTTAATGTAAACAAAATCCTAACTGTTACTAGAAATAAATAGAAGCTGTCAACATGTAGGTGTTAAAATTACTATGCCAGTAACTTTTAATATTTGTTAATATTAACTACTTAGCATTTAAAGGTTATGGCTAGAATTTCCCCTTCTAAATACCTAAGGTTAAACTGTTACATGTAAATCCCTGTTTATTCACCAAATTAGGTACTTAACCTGTATTTAGATCCTGATGTCAAGCATTCATTTGGAAAATGTTGGTGCTATTTAAAATAGCAAATAATTTAAAATTCAATCAACTACTATTTTCTCTCAGTAAGAACTCTTCATCTTTTTTAAGGATGGTGATTTAAAAAAAAAAGACATGAGCAATTACCTGTAGTTTTTAGACATTATTCTAAGAACCACAAGCAGGATAACACACTCAAGATTGACTGCCATTTGAAGTATATCAACTAATACTCCAAGCAACAATACTATTTTTCTACAGGAAATATTTCAACTAAAAAGAGATTGTACCTATATCGAGGGGGGGAAGCCAGCAAAGGATTTGGAACATCTATCTACTATGGTAAAATCAGATTTCAGTGTTTCATCTTTCGGAGCAATAGTATTTTCAATTAGTATCATCCATTCTTTGTCCTAATCTGATATTTAAAGTATTTTATGCCATCCTCTAATAAGCTTTAAAGCAAAAATTGATGCAACCATAGTCAAAGGCAGGCAGCCCACGATGAGTACAGTTTTGAAGATCAGTGACTTGCATAATGGTCATGAGGCAAAGTATATACCTTCATTTTCCTGTTTTAAACAGCTTTAAATTACTTGTAAATCTTTAAAATGAAAGCTGATATGAAGATCATTTACCTAATCTGCAGTAAGAGTTCTGTGTATGTAAGGTATTTCCCAGTTTAGTGGATAAATAACAGGTATTACGGGCAAAAAAAGCAAATATTTAGCAGAGATTCTGGCCTCTAGAAAAAAAGCAAGGAATAATCTTTTGAATGCCTTCAGTCACTTCCATAAAATAATTTAAAGATTTATTTCGGGGGGCTGGGTATAGATGTGCATTCCCTCTCAGGCCATTTTAACAGAAGCGTATTATTTTTAATGGAAGTTTTGGTTTTGAGGAGAGGAGATGCTGCATTTTGGACCAATTCAAGTATTCATAAGAAGCCAGAATATTAGTTATAAATAAGTAAATTGTACATATATAACATTTTACAAGCACTGCTGTCTCCAAATTATGAAGACAAATGTGGGATCAGAGGATTGAATTGACTGAGCCAATGTCACGTGTCAGTGACAGTGCTAAGAGCAGTTGGTTGTTCTGTCTGTTATCTGGGGCTCTGCTTTCTGGACTGTGCTGCCTTCCACTATGGTCAAATTTTCTTGGAACTTTTGTGGTCAGTCAGTTCAACTCCCTGTTTAAACCTCTAGGACTGGGAATTTCCTGAGTTTCATTTGAAGAAAATCAAAGCATCTTCAAAAATGCTAATGAAAATGTAATTGATATACAAACCACCAAAATAACTGGCAGTTACTGTCTCACTATTAACCAATTCACATTTGATTTTTTTGTCACTTTCGACTTCCAGACAATTAATCTTGCTAAAATTTTGCCTTTTCAATTGAAGACCTCTGTTAACAGCTTTTTCCCCATGAAGGTGCTGTACATTCTCAGTGGGCTTCCTACTTGCCTTCTGTTTTACAAGCAAAATTAATAGATCTCTGTTTACGTTTCCTTTTAAACAGTTCTTTACTAAAATTCATAATTCTATGAAACCTCTTGAATTGCAGACATCAGGACTGATGCTAGCATTTACTAGCAGCCATATTAGCTAGGAAGAAAATTTAATGCCTCTTTTGCAGGTTTTGTTCTCTGCCCAGAAAATAGGAATATGTTAACCCTTTGGAGAACTGAGTCTTGCTTTGCAGAAGCATTTACAGAATTCTTTTTTCCTAGATGTGTGAGTTTATATTTGGTGCTATTGAACCACAGATTGCTTGCATGCATCCAGATTATCAAGAAATCCAGACCACACTGTACCACTGAACTTTTTTATGATTATCCCCTACATCAACTTTTATGCCATCTGCAGATTGTATCTGTAATGATTTTATGTTTCCAGATGAAGATGTTAAATGACATAAGGTCAAAAATATATCACCCCAGGATGTCAGGAGAAATATATGCTCTCAATAGTAATTTCTGTTTTGAGACCATAGTTGTTTGCGCCATGCTGAATTTCTGTCAGTATAATTTTAGAATCCAAATATTTGTTGCTTTACAGAAGCTTCATCAGCACAGTCTTTATCTACTATAAACCTATATTGAGTGGCATTAATTATATTGTCCTCCTTTAACTTCTTACTAAAGTCTTGTAATGGCCATTCCATTACTTTGTGTAGTATCAAGTTGTAAGAGCTACCTGGGTTATTTCATTTGCCATTTGCTGAATACTGGTGTAGTACAGGTTTTCATTCAGTCCTCTAGAACTTCTCTGAAGTTCTGAGATATGTTAAAAATCATCATTAATTATGCAAGAGACTGCTAGGCTATCATAAAACTCTTAGCTACAAGTTAGTCGTAGGTATACTGATTGAAAAATACATGACTGCAGTAGCTGTTGTTGAGTATCTTCCTGAGATAGTGGTGGAAAGGAACTATATCCTGATCACTTGATCAGAGCAAGTTATCCTGCTTTATTTCCCAAATGCAGAAAATAATTATTTATTGAACTTGCCAACCTCTTCTGCATGATTTGTGATGAATACGATTTATAGATCCTCTCTTGTTCCTAGTATGTCTTGAAACTCATTTAAATTATCCTTAAATCTTCCATCAATCGATTTCTTTTTGCATCTATTTGCTTCTCACATAAACTTGATACATCTCCTAGCTTCAGTATCTTCTTCTCTATAATATTAGATTTTTTTCAACCATTTTTAAAATCTATTGTAGACTTTTCGTAGATTTGGAAAAATGGTTTTATGGGCATTAGAAACAAGAATTCTAAACAGCTTTCCTTTCCTGTGAGCATTTGTGTGTTCAAAGTCTTTTCTTACTCTGATTTATCTTAGAATTATTTTCACATTATGAAATTGGTCTTTCAAAAACATCAAAACTGTATTTTTGGGGTTTGTATGCCATCTTTTTTGTAACAAATGTATTGATTTGCTCATGATAGCTTGACTAAACTCTCTGATTTTTTGTTATGCAAGCAATCTCTATCATTCAAGATGAGGTTTAATGTGTTATTTCCTTATGTTGACTCTTAATGATTTTTCAATTAAGACATTTTAATATGGTTTTAGAAATTCCATGGATTTTTAGAACTAGTAGTTTCATATTGTTGACATATGTCGTGATGTCAATCCCTAATGAGAAGATAATTTTTTTCTCCTTCACCTTAGTTCTAGGAGCTTATAGGGGTTAGTTATCCTGTCTGTTGCACACAGCGGTAAGGAACCATTAGGCCTTTGATCCATACTGCTTATTATCCATGACTGTTTAGTCAGGATCATTTACCTCCAGCTTGGCAGTGATGTAGGTAATGCTGGATTTTATTTCAAAGGAAAACCCATACCTGTTATTCATGGAACATCACTAATCTAAAAAGATTGAGCATAACATACAGAATAGCAGTGTAGTAATAAATCAGAAATCACAGTTTTCTGGCTGTGGATTTTTATGTAAACAGGTAACAGTGGACCAGGAACACACCTGAGTGTTCCGGCAGGCAGGTTGGTTTGGTTCTGGGAGGCTATCGTAAGAGACATCTGCAAGGGAAAGGAATGAGCATGTTATCAGAAAAACCCTATAAGTTCAGAGATCAAAGTCCTCATCAACTGTTCATTAAGAGTAATAATTATTTCATTTGTGATGAGTGCTAAGATTGTGTATCTTCTTCCCAGGCATTCCTGTCTATTTAAAGTTTTCCTTACTTGTTTGTATCCATTTATGTTTATTGGAGGAAAGAACTTAACTGGTATTAAGTATGTGCATTTCTTAAAAGTGGAGGATATACTGGTATCCTCTTGCATATTAACTTTTTAAAGCTTGAGCTGTTATCATGTGACGGGAGGAAATAAAGGCCAGTATCGTTCTTCTTTGGTTCACTTCAATTGTAAATATGACCTTTCAACAACTTTTAATCTGCTTTAACACTTTAACACTTGTGACTAGTAACCAAAGCGTTAGACAGCCACTTGTGTTCTACTTGTTTTATCACCGCACTACAGTAGCAATCAAGAAGAGAGAACTGACACATTTATGGCCTGTGGCAAAAGCTAAGCAATTAGGAGAATCAGTACTGGATTACATCATCTTAAAGCAGATTTGTTGTGAGTGAACTAAGTTAACTTTCACACCCTGGATATCACAACCGTTTTAATCTTTTAGTAACATCTTGTGTAAAAATTAATCATAAGCTTGGCTGGATTATTTTTGACATCCAGGAAGACATAGTGGAAAGCCATTCTTGTGTAGGTTTTTGATATGTGGAGGATATGTCATAAATCTTCTGAAACAATATACTTCCATTTTGTTTCACTGTTTGCACAGTTTAATCACAGTGGCCTCAGTAAATGAGCATGGAATTAAAATTCTCTGTATATTATTAAAATATCTGTTACTTAAAAAGAGAACAATGAATTTGGCATTGCTTCTCAAATTTAAAAAAAAAAAAAAAAAAAAGCCCTGCTCCTTAGCTCCAGGAACGTTTAGCTTCAGGAGACAGAGGAAGGGGTTGCATCATACAGAAAGTTGTTTATGTCCCTTATTATGTAGAAAATTTGTTTTCATTTCAAAGTTAAAAACACTGGCTTGTGGTTTTTCTCCTCTACTTTTGTTAATTTGTGCTGCATAGCTGTATAAAATGCAGCATAAATAATTGGCCAAGACAATTTTGTTGACAGGGAAGTTCTTGAGTAAAGGTGATGTATGTCATCAGGGTGCCCTCTCTGTCACCTCATATGCTCATATCAGGGACATTACTAATTTGGCAGGCAAAACTCTTCCACATCTATCCTCCTTTGGGGCTGGATGATTGCCCTGAATTCCTGTCTGTATGAGTTGGCATTAGCTTAGACTAACTACTGAGTTTACGTCAGTGTTATCTAAGTCTGGCAATACGCTGTTAATTCTGTGAGCATAGAGAAATCACTTTTAAATCTCTATATCATATGCACTTTTAATATGCATTTCTAGAAGATTTATTTGTTTGTCATGCTTATATAGCATTTCAGAAAGATTGCTAAGGTAAATTGAGAGGTTTGTATGTAAATTTTTAGTGTACGTAAGAAAAATAGCATATTTATATATACATATATGTATATTATACTATGCATATTATTTGGATTACATTGCTATTTTCTGATCACTGATAAAATATGGGCTATATGCCAGAACAACAACTTAAGGTAAGGCCCAATGGTGGATGATTAAGGCTACGAGCTGATAGTGGTGTGGCCTTCCATTTAGTGCATAGAAAAGTTCTTGACCTAAGTGGATTTTTGTCTGTAGGCAACTAGCTTTCTCTGAAGTGTTCAATTAATTTCTGAAAATTATCCACAAATAGGTAAATCTAGGAGATTATCTAGAAGCATCTTATTCTGTTTTCACATTAACAGTAACTGTAAAGGTGTTGTCAATACTTGACACAAATACTAAAAATACTATCCAAATTGCCAGACAGGACAGATTTTTAACACAATAAATTGCTGTTGTTCCCACTCTTTTCCCAAAAAAGGGGTATGCGTATACTTGCATATATTTGCTAGAAGAAAAGTACACTACTTTTTGGACTACTGGCTTCCCTGAGACAGTTTACCAGAAGATAATATAGTTAAGCAAATATTTGTGCATACCAAAGATTTTTTTCAGTAGGGTTATTAATGTCAACAAAGGCTTCTGCTTAGGAGGCATGAGTTTAGGTAACTTGTAGACTTGGTTTACATCTTTCATTCCTGTAAGCTTAGTGCAAAATGTTGTGGAATACAACAGTAAAATCATAAAGCGTCTGCTGGGAAAAGGGCAAGGAATTAGATTCTGATCCCTACTTAAAACTGGTAAATTACAAAGCTGGTGTTTATGAGACAACAATTTGCAACCCGTTGACATTGTTTAAAAGAAGATTAAAAATGAAGGTGTAAAATGGTATTAAAGGAGCTACGTAGTTCTGTATTTGTAGGGAAGCAAGTATGTCAATGTGTAATTATGAACAGATCATTTGGGATCATGGAACTGCCATTTCTTCATGAGAAGGATGGAAATAAATGGTTGAAAATAGCTGTGGAGTGATGCAAGTTGTGCGTTGTTTACCTGAAGTTGTCAAATATGTAGGAAGAGGGTTTTTTTTTACTTTGGGGGCTCGGCATGAACTTCGAAGAGTTATAATAGAGGAAGTGGGCAGGTGTTGTTTCCCCTGGAGTAATGATGAAAGAATAAGTACTAGAAGTTTTTCCTGGCTAAGGATAAATAAGGTAACAAAGTAGTTTCAGGATTTAAAGATCATAACTTTAAAATATCAGTGCGTGGTGATGCTTGCAATGCATAGAGTCCGGTAAGGAATATGAGTGCACATCCAAAGTCTGTAGTAGGAGCACCAAAACAGTAAAGAAAATCAGGGAAACAGACTGTACAACAGGCAGCAGCATGAAGACCTGGAGACAGAGCATCGATCTAGTTCTGAAGAGTCAGGCTTAAACACATGGAGCCTACATTCCTTTTGTATAGGGAGTGGTTTTGTATAGGGAGTGGTATGCACGGCAAGGTAAAACCATTCCATAGCAGCTCCTCACTTGAATTTGTACATTGCTCCTCATCAGTCAGCCTTTGCATCAGGCTGGCCAGTGTTTTTGCTCTAAAGCAAGGTATTTTGTGGGCTTTCTGCCCTGAGTAGTTTTCCTCTTATCCCCTTACCTTTATATCAAGATGGATTTAACAAAAGCTATCCCCTTAAGTATTGCTGGAGAAGGTTCTACTTTAATTGCAGCAGTTTACAGTTAAATGCATAGACAACCATATCCCGTAAATGCTTCACACAGAAGAAAACACCAGTCTTTATTTCATGCTGTATTTATTTTGCCCTTTTAAATGTCTGGAGTGAAGGCATTATACGGTCATGATACACTGAAATAGAGTGATAAATTCCTGAATAAGGCCTTAAGTTTTCTTTGGCATGCACAGGTAGTATTTGATCCTTGTAAGCAATCAAGTCACTCTTTAGAAAGTCCGATGTACTAATAAAACATTTGTATAATAGTAAAATATGTTGTATGGTCACTGATGGCCTAAGTAGCATGGAAGTTATTAGCCACAAAAGCAAGCAAGCTACTTTTCTGGCAACAGCTGGTGCAGCTGTGCTGGAATGGGCAGAAATGGCATTTCTCTTCACTGCCATACAAAAGCCTTCTCACTATTTGGAGTTTTTCTATCTTGTCATTCTGTATTAATATCAATCATATCAGTAAAATACAGAGGTGTCAGCTTATACTCAGGCTTATGTAAAAAGGTGTTACCATTAAAGTGTCATAAAGCTGTTCAAAACCACAAATATTTCTGGACCATATCAATCTTATGAATGGCTAATGCAAAATTGCTAAACAGAAAACATGTTTTCCAGTGAACAAACAAACTGCAGCAAAACCAAATCTTTTGGGGCAATGTAACTTTTCTGTATTCAGTTGTGGTTTAAATAAGGAACAATTAAATTGCCTACAGGCTTCCCACTTTAAGAACAATTTCAGAGGTATATAAATTCAGTTGCATTGCCTCTTCCTATAAGTGACAGCCTCTGGAGCTATTTTCCACGCTTGGCCATACCTTCACAAGGACTCTCTAATAACAGGAGGAGAAAGTCATTCCAATTTGGGTAAGGCTGATGTATCAGCCTGGAGAGAGAAAATATGTCTTCACAGAGAATTACATTCAAGTAAGTTCCCAGGATCAGGGGTTTTGAAGACAAGGGGTGTAAGATGTTTCCAGAGGATAGCTAGCCAAAGTCAGATCACTAAACTCTGTTAAACTTCTAAAGACAGAAATAATATTTCTTTCACTCAACAGACAAAGTGCTTCCACAGCAACCTTGGGAGGGAGCTTACACAGAGTCTACATCAACACTAGGGATACATTGGTCACATACCCTGTGTCCACACTACTGGAATGAGTAATCATTCTGTTGGTAAAACATGTACTTTTCTAAGCCCTTTCAGTAGTCTTGGTGCATCTGAAAATTAAGCCAGTGAAAACTTACAAATCCCCAAACCATACCGTCCTCTCAGCCAAAAGTTAATAACCAATAAAATTTAAGCAACTTGACTGCAAGACAAAATTTTGGGTATTCATATCTGACATCACTTGATCTATCCTATTATTCTCTGAAATGCCTTGCTTAGGCTTTGTGTGTCTCCCTTGAAATGTCAGTACTTTTGTTATGGGGAATGATATATCCATTTACTCTTGCAGCAATTCTGTTGTGGTTGTAGTCTAACTAATACCTTCCCAAAGAAATCAGCTCTTATCTGCCTTCTCTCTGGAACTTGGTGAAGATATCATAGTCTGTAGGAAATAAGGTTAGAAGTGAGCTCCAAAGGTCATCTAATCTATCCCCATTACCTCAATATCACCTCCAGGGAATATGGCAATGGCATCTACTCCTTTTTTATATTGTAATTCTTCCCTGCTTCATGACTTACTGCTGACAGAAAAAGCTTTTTTAAAAAAAAAAATATATGCAGGTGTTATATTCCTGGAACTTTGGGGTTTTTTTTTTTTGGAGGGGAAAATAAAAAATGTTACTTGTTATCAGTCTGTGGCACAAAGAAGGATTTCTGGATCATGTGCTAATTTGACCAGTCTAGTCTATTCTCAGTGGTATTTCTGAAGGAGAGCCATCTAAAAAGGGAGGAAGCTCTAAATGTAGAACTCAGGATTTTTTCATCAAAATGGAATTCTCTGAGGAAAATGTTCATTTTGGTGTGTTTTCTTGTATGGAGGAAAGAAAAAAAACTTCTGTTTAATTATATGTCACGAAGTCTCCTTTGAAAATTTTTGACATTTCAGAATTTGATCTTCAAAACCAACCTTTACTTAGAAATTTAACTTTATAAACAAAAAATAAAGATTAAAATAACTATTGCATGGTTTAAAATATTTAAATAAAGTATTTCCTTTAGGTGAATTCCTTTAGTTGTTGTTTTCTTTCTTTAGATTGTCAATGTGTGACAATTTTAGACTAGGATCTAGACTGGAATGTTTTCCATAATCTGAAAAATATCCAAAGGCTGACAGAGAATTTAAAGTGGAAAAGATCACTGGTACACTAGAGAACTTGAAGAAAATGCTGTTTCCTGATGGTTCTGTCCAGATAATAATCTGTCAAAGTCACTTGTCATGTCTGCTTTTCATTTCTATATACTTTGATTTAGATGTCTTACACCAGATGCATGCAACTTGAGACACCTTGGATTTGATTTTGAGCTTTACTGGGTAGCTATTCATGAGGAAATACTTACATATATGTGTATCAAAATATAGGCATCTAAGAATTTAGATACTTCTGAAAATTTAGTTCTTAAACAGAAGATGCAAAACAGACTTTCATATGCAGAAGCAGATTTTTCATTCTCAAATATTTGTATTTTTTTCATTCTCAAATATATGTATTTTTTTCATTCTGAAATATGTATTTGGATGCTGTTTTCTTCTGTCTTTACCTTCATAGTTTCAGGCTTTAAAAGATTGTTAAGATCATTGACAATCTATCTCAAGAAGAGATAAACATCCACAAAGCTTTGAAAATCTGATCCTATAGAGCCGTGGTATATCCTTCTCTCATCTCCCACTCTGATCTATTGAAATACCACCCTTAAGTGAACCTGAAATGAGGATATTGTAATTCCTCCAACATTCCTGAGAAATTAATTTGATCCATAATGTGGTTTTGTTTGAAAATTTGCAAAGGAAATTAACTTTAGTAAGTGCATCAGGAAGGTGTCATTGACCTCAGTTTCTAGATCAATCTGAAACCAGTATATCACAACTCAAAAGGCTTCTTATAATAGCTAAATGTCTTTGTTGCACACTGAAAAGCACAGAGTATGAAAATTGCATGTTTTATTTTGTTGGTATTTTGAATTAGAACTTGATGGCCTTTCTTTTGAAGTAGTTAAAATATTATCTTGCTGTAATTCCATATGCACTAAGATTGAATGAGAAAGTTGTGTGGTGTCACTTTGTACAATTGCCTTTTAATCTCATTTCTTTCTTGGCAAGTAAATACAATTTCTAAATGTAATTGGTGTAATTATATGCACTGAACAACTTTATGTTGAGCTTCATGTTATATCACATTTTCCCTTTAAATAGTTGATTCTAATTGTATATTGTAGTCTTTAAAAATCATTGCTTGATTCCCTCTCTGGTAGAGGAGGTTGACTGTTATTGAACTCCCAGCTGTATCTTCTAATATAGTCAGAAAACACTGTTTTCTACACTGGTGTTCTTGTATCTGTTTTGTATTAAAAGGGAATATGTCTGTGGTTAGTGTTCAGATATCTGAAAAGGTAACAATCAAAATTTTGCAAATATTTCCAATAAATGCACACAATTATTGTTAGCATGCAATTGCTTAACTTAAAAAGCCTGTCCTAAGGTTAAAAAAGCCCCTACCAAACACTGACACTTTTGATCTTTAATAATTGAGGTACAGGGCTTGTAAATTGTACCTGCTTCTAGATGGAGGAGAGACGTGTTTACACATTATCCCACTAGCAGTGTCCCACTAGATCGTAGGCAGGTGGAGAAAAGTCAGCCTTCATCAGCTTCTGTAACAGTAGTTGTACTATAGGGCTGCCTTCCTTCATTTTTCTTTTGGTGATTTCATAGAAAATACTAAGGTAAAGCATTATAATGGACAATATCCTTTTAAGGTTGTATTTCTTTACAGAATATATGTAAAAAAAATATTTACCTTGATCCCTCCTACTTTCTTCTGTGCTCTTATATTTTTGTGCCATAATCTCTTTTCATAACCGTTATGGAAATTTTGATATTTAGCATAAGCTGTTCATCAGAACATTCCTCATAGATTTCCCTTTTATGAGGTGATGTATAATTAATTTTTCAAATTTTCAACAAAATTTATGCTTTTTGTATTCCACTGACTCTTTGTGATTATTTGATTTATTGTTATGTGAAATATTTAATGAAACAAAAACTTTTTCAAGTGTGTTAACCTTAAACCCCTCACTTAAATTAGTACTCTGGAGGCTTTATATTCTGTCTTCTTATCTCCACCTTCAGGTTTGCAGTTTCTGTTGAAAGTGTTTCTCATGAACTCTACATCTCTTTACAAAATACACCCTGGATTCTGAAGTGAGGGTACATTTTTACATCATTAAAATTATATGTAAGTGAAATTGTGCATCACTGTTGATTCTTTTAAGTCTTTGCAGTGCACAGATGCTATTCAGATACAATTGCGCTCCAGGATCTGCGTATCTAATGGTTGTGCCAAGTCAGAGAAAGGAAAAAAAAAAAAAACCAAATTAACCCTGTTGCCATTAGTAAGACCATTTTCTTGCACAAAGAACCAGGGAGATACTGAAACTTATAGTCAATATCCTACTATAGCATACTGGTAGAGGAGATTCTACAGGTAATTCTTTTCAAGAGCGAAGTGTGTATGCAGTGCTGCTGGTGATATTTTCTTATGTGAGCTATTGGAAATAATAACCTACTGTGTATAATATAGAAAAATGACAACACTTTGTAAGTGCTTTCATGCTGTTTCCTAGTGACAACTTTTGCTCAGGGTTAAATGGATTTATTAGCTTCCATTAAAACAATTGTAAATCTGAAATTTCAGCAATTTTTACATAATTTTTTTCATGAACCCTGGACTGAGTTTTCATCCTCTGAATCACAAATGTTTCAAAGTTATCTTAGCAACATTGTTGAAAAATCATGTACATGTGCATTTTTAAAAGAATGAAGGCTGTGCCTTTGTTTTCTGTCAGTCTGTTAAATCAATATGCATGTCTTCTGTTTCTTCAACAATTAGCAGCAGCTGAAGGGTTTTCTCTGCCTTTTTTCTGATAGTTTGTCTGCAGCAGCAGGAATGAGAAATCTTAAAACAATGGCAAGAGGAGATGGAAATACCAGTGATACATCAGTCTAATACAGTTTGTTTAAAACACTTTATATTAATCTCACTTAGGTTATTAATTGCAGATATATTAAGTAGATACTGAAGCAAATGATAGCACCATTTTAAGAACATCATTGTCACCTGTAGTTTTGCATAAGTCTTCAGTCACTATTTGATTTAGAAAGTGCTACCTAGAGGACAAAGAAACCACCCTAAAATTTCCACTTGTAGTTTGGCACACAAAAGTAGTAGTTCCACATTTCTGTTGCATAGATGCTGAGCAGTTTGACTTAAAGTGTAAAGATTTGTCTGCTAGGAATTTCAGTAGATTAATAAAAGATACGATTTCATTACTCGAGTATTTACTGAAGGTCTTATTAACAGAATAATGCCTCTTCCCTACACTTCATACTGAAGTCTTGTGTATAAAAGATTTTTAAAGGCTTGAAGATTCTCTTTTTCTGTTACTCTTCAGAACTGACATTTTCTCATTCAGCAAGAGCTGATGAATAATATTCTCCTACGGAGTATTCCATGGACAACTTCCTTCTTCCAAAATTGCTACTATCTCCTATTGCTCTCGGTGGGATTGAAGCCACAGTTGCCCTCAGCAAAGATGCACTTCTTCAAAATGACTAATGCTTCCCATTGTTCCCACTATGAGTGGAACTGCTCTTCAATAGAATAATTGTCCCTGAAGCACAGAAAACAGCAAAAAAACTTTAGCCGGATTAACAGTGACTCTCTCAGAGATGCAGAATTAAGAGGTTAATTTTCCTTAAAAATTAGCTTTATTTCATCCAAA
The DNA here is from genome assembly GCF_023638135.1 of Falco biarmicus. NCBI lineage: Eukaryota > Metazoa > Chordata > Aves > Falconiformes > Falconidae > Falco > Falco biarmicus. The sequence goes on from NC_079299.1 coordinate 15,712,752, forward strand.
TTTGCAAATACTGTTATATAAGAATTGTATGGAGTTGCAAGATAGGTAAAACTAAAAAGTTGTGGGAGATGTGGCTAAGTGCAGTGATACATTTAATTCTGACCATTTCTTGATTTTATAATTTTTATTCTTTAGTTTTTATTTCCAGTGACTATAACAGACTTGTACTGGCTTTACCTTTCATCATCTTTTTACCTTACCTTTTCCATTATCTTTCATTTAATATAATAACTTGTTGAGGGAGTCATTAAGAAAAATAATAAGAGAGAGAGATGATGTTGAGGACAGCAAATTAGATGTCAGTCTTATTTATTCCGAAATGTAAGGAACAAATTATTATATACTACTGATATATACTATATTCATTACAATTACCATCAAATAAAACCAAAATGTAGCTCAATGACCTGAATTAGTTATTATAAATAAAATAAGGATAACTTAACGCACATTTTGTTTTATTAATAGATATGTGGTGTATTTGATTGTGGTTTGAGTCAGTAATATCTGTAGTTTGGGGATGTTTCAGTTACTGCTGTGAGACTTAGGAGTGTTTTGGGACTTAAAGTGGTCCTCCCTATTTTAGTTACTGACAGTAGCTTTTTCTTTTCCAACTTCTTTCAAGATTTACTGTATACCTGACAAATTGTAAGAACACAAAACAAAGTAATTATTACTAAAAAACATTAAGAACTAGTTAATAGCAGTGCTTATAAAGGGGGGAAATGCAATACAGCATAGAATATTACACTTTTTTGTATGTATTTATTACTGCTTTCAGATATCTGAAAATAGTGTTTGCTGCTGTTTCTCTTGACGTCAAACCATTTTTTGCTGGAGGCAACAGTGTCAGCAGAGCGTTTTGACCTTGTTTTCTTCTATTTTGCCCTTTTTCATGCCATTTGTTAGCATAAACAGGGAACAGACATATTTTTAAATGACAGTTACAAAATTAAGGCCATTTATTATTTTTAAAGAGAAAACCAGAAAGGATTCTTTTTTCTTTTAGCAGGATATTTTGCTAGTGAAACTTGTATTGATAACTTCAAAGCATATACAGTAATCTCAAAAGAGGACTATGGCATATCATCGCAACAGAAGAAATGTAAGAATTGTAAAAACAAGGAATAAAGAAGGAATGCTTGTATTCCCTGTCATTCTCATGAGTGCAACTTAATGGACTTCAGTAAACTCTTCCCTGGTTTTTAGTGATGAAAGATCAGAATTATCTCCCATCTGTTTGATTCTTTGTTCACATTGGTGTTTTTTATGATTCTAACAACATAGTAGCATTAAGGTCTCATAGCCATAAAATAGCTCACCATCTGTAATTTGTGACCTCTTTTTGTATACAGTGAAAGAATAGCCATAAAATATCAAAATTACTTCACCAAGGATATTTAAATCTTTGGTTCATAGATTGGAAGGGAAAGGGATGTCCCAGGCCGAGAAGTGTTTTGTTTTTCCTGTGCTGGGGTAATCTAAAAATCAGCCCCAAAAAGGAATGGAGGGCCAAAGTGTAGAACAGTAGTTTTTTCTATAATACAAACTCTTTCAAAAAGATTATAGTAGTCACTGACCACAGCATAACTACATCTAGCATTTGTTACAAAAAAAAAAAAAAAAAAGGAAAATTCAATGGATACTAAACTTCAGTAATAAATAGGACTGCTTGGGCAAGAAGATATTAAGATTAAAGAGAGTAAGAACCTTGAAGATAGGCTCAGTTGTGTGCCTAAAATAAACAATAATAGTTTGCTGGTTTTTATGAAACATTCGTACCACTCAGCAGAATGGAACCAGGAGGCAAGAATAAGCAAATGCTATTAAATGGCAAGGAAGCTATTTCAACCATAAAGAAGCCCTTCAAACTTGTGAAGCTACCCCTGCTAAAACCAGTAGCTAGAAACATAAATTAGAGCAGGGTGAAAGTAAGAGGGGAACTGAAGAATCAGAATAAGTTTCTAAGGTGAAACTTAGGTAAAATCAGTGCATGGGATATAGGATACTTTTGAAAGAGCAAATGGATCTGATGGATTACCAGCAATAATGGTGAGTATTTATGAGAAAATAATGAGAAAATAATGTTGCTGAGAGACTGAACAAAGACGGAGGTATTAGGAAGATACTAAGTCATTAAGCCTCGGTGGTACATCTTCAAGAGTTTTTGAGGCAGGTGGTCTATGAAAGAATCAAGCTCCTAACAAAAAGAAATCTCTTCTTCAAAGTAGTCATAGCAGACTAGTGGATAGAAAAAGTTGTACTTTAATCTAATCCATTTCTTGGGCTTCTTGAAATGATCAGGAGGATTTCAGACAGAGGGTTTACCTTTGTCCTTGCTCAGCTGGGTAAACCAGTAAGCAAAACAGAACACTTAACACCTGGAAGATCACATTATGATAGAGTCAAAACTTGCATGAGCTCTTGCAAGGAAAAGTGTATTCCACTGGTCTCTTAGCTATATTTGAATGTGAGAGTACAGGACCAGATGAAGTAGTGTTTAAGTATTCTTCATGAAAAGACTTCTTTAAAATAGATTGTTTTCAAAAACTGTGTATAAATCCTGCATGTGTGTTTCTCCTGGAGAAGTGTATGTTCCTGTTAATTTGGTCAGAGTAGGGCAGCTGCCATATACTGATAAACTACAGACCCATTAAGAAAGTAATTTCAGACTAAGAGAACATACACAGTACATCTTTCATGCACACCTAAAGAAAAAATAGCCTCTTAGGATGATCATGTCCCAAAATAGCATTACTGTCACAGGGTCCGAGTTCTAAGTAGCTAAAAGGATAAACTGAGTCCAAACAGTTTGTGGTTATTTATTTGAATTGTAATAGTTTGTAGAGACTGCCACTGTTAAAACTCCAGTGCTGAGGTTAGAGATCCAATTTCCATTACAGTCAGTGGAAAAGGTAGCCAGTTCAGGAGACTAATTCACAAAACCTCTCTTAGGTCTCTGCTCTGATGACTCCTTTCTTTCTCCATGGATTATCTAGGAAGCCAAGGCTAAAAAAATGTCCTGACATCGCTGCTTAAGTAATGTGGCTAAACTTAGGGTGTAAAAACACTCTCCAGTACTACCATGAAGAACAATAAGTTAAAAAAAGGAAGAGGAGGTGAGGTATAATCTACCAGAAAGCAATGAAATTACTCTTTGAAGGCGATGCAGAAAGTCCATATTTATTCTGAGAATTGAATGTAGATTCGCACCTTGTACTGTGTGAAAACAATTGAGTATGACAAGCTCTGCTTTTCATATAGATGACAATGATGAAGAGAAGGCACAAGTGACTTGCTCATGGTAACATGGCCAGTGTATAGCAGCTTCAATAATTACACTAGCTTTTCTTACCTTCCCAGGTCATATTTGCTGTCCTACTTTGACTACAGTGCAAATTTATCTAAGCCGTAGGTTTTACTCCTGCTCTATTAAACTGTCAATTTTCTGATGAATCTGGAGTTGTTGTGAACTTCTCAGTAGGAATCATAGAATTTGGCCGGATGCTTTTTTTGTAAAACAACAAGATTTGTCATACTCTTATCAGAAAGAACATGTCAAATTCAGTAGTGACCATTCCTCATGTTGCAGAAAAGTAGGAATCTCTTCTACTATATTCTATAGTATAGAATCCTATAGTGTACTGTATTCTGACCATACATTCAGTACTTAATGTGAAGACATTCTTTCCCTGAACCTGCAGAAGCCAGTGCATAGTCTGCTGCATTATACAGAATGATCTTATTTTATATGTGTATTTATGAACACTCTCAGTGGACTGAAAGACCTCTTAGTCTTACCTGGTTAAGTGGTTTAATGTTTTTTATTCACATATATATATATGTAAATTTAGATTAGAGCTTTCTGGTTCAAGACAATGTTGGGTTGATCATAAGTATGTGTATATAATTTAAAACGGGAGCTACCATTTTGGATATAAAGAAGTAAATTTACATGTGGTTTCACTGGAAATAGTGTTCTCTTACATACGTGTAGGTGAGCATCCTTTTACTATTTAATAACACTGTAGCTTGTTGCATTGTTATTTTTCCAGATCTTTACAGATAATTCTGTGTAGTATTTACTTTTTTCAGTTGCATTCCTTTCTAGAATTACTAATTGTTATTTCACTTGGAGATTTTTCAGGCAGGTGTAAGTAGTGGAATAATGGATACTGCTCTGTGTTCCATTACTTCGGAATATTATATACCAAAAATAAAAATAAAAGAGGTGCAGGGAGATAGAGAAAGAAAGAAATAAATAAATATTATTTTATGTTTCCTGCCTTTGAAATCCTTTCTAATAATTTTAGCCATTATTTTCATTTGTATTTTACTTGTTACAGCATCTTCATTGCTATCAGTGTAGATGAATGGCGTAAAGCAAAATGATTTATCTAGATCTTGCCACGAGGTGGATCAGAATGAAGGGTAGGTGACTCATCTAATTTGCACACTGACACAAGATTCAGAACGGGTTGCTTTGGTATAACAACACATCTTTATTTTTATCTTTTCATTAGCATAAGGAACTCTTACACAGGCAGTAGTAAAGAAATACTGTATATCCTTTCATATATGGGTATCTGCTTGTGCACATAGTATGGAACCCTGACTCATACTGATTTTTATTTTCAAGTAATGTTAATAATTCTGCCTTTCTGTTTAGGAAATACGCAACTTTGAAACAGAACAAATTTAAGCTATCTAATACACTTTAGAGTATATTATATTGTCACAATGTGTCCCTTTCCTTTTGCTTTTTTTTTTCTTATTTTTTTTAACTTGTTTACGGTACTTATTTAACCAAAGACATAAGTAATAGGAAAAAATGAAAATACATAGTCAAGATCCACAGTCAGATCAGTGACTTTTTGCTGGCATATTACCGAAACTGTTCAGTGGTGTACTTTCCATTAGTGCTTGATGCAATCATGTGTCAAGGCATGTACAGTTTCCTGGATGTTTTATTAGAATTGTTTGTTGCATAAACATGGAAAGAGTTACATATCTAAGTAATCCATTGTTGTGTCAGTAACATATTTGTCATTATGATATGCTATTATGTCATTAATATTTAGGATTACATAATACGATTTATGGTTTTTTGTTTTATTTTTTTACAAAATAACTTTTTTAAGAATGCTTCCTTGAGGAGTTTGGAAGGAACCACTCATTTATGTTTCTTCCAGCAAACTTTGTTGTGTCAAGACACTATTTTGGTGCTTCCCAAGAGCAGCACCCTATTGCAGTAACTGTATGTTCCAACAAGAAATAGTAAGACCTATGAATATATTTTTGGATTATGTGAGTTAACCAGAATTTTTAGTTTGATAATATTCTTTTCAAGAGGGGCCTGTTATGCAAAAAATTACACTCAGGATGTTGTATTTTGAGAATGCCACTACATTAATTACATTTTTAAACTGCTGCTAATACAAAGTGGAGAAATCCATAATCCTTAATTAATGTACCTTGTCAAGAGCACCTCTTGAATGCCAGAAACTCTCGGGTTTGTTTTACGCTTCTTCTCCCATACTACTTATAAGCAGATACTTTTACACTGCAAGAATTTCCCCAATTACATGTGTTAAATTGTATTATGTAAATTTTTCATAGTAAGATCTGTCCAGGCTATTATTACCATATGAACTTGTAGAATTTTTATTTTGCAAAGTCCACGCTTGTTAGTAATTCTAGAGAAATGTAATGCATACTGAGGAAATATGCTGTGAAAAATCCTGTGAATTTGCCCTCTTTGGCTGATTACAATGAACCGAGTCACATTTATGATTTGTGTTTCATATCAGGTAACCCAGTTTCATGTGCATTTTTCAAAAGTACGATGTAATCTGTTCCTACTATCGCTACTGTCTTTATTAACAGTGTCAGTAAAAGTGAGGCAAAATTGATGTATTAAGAAGTTATGTCTGCTTAGTATTGTGTACTACCTGTATGAAGAATAGAAAATAACAATGTTGTAATGCAGTGTGTTCAGCTTGAGTTACGATATTTGATTATTTTAGTGTGATGAAATAAACATTCTGAGTCTAGCTTTTTTTGAAGTTTGGGAAAATTCAGATTTGTATAGAGATTTAAGTTTATAGCCAGACTTTCCCCATTAAGGCAATCATCAATTTGATCATAAAATTAGTATTGAAACAGATGATTTTGTATCATTGCTTGCACCAAGATTTTTCTTTCATGATAATAATAACATATGTAAAGTGAAGCCTAAAGAAATTATATGCATAATAACTTACTAAAACTCAGTTTTGCTCATGCATATTTTAGAAGCTATTTTATATCTTAGAATCTAATATTCTGCAATCTGAAGTTCTTGGAAGGAATATAATTTGAGTACCAGTGAGATCATCCACTTTGCAATGGAAAGGACCAAAAGGATCCCAAGAATGTTTACATTTGACAAATTGTCTTTATTTTTGTGTGAACAATGACGTTTAGTTTTAATTAATGGAGTTCAGTGTTGCAGTCACTTAAAAATAAGACGTACAGTTTCCTCTATAAAATTTTGTAGATAAGTGAGGTAATTGGTCATCATGTAGTAAAATATGATTTGCAAGTAATGCAGCAGTGTTGCCTTGATTACAATCCAGTCTTCGTAAATTCTTAGACAATCTATATAACATTTTAGAGAATGCTTCCTATAATCTTTAACATGGTTCTTCTGTAGTCCCTGAATGACTACTGAAATCGTAGTGCCCTTTGAGATGATCTTAGCAAAATGTTTTCTCTTAGTGACTATGTTCATACAGTTAGCTAGTCAGATTTTTTATGGAAGCCATCCACTTTAATGGATTATGTTTCTGTGCTAATGCTTTTGTGCAAGAATCCAAATTACATCTGACACCTTGAAATAACATTTTGTTGAACTCTTAATTTTACATTTGTACATGATAACTCTTGAGAACTGGATATGCAAATCCAACTTTAATTTAGTTTCTCTTGAGTTCTCTGGTAGCTGCAATGTAAAAATTGAACTTAGAGAAGTTGGTAGATGTCCAAAGGGTCATCTTGTAGGAAGCTGGCCTTCTCTGCACAGCAGATACAACTTTCCAGTCCACAGATGTGCCAGAGGTACAAGGCCTGCATATTATTTAGAGTACTAAAGAAAAAGCCAATGCAAGATTTTCCTGATGATCTTGCATTTGAAAGAGGAACTTCTTTCAAACTCAGCTCTCTGAAAGAGTCAAGAGCTGTGCAAAACGCTGGGAATTTTCTCCTTGGCACTGAGGAACAGGCTGTAGGACTAGCTGAATGCTCTAACTTATGGATTCCAGGGACTTCAGCAACAGGCTGCTGTTAAGGTATCCAGAGAGAAATACTAGCGTTTCCAGGGGTTTCAATGCTCTAGCACAGCTAATCCAGCAGGTTTGAAGATACAATCGAAAATCACATATCCTTCTCTTCTTCTCTGCATTTTAACTCAGCCAGGACCACCATTGTGATTGATCAGTTGATATTCAAGGCACAACCCATAAACATCCTCCTCTATTCAGTTTCCTTTCTCCTCTAAAACCTTTCCCTCTGCTCTCCCTTTCCCCCTCTCCCTCCCACTTTAGTTCAAGGGATATTGTTGGTCAGAAGAATGCTGAACCCTTTAGACACCATTTAGACACACAATGGGACTTTGCTGGGCTGTGGCACTCACTACCTGCACAGGGTCGAACGCTTTCTGTTAGGAGGCAAAGGATCAAATGCCAGAGCAGATCGCTGCTGGTGAGCGTGTGCTGCAGCAGATCAGAGTCTGTATGTCTGACTTTGCTCACAGACATCTCGATGCTGGACATGTGCAGTTTCCCATCCGTATTTTTTTCCAAATGTTAAACCATCCGGGAAAGTATCCAGGAACTCTGCTGCATTTAGTGCAGCAGACCTAGAATTGTTCATTTGGAGGTTTTTCAGACCTGTCTCCTGGCATCTATCACCATGTTCACAGTACTGCCTGGGGTCAGCTTGACAGGGAGTGTGCACCTCAGCTGCCACATGGGGAAGAGGCGGTAGATACTTACCAGCAACTCTCCAGGTACAATTTGAAATCGTTCCTGGTCTGCTGGGTTTGGTTGCAGTTCTGTGGCTGAGAGCAGCCTACCATATAGGAAATGTGCTATCTTACATATTTTTCAATGGAGCAGGAGGTTAGGTGGGGCTTGTAGATGCTTTCTGTAGGTGTGGGAGGGGGAACAGTCTCTAGCGTTGAGTGGCTCTCCATGTGAATATATGTAGAGACAACTCATCTTGAAAAGGCCTGGTTGCTGGAAACACTTTTTTTTTTTACTGTTTTAAAGAAAGAGTAACAATTTTTAATTGTCAAAAAAATTGTAAATTTAATTACCAAGTAATTATAATTTATTACCAAGTAATATCTCTAATGCGCATCAGAAATAAGCAAGATACAGAAATCTAGTTCTTTTAATATTTCTTCCAATCCCATGGCAGCGTGTGTGTGTGTGTGTAATATTTACCGTACAGATTTTTTGATACACAGTTTTGGGGTGTGATAGGGTTTTATTGAGCACTCACAAAGAGATGGGTTACATCTCACTTGTTTCCTTGTGTAAGTGTGAATGGGAGAGGCAAACACAGTATTGCAAAGGCAGTCACAGCATTCTGCAATTATAGTATTAGTTGCTCTGAAGCATGCACTGAAGAAACCCCAGATATTTTGCAAAATGTGCAGTAAAACCTGGCCTTGGTAAAGTACCAGTCTACTCTCTTGTTGGTATTTAACTTATCTACGACTAGAGAAAATACATACTATTCTTGGATCCAGATTGTTTATTCTCTACTTTATCATTGGCTCCATGGAAGTCAGTGGAGTCAGGCAAAGGTTAAACCAAGGTGAGATTAGAATCAGAATTTTTACACTGGAAAATTATATATACAGAATTAATACTAGGTTATGAAAAAGCTCAAATAAAACATTGAACCTTATTACATGTATAAGTTGTGAGTATTATATGTATGTGCATATATATGAACCATTAGATACTAAGGAAAGCATTCAGCATAGGTTTACTTTGTTTTGCAGTTCATGCGGAACAACAAGAGAGTGAGCGTGAGTTTTAGTCATGGTGACTTGTATATGGTTTCATGATATGACCATCTGTCTAATGCAGCAGACATTACCTACAATTCTCCTAAAGTGATCCAGTGCCTATCATAAATAGTGAGGTTGTTTGCTTTTTAAAGGAACAGCATGATAGCACTTGGCGGTACGCTCTGGTTTACTAGCTAATAGGTCAGACAGGCTAAGATGGCTCTTCTGTCCAAACAGAAGGGTTGAATGCATTGCTTCTCTCTTATTTCTGAAGTGTGTAATCTAGGTCCCCAGACCATCTGCTTGGTTGCTCTAATATTTCTTCTCTTTTTCATGCCTAACAAAACTAAGGTGTGCAACAATACCCAAGGGATAATTGGTACGGTGTCTTTAAGCTGCATTTGTGTATTTTTTCCCATTTTCCTGTTCAGCCATTTTTGCAATAGATATATAGACACAGTTTTTTGCCTTGCATACGTTTTCATATTTAATTTTTCTTTCCTGAAAGAGGGAAAAGTTTTGTTGCCCTAATAACCAGTATTGCATCAATGTTAATGTGTTCTCTGGCACATATGTTCCCAAATTTGTGGTCAGTAATAGCTTTTTATTGGAGGGGTTTGTTTCAACAGTTTACAGATGACTTAAAAAATATATGATATTGCAATTTGATATTGCTGAGATTAAATACTTGTATTAGTCTTTATTTTGAATTAAGAAATCTCAGTGCTATGTAGAGACTGTCATAAAGTATTGCCCTTCTATAGGATAGGATAGTTTGAAATTCCTATAGTGTGCATGTCAGTTCAGTAGAAAGAACAGTTTATGTTACAGTATTTATTTAACAAAGAAATAAAAAGGGAGGTCCTAAGCTGAACCTTTGTTATTAAAGAAGAAGAACACATTTATGCAGACGAGCTGGCATGGATTCCCAGAATGTAAGGCCCAGAATGTTGTTAAAAAAAAGATGGTGTAAAAACATTCTGCCGTCAGTCGAAACTTAGATCAGACAGCAAATCTGTAAATAGACATGTTAGGTTCATTCATGTGCTGTGACTATGAAATGAAGTGAACATACCTGGTGCTGCGGCGGTCAGGGCTGTGTAACACTTTCGAGCCACTCTTGTGGAAAGAGAAGCCCGAGAGGACAGAAGGTGCGCAGTGATTGCATTGGTCATGTCAGGCTGGTCCTGGGCATTTCGGTACTGGCAGACCTGCCACAGCAATGACTGCCCCCAAGGAGGTTTAATGAGGCAAATTCCACTGGATGCTTTGGAAGTTACTTTGGAAGTATATTTCTTGAAAAAGAAGCTAATAGTAGAAATTTTGCTTTCTATAAGAACCCTGGGATGCAAATAAATACAGGCATACATTGGTGGTCTTATATATATGTGTAGATATAGATATAGATATATAAAAACCCAGCTTCCCAGATGTACTCCTACATGTTAAATTGAAAGCATCCAAGTTAAGCATTTGAAAAAATATTATTCCGGTGCCACGTTCTCATTGTTAACTATTCTACTCAAGTCAGTGGAGCCTTGACTCATCAAATCTGCCACCTTTGTTTTGTTTACTGTGTTATTCTGTGTTTCAAAAGCAGGGAAGTAGCATGCAATTAAGTACAGAATTTCTGGTGGAGGATATTGTGGGAGCACCACTGTAAATCTCCATGTCTCAGAGTTACCAGTCTCTTATCTTACTATAGGCTCCCATATTCTATTCAGACTTTTTTTAGTTTCTTTGTTGTATTGTCAGAAAAACAATAAACCAAAAAGGAGTACAATTAATGGAACTTTTTTTGGTTTTAATCTTTTTGGAGATGTTGAAGTATACATAACTAAATGCGAGATGACATGACTCTCTAAATAATTAAGAATATCACTTTTGCTTGTGTTTTGTCACTCATGTTCCTTGTCAAACTCTGGAATAATAATTCTTGTTGTTTAGGGTACAAAACATGGTAATCCTAAGTGGATATTTACAAATATCTATTTGGTCCAGATATTTTTACAGTGACGCTAATGTACAATGTCACTGGAAACAGGGTGCCTTCTGCTTTTCTGTGGGTGTTAGGATTTCAAGGTCCAATTAAGTCTGAAACTAAGGGGAAAAAAGGGAAGACATATGTCATACCTATTGAAATCATTTTTTCTGTGCAAATATTTTAAAATTTTTTTTAGGGAAAATAATAAAGGGAAGAAAAAGATGATTCCTTTCAAAAATTTTTAATACAACTCTTTTGGGTAAAATATGCCAGCCTATGCACTTCAGATTTAACTTCACTGTGGATCTGTCTTCCTTACCAAATGGATTGTAAATTTCTGAATCAACCTTTCCACTTGAGGCTAATCCTTTTAGGAAGAGGTAATTTTCCTGTTTATCTTAATTGACATGTTCCCTAAATTTCAGTCTCTACATTAACTTGACCTTAATTATGTGGCCTCATTGATAAAGTGAAGGTTACCCAGGCAAGCTCCATGCATGATTAGTATTTTTTCCTGTGTTTGTAACAACTAAAAATCTGAACCTTCTTCCTAATCTTTATCTTCAATCATTTCCAAATATGAGTGTAAATAATATTTACGGTCTTTGTTGATTGTTTAGGTTCTTTTAAAATTAGTATTATAGGTGAGATAGATACTTTGATACAGATCTGTGCATTTCTATGCCTCTCTGTAAGGAAAGTATGTTTTGATACTGTAAATGCCATGATTTAGTCTTGATAGGTTTTTTCTGCTTATTTTTTTGTTATTTTTCTCCAGTCAAATATGCATTACATACAGGAATAGATTGCTGAAAGTTGAAAGTCTTCTAGCACTGTCTGGACTTAGCAAGCTCTAGTGTGTAAAGCACAATAAAACCATCATAGGAAAAAATATAGACTAATGCATAGCCAAATTTCATGCTTAGAAAGGACAACTTGCACAACTTGAACCTGAAACTGATGTTCAGATAGACTGGGTTAATCTTAAGATTTGACCCACTGAGCCATAGCTTATAATCAACATTTGTTTGAATAAAAGTAGAAGAAATTCTCCTAATTTGAGCTATGGGTTACTACTGACTTTAACCTAGAGCAAACAGTAAAATGCCTAAAATTCATGTATTGGAAACTAATTCTCGCAGTAACAGAAGGTTGAGCAGTCTTGCAAGTAGGAGAAGACTTCATGCTCCAAGCATTTTTGTCCTGTTATTTCTAACAAATATGTTGTTAGAAAGAGACTACCGTACTTTGGGAGAACATAGCACTGCCATTATTATCCGTAACATTCACAGCTGGTTTGTAGTAAAATGCAAGTCACTCTAGTCTGTGAATAAATATCCTTCTGACTGCACAGGATGATAATTGCTCTGCCTGCACTTTCTTTGGCACCTACTTATCTCAGCTGAAATGATGATAAAAATATTTTTGTACTGATGCTGAACACTTCTAAATTATATAATGATTTTTGTATTATTTCACATTTACTCCAAAGAAAGTTCATGCTAAATTGAGTTTCGCTGCTGTCAGTGTCTTTATTAATCACAATAGGAAAAGTATGGGGTTTCCCACCTTTTTGCACAAGATCGATTTTTAAACCAGGACTTCCTCTTTCTTTTTTAGAGCAATACAGAGAGTTATGTATGAGGATATCAAGTAACTGACTTCAAACAGAAGACAAATTCACTAAAGTGAAAATGATTGTGATAGTTCTCTAATTTCCCCCACAGTGTATGTAAAACTGACTTTTAAAGTGTTTAGTGGATAATGGATCATGTAAGGTCAGTACTAGCCATAGCTGTTATGGCTATTATTTTCTCCTTTCATGGGAGGGTGCTCAGCAAAATGAGATTGTCACGGTCTTTTTTTTTTTTTTTTTTTTTGAGAGGACAGCGACAGACAGTTAAAAGCCTCTTCATGTAAGGATGTTATTTCATAAAGACACCAGCACTGGATTATCCCCTTCACTTTAAACTTCTGCCAGCTTGTACAAAGAGATAAAACAAAATAGCCCCAATCCCAGGGGTGGAGAAGTGCTGGCCAGATCTGCCCATGTCCACAGCTTTCATTTTGATTAGTCACATGTGAGGAAAATTCACTTAGGCTGAGAGGTAAATTTAATACCAGTTATGCCCATGCTGTTCATATCACAACCATTTTCACATGATGCCACTTAATTCCCTAAGAAGCAGAAAGGTAAATCGGTGGCTGGCCAGCTAAGGTGTCATAATGCATTAGGACCAGGGCTCGCTGCAGGGGATAATGGTTCTGATTGCTGTTGACTCATGTCTCCACCAACTGCCTCATGTAAAATAAGTGACATTTAAAAGGCATCAAGATGTGAGAAGAGGTGAAAAAAAAAAAAAAGAAGAAGAAGAAAAAGCAGAGTACTAAACTTGCCACTTGTACATAAAGTCCCTTTTTCACCCTAAGTGGTATAAAAATGATAACTTGACATGCCATAGGTGACCTGCACTGCGCTTTGAACTTCCTGTCTTGTGTTTTTAGAGAAAATCTGTAAAATTGCTTCTGGGAACTGCTCCAACATGTTATCATTTATTTCCCATTTAATTTTTTTTTACTTTTATTTTTTTGCCCTTGGATATCAGTCTATTCATCTTTTAAAAAGCTTAAGGCTGAATCAAGTTAGGCAATGGTATACAACAAGAGGCAGCCTAGTCTCTGAAGGCCCATTTAAGTCTATTTTTATAAAGAGAATCAAATTCCAGTTTACAGTAAGCATATGCTTCAGTTGACATCTGTTTCTAAGACTTGGATGCTTTGTTTGCATAACAGGCACCAATAAATGGCCTTGTTTTAAGTCTGCTCACTCAGTTGTATTTGGGTTGTTCAGCTGGGGATTTGAGTTGCAGCTGATCCCCTACCGCTCATAGCAGATACCAAAGGGAAGAAAAAAATCTGAGAAACCCAGTCTTGTTTATTAATGCAGATTTCAACATTCTCAATGAGCCACTTTTCTTTTGTTACATGACTACTAAATTCTTGTTTGCCCAAGCAGAGAAGTATTTCAAAGTAGCAAATTAAAGATAATAAAATTGTTTGGTTTTTTAATGTTTTGTTTAATGGCATTTGTATCTTTCTCAACTAACAAAGCCTGATATTATGAAGAATGTGTAATGCTGGGAATTAAATGGATGATATGTGAAAGAAATGCATTTGTTTTGGCAACATATAATTACATAGTATAGTAATTTTTTAGAATATTATGTTTTCTTGAAGTGTCCATGCCCTACTGATGACACAGTCTAAAATATTTTGTAAATAAAATTTAATTCCATCTGCTTTCTTGGGAAAACAAGTTCTGGACTTCTCAAGGAAAAATTAAAAAGTACATATATTGCTTCTTTTGCTTGCAGAATGTAAGCCTTTCTCTGTAAGATGATGCATTCTGTTGCAATTATATGATATTTTTCTGATATGCATAATATAATTTCAATACATTTCTATGAAACCTAGGAAATGTCTGTAAAGAAGAAAAAAATGTATTGGTAGTATCAGAACTGTATAATTACTTTGCTGTAATAATAACTACTGTATTATTTTAAAGCAAGAATATCAGCATTGATTCCTTTTTGGTATTTTGAACTGCCCCCACCCACCCCAACCCCCCAAAAATTATTGTAAAGTGCTCTCTAGTAGTGTACAGAATATGTAACATCTTTCAAGTGGATTTACTTATCAACTTTTTGTAGTGGTAGCAACAGCAGCAGTGTGAAATATATCTACTCCATTTACTCTTATCCATTGCACCTACTTTCTTTTTCCCTTTAATTTTTATATATGGTAAAAATTTCATTGAAGAGAGATTTTAGATGACAGGACTGTAATTTTAAACCCAATAGAAGAGGTGTAAGCAATTTGAGCTTAGCTGAAGCATAATCTTAGGTTGTCAAGAAGAAAGCCATTCTCCCTATGCTAATCAATCAGTATATCAACCGACCAATCATCTCCTCAGCTTAGCATATATCCTAAGGTTTGATATATCTATTAACTGCCCATCATGCAGCTGGTCTCCAGTTGATGAGATTCCCCCTATCTTGGCATTTGGAGGCAGACAACTGAGCTATCACAGCCTCAGATAAATACTAAAGTGGAGATTTCAATCCTGCTCCTGATAGCAAAGACAATCCAGGAATATAGAACATATTTTCAGAAAAGAACACATAGAGAATTACATTTTCAACAGAGTGTTATATGTGAAAATTGCATATATTTCATGATCCCTTCTTCCTCTACCCCTTCCCTTCCCCAAAAGTAATGGGAAATTACTCTTTTATTGTGACTGAAACTCTTAACAAGAAAAGAGAACAACAAGAAAGTGCTAAAATTTGTTATGTGCTAATTACTATAATGATGACATACAACTACTTTTTTAAGTGGTTTTCCTCATTACTGCAGTGTTGTTCTTTTATCGATGGAGAATTATATGAAAATAGGGTCACAATGCACTTAATACTTAAGGAAGAAGTTTTAATTTCAGATTATAAAGCTGCCTCTTCATTTTTAAAGTCTGAGCTCTTAAAACTCATTAAGAGAAAGCATTATCTAGGTATTTGAACAGTCTGCCTGCTAATGTGAGAGTTTGGCATGCAGATTTAACAAAGTCTGTCTGTGCAAGAAATGCTGTAGAAACTGATGACTTACCGTGTTGGCTTTGCCATCAATAAAAATCCACCCCAAGGCATAAAGTGGCCTAGGTTAGATATTGTAAAACCTTGATGCTCCCTAAGGAGAATCCTAGGGTCACCCAAGGGTCTGTGGTCACCATGGAATGGAGCACACAAGGGAAAAGTCTCCCACTCAAATTGCAGTGTCAAAAGATGGGTCCAAATTTCTGTGCTGGCGTACAACTGAGCAATGTTTGAAGTCAAAAAACATAGGCTCACTTTAATTAAGAATTTGATCAACTTTCTTTCAAGACCTACCGATGGTGAACCTAAACATTATTACAAGGTTAGCTCACAGGCTCTTTCATGCTTTCATTTAATTAAATTGAGTGTAATGATTTGCTTTGGTTTTGCTCCATTTTTTGAGACTCAATCCCCTGGATGTTCTGAAATATATTCTTTCAACACTGAAAAATGGCGTAAGACCCTAAGCTATATATCTTTGTCAAAGCACATTATCCTTGACCTAAGAGCACTTCTGTGTTGGAGTGTAAAAGAGTAAGTGTTTATACAGCTCATCAATGTTTTTTAGTAGAAATCTTGTAGCACCTGTGTTGCTCTTTTGCGTTATTTATGCCTTGTGAAATAAGAATGTGGTCAGTTAGGTCATAGTTTATTACAGTAACATGGGAAATGTGAAAGTAATCGGGGAAAATTGGTTGTTAATATTTCAGGCCAATTTGGAGACTAAATTCTACTCTTGCCACTTTTGTATCCTCCTTTAACATAACCCACTGAAGCATTGATTTCCTGGGAAGGATACCCTTGGATTTGACTCTGCAAAATCATCCAAAGCAGTATTATTAGCATATAATAATATAATAAAGGCTACTTAGTTTCTTAGGAATACCATGTATATCTCAAATTCAAGGCTAGTCCCTTAGCTGGGATACACTGGCATAATACCACATAACACCAGCTGAAGACCTGGCCCATTGTATTTAGTACACATGAAAAGTGCCAGATGAACACCTATGGTTCTTGAAACTTATTCAGGCAAAAACCAGCCATGAACAATGGTAAAGTTCTCTTGTGTTGCCCTATGAATGCATGTCAAACTGGACCTGGAAGGATCTAAAGCATCTTCATGCTTATTTAATCCTTGGCCTTTCAGAAAAAGTTTTCCTTTGCTATAAATGACAGCATTTGCCTTCACTCTTACTGTCTAAATTCATATGGAATGTAGGCCCATGTGGATCTATAAATGATCTGAGATGTCTGAGAGTGGTTCATCCTTGTGTGGCGTTCTCAAAGAACTCATTACAAATCTAATCCCATGTGAGAGATGAAAACAAGGTTTAGTAAGGGGGGGTGGGGGGGGTGGGCACCTGCTGCAGGATGGTTGCCAGTAGCGTAGACTTTTAAAAATTGCACACTTAGCACCACTTGAAGATACCCCTGGAGAAAGAATTAAAGTTCATTGAATACGGTGGCCTAACAATCTCATTTAAGAATGTGTAGGATGTGTGATCACCTTTTGCTAGTACATGAAGCTCCAAGTACTGAGATACACTGTTTTGTTGGAGAGATGGTGCAAAGCCTGCAAACCGAACCATGCCTGCAATTATTATTTCTACTTGCACACAATTTGTATCTCCTGGCAGCACAGAGCAGATGTTTTTTAATAGTTTCATAAACCGTGTAGAATGGCAGAGTTTGATAAAGGAGAAAAATACTGAGTCAGAAGCTACTAGGACCAAAAAGGTATTCTCTTTGTTAGTTAAGGGGGGGAAGGTGGGGACGGGACATGACATGACACAAACAAAAAAAAAAACATGGAAGCAATCCAAGCTTTAAGCTTTAGACACCACTTCCAAATATAGTCAAATCCCCCAAATAAATTCCACATTATCTTGAGCACCCCTAAGAGTGCATAGATCAGTTACCCAGGCTTCCATGGTCTGTATCAAATAATTGAGGAAGATAAGCAATATTAGTAACCAGGGCCAATCTACAGGTTTGTTACCTTCTCTACCCATGATATATCTGCAAAAAACAAACCAAACTAAAAATACCAAAACCCAAAGCAACCCAAAAATGCCATGAAAAAACAGACAGAAAAAACACCCCAACCAACTAGTTCCCTCACTTCATTTACAGACAAAACTGAAATTAGTGTATTGGAATTGACTACATAGGGATACAAGGCTATAGCTGAAATATGGTTGATTGTATCTATAAGCTATTGCGAATACTGAAAAAAGTAGTTATTTAATTGAACTATCCAACTGTTTGTCTGGATAGAATTCTTTAAAATCTTCCTTTCTTTATCGCTTTTTGTTTGTGAAGCAAATAAATATGCATGCACTTCAAATGTATTGTTACATATTTAAATGGTACAATTCAAATATCATTGAATATTCTTTTTCTACACTTCCCAGAATGAGTGCTCATTTAAATCAGATATTATGAAAACCGGATGACTAATCCTAAATTCAGGTGTACTACCACTCAGGCTAGGCAGATTGCTAGTTGATCATGCTAAGATGCTCCCTTATCCATTATTGGATCTGAAAAAGAGGAGGATTAAGAATTATCTGACTCCTCAGTTAATGTGCAAATCATCTAAAAGCTCAGCTTAGAAAGGTCTTAGAAAGCCGAACAGCACTAAAATAATAATAATGTCTTCAGAATTTTTAATAATATAAATGTACCATATCACTTATTTAGAGTGAAAATAGAGTTTTATGCTTTATATCTCAGGTCGTATTTTATCTTTCTCTCCCTGTTTTTGTAATTATATATGGAAGTACTATAACTTTATTTTTAATTAAAGATTTTAATTGCAATTAGAAGTTGTCACTTGGGACAAACTCACACTGCTCAAACTTACTAAAAGGTGATATTTTCAGGCAATAGTAGAAAACAATTTGATAAGTACCTTTAGAAATGAGCATTAATATTTATCTACTTTTAACAAAGCATGAGGGAGGGAAGGACAAGTGTATCTCAGGAAATATTGTTGTATAATGTATCTAAGATCTTTGCAGGTTGGTTGATTTTTTTCTGTTATACTTATTTCTAGTATCTTTCTCTGCTCTTGGTTATGTTGAAAAAAATGTTCACTGAAAAGATTGAAATACTGTTTTTCTATATTTTCAAGAGACAGGAGAGTCTGTGACCAGAAGGCATCTCTTAATGTTCCATCTTTGCATTTTTAGGTTAGTTCTGCTGTTTGCTATAGTAATATTTGTTTTATCATTTCTATCATTCCAATATGTATACTTGCTTTCAAAATCTGTGAAAAGTATTTAAAAAGAAAAGAGAAAATGCTACTATTTCAAAACCCTATTATAATGCATTTTCAAATATGTCAGACACATCTTTGTTAAAATTAAACCAAGGATTGGTTTTGAGCGAATAGCCCTATATCCTTACAGATGCTGTGGATGGATGCATCTAAGCTGCTTATTATATTGATGGGTTTTGCTGCTCTGCAGCAAATGAAAACAGGCAGCTGCTTCCTCCATCAAAGCAAAAAGCAGCCTGAGTTTTTATTAAACGAGTGTTCATTTCTTCTATTGCCAAAATTCTTACACAAAACAAAAGAGCAGTTTTAGCACATTATTGCTTAACTAGACATGAACAACTGACAGCAAGTGATAAGCCTGTCTGCTTTTCACAACTGGTAATCATTTTTGGAATAGATGTTTTAATATAGTTGAATATAAAATTTTGTAATTTACATCTACAATGGTACATAAATTTATAGATCCAGTTTTTTGCAGGAGAATGAAGGCTATAATCACAAAAGGTTTGTTCCACTGTTGTTTAATTTTTAATAACTGTTTGAAAAGTAGGTAAAAAAAACCCACATACAACACAATCAAATTCATTCATTTGAAAAAAGGATGTTAAAGACAATCATACAAGTAGATTTGTACAGTTTGCCGATTTTTCTTATGGAAGAGATATGCATACATTTCCAGCTTTGACTTGTTACTGTATTTCCACATCAGTTCCACCGAACCTCTTAAGTTTGTGCTCTAAAAGAAATTTGCAGATTGCAGACCATCATGTTTCCCTCCTAGTCATGAATAATAATGAGAATGAAAGTGAGAGATACAGTGCTGAGGCCATTTTGCCTAGGCTGAAGATCTCAGCCGGTGCTTATACATATTTCTCAGTGATCTGAATATCATGAATTCTGCTTGAGATTGAAAGAGAGACAAGAGTTTCTATTAAATGTATGTGCATAGGCAAAAATGGCGAGACTTGTTTCTCTTTCCGTTTCTTCTGGTGTTGTACCTTTTCAAACTCACTTACAGCATTCCTGCTGTGGAAAAGTAAGCTAGCCATTCTCCCTGCCTCAAATTACTCCTCTTCACTGGACTTAAAATGGGTTTGCCATGTGCAAAAGTCAGATGCAGTAAGACACAGGTGTAAGGTGCTACTGTAAAGGCTATTAAATACTTTCCTGGTTTTCACTGTGTGCTTTTGGCGCTGAAGTTGCTTGCTTGCAAATACAAGCAAGTAAATTTCAGAAATCAGGGCCTCAGATTAGACAATTGAACTTTCAAAACAAGTTAGCTCTTATGTTGACGCTTGAGATCGTCCACTGTTCAGAAGGACACAGTACTCTAGCTGTTCGCCTTTTGAAAACCTTCCTTCTAATGAAATTTTGTAGGAAAATAGTTTTTCAGTTCCAAACACACCATCTGCAACCAACTTGGTGATGGTGGCGCTTCTTTTATCTGCTTCTACTGTAGATGGGTGTAAACTTCAACCTGAGGATGCAAGTTTGAAAATAGGGGGTTTGTGCACTGCGAACAGAATGAGTTGACAAGAGTTTTTTCAGTGGGTTTTTTCCTTAGCAATTCCCTCTATTTCTTCATTTTACTGAAGTTACCAGGCTTGCTTGCAGATTATTATGAAAGTAATTTGCTATGGAAGGTTTCCACTCTTCTATACATGCATTTTATGGCAGCTAAAAAATTGAATATTTGTGGTATTAGTGCATTCTTACATGTGTTTATTTTTTTTTTTTTAGATTCAATACACCTTAGGTGGGATATTAGGTAACCAGGATTATTGATAATCCTTTCATCCGTGTCACATTTTGTATGCTGTGTAAACAAGTGAATGAAAATTAAATCTTTACTTCCCAACTATACTAAGCAACATTTTTATGATAAAATTATATTTAAAAGGGACTTGAGGTTTGGAGTTTGAAGAAAGTTGAGAGCTGGAAGTATTTTTGAGAGCTATCCACGCAAACTAACTAACTACAGCAGTAAAATTAATTAAAAGCAGTCTTTACTCAAGCAATTACTCAAATTAGAACAACCACATTATATGTTACAAGCAGACATATGCTGTGTATCCACTTTGTATTTAGTCTTAGTTGTACTATTCATACTTGACATATTTTTGTCTGAATTGGAAGTGAATTGTAGTGCTCCAGAGACAGAAGGGCTCATAATATTGGTTAGAGCCTCATTTTAAAATTTACTCCACAATACTGTGCTGTTGAACCTTCTTACTTCTCCAGGACCTCCAACAGGTGTATGGTGCTTCTTGCTCTGCATGACGCTGGTGATCCACACAAAAACTACCCAGAATAAAATTATTGAACTTACCTTCCCTTGTGACTAGAATGTAAGGCATAGTCAGTAGAAAATAATGTTGATGCTGTAAAATTTGGATTGTAATGATGCTACAGGAAGAGTGAAAGGACCTTATTTTAGATTTCTGTAATTCCTTATGTTAAATTCCTAGAATAGCCTGTTCTATTAGGTATCTTAGTTTTGGGGATTTTCCATCCACTCTACAGTCTTTTAGCAGAGGAGATGGAGAATAGTTGCCTGTCCAGACAGGTACTCCTCTGCACAGTCAATTGGGATGCCAAAAGTTTTTCTGCTCTCCAGCAACAATGTATCTTGGTGTCAGGAAGGATAAAAAATACTTTTCTTAGGGTCAGAAAACAATTCATCATTTCTCAGTGCAATTGTTGGTACTTCTTTTGAGACATTATTCATCTCTTTGCCCATAATGCTTTTTTTTCCTCTCACTTTGAAGACAATTAAAGCAAATAAGGTAATTTCACATAGTTAAGAATCAGGACTTAGTAGAAAAAAAGATCTTTTTGAGTAAATTCATTGGGGAAAATGACTGACTTTTCAAATTTAAATTGTCTTTGCTTTTCAGGGTTAAGATGGGATTTGTGCAAAGTTTACTTGAAACTTCAAATGAATAG
Organism: Falco biarmicus; assembly: GCF_023638135.1. Taxonomy (NCBI): domain Eukaryota; kingdom Metazoa; phylum Chordata; class Aves; order Falconiformes; family Falconidae; genus Falco; species Falco biarmicus. Next base: position 15,734,678 of record NC_079299.1, read on the forward strand.
GAAGACGTCTCATAGCTTAATAGTGCAAATAAAAGACAAAATTTGAATTTTGAGATCAGACATCTGTACATGTGGTCATCTGAAGTGCTAGGGAAAAGTGACAAAACTTTCAATTTGGCTTAGCTTGGAAAGGAGATTCTTAACCACCTGGCATGAAGCAGTTGTTGGACAGCTTTATACCACCTACTCAGAGCTTCAAGGGATGGTTCACCTGTCACCCCTAGTTGCCCCTTTGTTTTCTGTGTGTAGCATTGGCAGGCAGTAGAGCAGAGTTCCACTAATCTTTCACTATCCCAGTTAAAGTAATCAGTAGCTGCTGTGACTTCTTTGTATCTGTGGAGCAGTGCAGAGGCATAATGTCTCCAATAATCAAATGTCTTCTTTAAAAAAAATCTCAAAATTCTTAGCACTCTGTCCTGAGAATTTTCTAATAGCATGCTGTTCTTCAAGAACTTCATCAAGAACATCACATCAGATCTCAGTATTTGTTATCAGAATGTGTGACAGCATTCTTTAAAATATGTGGTAAAAAGCCACAGAGGAGAAAAAAATATTATTTTTTTTTTGATACTGGATAATTTATTTCTAGTAGAAAATTTTCTGTAATATCATACAGGATTCAGCATTTTTAGATCCAGGGAAGACGACAGAGGTTTTGTGTTGCTTTGGACTAGTAGTGCTCCACCTGATGGTTAAGCAAATGATACTCAGAAAGCTGTCTCTGTGTGTTGATGGTTGCTTTAAAGAATTGTTATGCCTTGGCTAGCTAGTGCAGAAGGACCTGACACTTTAGTAAGCACTATGAGAGTAATAAAACCAACTTAATTTATATATTCTTAGCATTATGCTTTTTGTTAGTGGTGTTCTTCTATAGAAAAAGCTTGGATGTCTTTTTTGGTTAGATCATACCTCAATGTGGTAGGATGGATGACTCAGGTTTTTTTCTTGCCCTTCCCATAGGTTCATTCTGTGTGTTTAAGTGATATAATCTGTCTCTGTCTCCTAGTTTGGTTCCTAATGTGAAAAATTGGGACAACAGAAATTCGTGATATCATCAAGTTCTTGTGATGTAGATTCCATTATTGTGCTGAGATTTTATGATATGGTGATAAGTACTGTAGAAATGCCTGCATTTTGTATGTCTCTGCATATATTGCATTTCTCCATCCATCATCCGACTATTCAGTGATAATTTTTTTTCAAACCCTACTACTGTAAGAAGTGCCATGAAGCTGTCTGGAAGTAGACTTCATTGCTCTTATGGCACATTTGTAGTGGATCTCCTACAGTAATGGTGAAAGGATACCTGCCAAGAGTTGAAATGTGGACAGGTGTTGCTCTGTGAGCACTGTCTCTCTCCTGTGTCTTCAGACATGCCAGATCATAGTCCTTCTTGAGGCACTCCTTTAAACACCAACACAACTTAATTCTTCCATTTGTGTCAATAGAGATTCCAATGTTTTCTGGCAACTATTCTCTGTTGTCACACTGTAGTTATCAAGGTGATAAAGAGTTTTAAAACCTCCAGTAAATGTTGCAAAATATTTATTTTTGCAAAAAGAAACTCTTCTTTCTCTCTGTTTCCTTGTACCATGAGATTTTTTGCCCGTCTAGGACTTGTAGTATATTTATAGCCTTTTAAATGCAAGCGCTATTTGGGGGCCTTTTGATATTCTTTTGCCTATACATGTGTAAATAATTGACTATCATATGTAAGTGGGTGTATATGCAAATAGGTACCCATCCAATGTTATGTATTTATAACCAAATTCATGATACAAAATGAGAATAATTTTATTTTAAATATGAAAGAATTATTTTACATGTGTTCGCAGGACATTTAATCCATATCCATATGTATGTGTTTGCAGGAAATAAATTACACTTTTCACAACCTAGTGGTAGTTGTTAACTCATAGGAATTGCTGCATTACAGCTGTATGTTTTCAAACAGAAGCAGAACTCTCTTATGCTTGCAACTTCAAAATGTAGGTCATTGTGTTGGTGAATGTAGGTCAGAGTGAAGGGGACGAAGACAGAATGCAGACTCCTCCCCATGGATCTTTAAGCTTATCCCTGTTTTGAAGGTAAAGAGGCTTACCTACCTGTTCAAGCACGAGAAGCTTTTCCTTTTACTAAAATTAACACAGGTATCCTGGCTTCTGGCATCTTGGCTTAGCTGGAAGCACTGTGTGCTTCCACACTTGAGACCTGTGTTCGTAAAAGACCTCCTGACTCCTGCTTTTTTAGCTGCTAGCCACTTATATCATTGCTGAGGTGATACTTTCATCCCTATGGGGGAAGGCAGCGGGGAGGAGAGTCTGCATTGCTAGCATGTGTCTAAAGAAAAGCATTGTCTTCCCAAAGGTGCTTTACCCTTCGCTCAGCACAGAGCTATCTGATACACCTGCAGCTTCAGCCGGTATCAACATTGTAATGGTAGCAGGGAAAAGAACGGTGACCCCTCATAAAAGATTTAGTGACACCATTCAAAGTGCCCTTTCAATAATAACCGTAGAAAAGTGAGAGACATTTGACGGAGGGTTATGAAAACTCAGATGTTGAAGGATTTTGCTACAATTGACATGTATTTTTAAAACTCGCTCAGGCTAAAAGTTTGCTATAAAAGGTTTTAGATTTTTTGTGTTTGTGGGTGTGGGGTTTTTTTTGTAATGTGAGATATAAGTATTATAAATGGTATTAAATTAGCTGTGTCTTCACTAAATATTAAAAAGCACTTCTATTGCTTGAGTATACACCAGTCACTGCAAACTGAAACATTCTTTATATTATACACTAAAATATTTAAACAGTTATTATATTTATTACAAAATCTGTCATTTTAGCATATTTCAGTGCTCAAAAGCATTGAAATGCTCAAAACGGAGGTGGAAAATCCTGTACAATTCATAGTGTATGTTTCACTGAAGAATGGGTAGTGTTGTGTGAATATTTTATTTTAATCCTTAACAAGTCTAAGTAAAATAGCACATTCGTTTCGCAAACACCTGATCAGCCTAAATTGTCATAAACAGAAGAAATACCAATATTGCTTTAGTGTTTTTGTTATATGTAGAAATTGATGCTCTATTTTTTTTACCTTTAAGATCTTTATATGTTACATGCAAAGTTTTGACCAAATCCTGTCTAGGCTTTTCCTTGGTAAACATATTCTTACATTTTCATTATTTATCACTATGAGTAAGACTAGTTCAGAATATTTTCCAGATGGAAAGGAATAATTATATATTTGATGTTTACATTCAGGCTTTAAGTGATTTAAAAGGAAGACAGTTTTTCCTGCAAACTTCTGCTTCTATTAAATATGTTGTGATGTTTTTAAAGTCTCGAGAATAAAAAATTACAAAAAATAATCTAAAGGATTCACATATGTAGTAAACTGCATGGAATTAGTTTTACCTGTCTAGAAATATCTAAAGGATGCTCCTGCATGTCTGTTTTAACTTCCGTTTACTGAAACTACTGAAGTGTCTGTGGTTCATAACATTAAGTTTGTGTCCCATTAATTCGTAGCAGTGTGTTGTGGGAGGAGGCTAGCCCTGCTTTTTACGTGTAGGTAGGCATGTAAATACGTTTTTTCATCACTAAGCAACAACAGATGGAAAACACATAACAACCATCATTTGGCCGCATATGCCTTTGATTCATCCTCCCTTAACTTTGGGAACCTAACTCAAGTGCCTGAGTACGAGTCTGTTTTCCCGAGGCTCCCTCCAGCAATGGAGGTTGGTGCCCGCAGGAGAGCACACCAGCCACACAGGATCTGTGCTACCCTCTCTGTGGGTCACGGCGCTTCAGTCAGGTGTTCTAGTGAGATGGGAAACTGGTCTGATGAAAAACAGCAAGTTTCATGAGTGAATGATGTTAAAAGGGTAAATTTGCATGGATGTCTTCAAGTACTTGCCAAGGTTGACCGTGACCCGTGTAAGTTTTGTGATGAAAGTTTATAAAATTGTGAATAATACAGATTAGATGAAAAAAAGCATGATTGCTCCTATCTATTCCCATATGAAAACCAGAGCAGCTCTAATGAAAATGACACAGAGGCAAGTACAAAATAACAGAGAGAAGGTGTTTCTTTAGCCAACAGAGTAAAACTGTGGTGCTGTCCGCCACAGGACATTGCACTATGGGAAGTTTACCGCAATCCACAGAACAACTAGAATAATCCTTTGGTGACTATTAAACAGAACTTATTACTTGTGTCACCTCTCCTCCTCAGGAACTTCTTGAGCCACAACTAGAACTCATGCTGCATTACTGCCCTAGTCCTGTGTTTGTCCTTAGCGCACGTTACTGGTCAGTGCCCCTTACAGTCAGACTGATGCCCGACCTAAGAAAACCTAAGAGAAAAGGAGCTAAATAAAAAGAAACTGTGAAGAAACTAAATGATGGTAGAGGACAGATAATGAAAAAGGAGGGGCCTCCTGTCCACTGTTAGAAAGAGGCTACAAGGCAGGGCGGGCTTCACATCTGGCCTGGTACAAACAGTTTGATGTTCATGTGAATGCTCAAATGTCAAAAGTTTCATAGAATTAAATTTGACATATCGTTCAAAGTCTTGACAATTGTATGTGTATGTATAGATAAATGTTTATGTTGATGTGTGTGAGCATGTATCTATAAAGTAAATTTCTGATCATTGGTAAGGATAAAATCTGTGAAATATTCCGTTTCAATGCTTAAAGCATAAGTCTTCCATTAAAAGTCTTATTTGTTTTTTATTACATGGTATTATGGCAAATTTAGAAAATGAAACATTTGGTAGAGATCTGCAAATGGTATTGTGTATTCAAATATTATTTTAGGGGAAAATATTCTATTCTAAGGTGGCAAATTTCTTTGTTTTATAGGTCTCTGGCCATCTGAAGAAGTGCTGGCTTACTACTGCCTAAAGCACAAAGAAATATTCAGGTACAGAGTTAAATATAAAAAGATATTTTCCAATTTGTTAGTTTTATTGTATCTGCATGGTAAAGATTGCTATGATTTAAGTCTTCAGATTAAATTTAAAATGTTCAAGGTGAAAGCATGTTGCTCCTAACAAAGAATTCTGAGCTGCCTTTGGGTACTAATATTGCACAGCAAGCTTTCTGCTATATGTCAAAGACTTTTGATTTCCACTCAAGGCGTTTTATTTCACTTTGATTTTTGGGAAACAAAAGTGAAGCTCCAATCAATCAGTACTGATTGTGAAGGTCAGGAAAAATAAAAGACATTCTTTAAACTGACATCTGTTGCAAAAGCAAGCAAAGTATTACTTGATAAAACACATAATAATCACTGCATATAGCAATGGAGGAATTTGCACCTGTGTTTAAGTGTTGTGAAACACTTTTGAGAAATCCTGCACTTTTAGTTGTTTTCATTTTTTCACATTTTCTAAACTTGTAGAAGACATTTATCAAGGCTCCAACAGGAACACCTGAAAATAAAATCCATCCTGCATCCTCTGTCTTTCCCCTTGAGTGTACAGAGCTTTGCACTTGGAAATCCTTGAAGTTTCATTGTCCAGAGGATGAGTGGAGTGCAAGAAAAGCCATTATAACAACGCATTTGGAGGCATAAATTGTGTTCTGAGTGAGCGTGCAAGGCTAATACCAAGTAAACAAGGTTGGACTCTATGAAATCCTTCAGTCTGCGTACATATAGTGTTGGTAAAATACAGAGGACCAACCTGTAAGTCCCTGCCCCTTGTACCAAAGCTGAAAGCATATCAGCCGTGACCTGGTTCCTGCAGCTGGCTCAGACTCCTATCTGAAGTCAAAGATGTGGCACCAAAGCATGCCCTGGTTTGTAAAGCCTCGTTTCTACTTGGTCCACCACCTGAACGAAGCCCACCCTGTTAGAGGAGGCAGCTAACACACCCAATTTGGCCGTTGTTGCTCATTCTTCCAAGTCTAGCTGGGCACTGTATTGTGTGACTTTTGCTGCTGTCGTGGTGTCCCTGTAGCACTTTGCCATCCAGCCTGTGCCATGGCCCATATGCTGTGCTTGCTCTCAGAGGCTCTTCACAGCAAACCTCCCCGGGCTGCTCACTAAAAGGGTGTTTTCCTGGTTTGGGTATGCAAGCCTGGATACTCAGAGACTGATCAGTCACACTTCTGTGGAGGAAATGGGCAGTTTCACATCCTGATTTCTCAGGATTATGCCCTCTCAACAGTACCTTCAGAGCAGAGTTTCTGATTTTAATTATCTTGGATAAATGTCACTAAATATTGCCTAAAAGAGATATTATTTTTAAAATCTGTTAATAAGGGAACTTTGCACTGAAATAAATTATTTTTATGTGTAAGTATGGATGTGTATATGCTGGTATATTAAGTACATAAAAATTTGGTTCAAAATGCACTAAAACTCCCACACTAGCTCCTTCCTGCGTTTATTTCAATAAGCATGACTCTTACAAAGGATTAAGTGCCTTGTAAATCTCATATATATAACCATACGTGTATGCTTTTAATATATATGACATATATGGTGTAGAAAAATAAAAACTTATGTGAGGAAAAACCTATAATCATTCCATTTAAACCACAAACAGCAAATTTCCCACATCTGTTATTGGGTTTACGTACAGCTTGTTCCTCCAAACTGTGCCCGTCTTTGGTCTCATTTCCATGAAATAGGACAACTAGACTTTTTTCAAATAAAATTTGTAGTCTTGAGAAAAATAAATCTATCCCATCCAGACAGCAGCTCAGCAAACAAAATATCAGCATCTATCTACTGATATTGATATGGTATCCTAGATGCTCTTCCTAAACATCAGAGTCAAGCGAGTAGGAAGGTAGTACTTTCACATAAAAACAGGTTTTCAAATGTTGGTGTTTTAGGGGACAATAAAAGGTACACCAAAAAAAATCTGTTTAGCTGAAATTCCATTTTCTGCCTGTCAAAAATGTCTCAATGGGAATGTTTCTGCCAGCTGTAACAGTTGCTGCAGATTTAGCTATAAAGCAGCGTGTTCCTAAACGGAGGCTCCGCCGTGCCCTGGACGCCGCTCCATGCAGTTTCGGCGCGGGGTCAGCGTCCCTCCCTCCTCCCCTCCTGGGGCAGGCCATGGCTCGGGAGGACATTCTTTGTGGCTCCCCCTGCAAGCTCCCATCCGGCACGCTCTGCGCCAAATTATATTTCACATGCACGTCTTAATAACAGCTCAGTATGGTCTAAGTTAAAAGCAGCCTTTTAGACCATGTATTCAACCCTCTGCTTGGGCTCAGTTTAGGCTCTTGACACTAACTTCGTTCCGTTTTCTGTGGCTTAACTGTTTGCTGTTCCCATCGTTGTTCATAACAGCATTGTTTGTAGGTCACTTGCAGTTTTAAGTGCTAATTGAAGGATCGGATTTCTTCGTGTGTAATTGTTTTGTGGTATATGGCTTGTTTTAAAACTACTCTCTTTTTATATAAAAAGGCTTTTAGGCATAACTATATGGAGAGATATATAAATAATATTAATTTCCTCATTTACTTCTCTAACTGTTTTTGCAATAATGAATGTGGATTAACATTGTTATCCTTTCCTAACAATTATCTTTCGCTACTCTAGCTAGTTTAGTTCTAAAAGACAGAGCCATTGACAAGGGAAAAAAGGGAACCTTCTCAGATTTTTCAGCTCAGCGGTGGTAATGTTGCACTGAACACTAATGAGGGAACCCCCACTGATTTGCCTGCTTTGTGACTTTTCTATTTCATAATTATTTTTAAAACGCAAAACGACATGAGGTAGCCTAGTCATGTCTCTACAACTTCCTGGTAGCTCAGTTCTTACTGCAGATGGCAATTTGTTCTTGTAACATATATGTCTCTCTGACCATTTTCATCTAATTTGTATGGGTTCTACCATTTCCTTTCTCTCTTTCAGGGACCTTGCTGTGTGTGAGCTAGGGGGTGGCATGACATGCTTGGCTGGGCTCATGGTAGGTCTTTTCTCAATTCCAATCCCATTCAGAGGAAGAAACAAAAGGAAAAATGTTCCAGTGCCTCCAACTGCTGGGTCAGAGAACTGTCAACAGCCTCAGCTGCGGTCAAGCTGCAGAGTCTTGAGAGACCTTCTAGATTGACTTGCTTTCGTATCATATTGATTTTATGGTTGCCTCGATGAGCAGAAACATTTTACCTCCGTGTAGTCAATATCTTTTGTTGTGACATTCCAGGCCACGTACGGTCTGTCTTTCATTGCCATAGTCGAAGCATTTTTTTTTTCAGATTATAGTCCCATTTGCTAAGATACAGGAATAGCCTGGCGAATCACAGTTGGAGCACCATGATATAGCTGCTAATGTTTTGCCTGCATTATTACACCAACAAACATGATCCAGAGCTCTCGGTAATTAGATTCTTTTGAATTAGATTGGCCATTCAGGAGAGTCGTTCACCATTCTCTGGGTTCTGAGTCATGTATTCAGGAGATATTATGTAGCAGTGCAGTGCATTAGACAAGTTTTTATGTCTCTACAAATAAAAGCATATTGTTACACTGATTGGCATTTGACAAACCTGTCGCTCTTATACAATGTGTCGAGGTTACAGCCCAATGTGCGAGCATGTCAAAGCTCACAAAAAAATTACCCTTACAAAGCCATCTGCCTGCAATGCAAAGTTATATGAAGGGCATCAGGCAGTCAGACAGAAGCAAGCTGAAAGGCAGAGTGACAGCCTTGTATGATGGCTCTACTAGATAAACAGAAGCCCGCAAATGAAAGCCTCTCAGAATACCATCATCGGCTGTCACAATGCAATTACGGAACAGAATGATAGCAAGATAGAGGCTCCCGCAAATGGAATGATAAAAGTATTGACTGATTTGATTGAATGATTAAAATAATGCAGACATAAAATGAAAAAAGATTGAAGATTGTTACAGAGAAATAGGTGAGGAAGCATGATACTGAAGGCTTGTCACTCCTGTCTTCACTTCCACACAGACAAGCATATTTGCTCATTGTTTGCTGTGCTCTTTTTTTCAGGTTGCTATTTCTGCAGATGTCAAAGAAGTTCTGTTAACTGATGGAAATGAAAAGGCCATCAAAAGTATCCTTATTCAGATAGAAAACTGGTTTGTTGTGCTCGTTCCTTTTTACTGGCTGAGTAACAATCGATATAAAGACAGACAGCATGGGGTATATTAAGAAAAAGTCCCCACATAAGTAATTAAAAAAATATCTTGAAGAGAGCTACAGCTTCCCCACAATAAATGCCACATTTTCTTCTTTAATTAAAAATGTACGTGTTGGTATAGAGCAAGTACAGTAGTAAATATTTGTCTTGTGGTTGAGTGCTGAAAGATTCCTTGTGTGTATGCTGCACATTACAGGAGGTGTAGCAGTGAATCAAATCATTAGCTCCTCTCCACATATCCATTTTGCAGAACTAGATTTTATTTGGGTTTTTTTTACTTTCAGATACTAGCCTCTTAAAACATACCCACTATTTGTATACTGTCGTAGCTTTTCCAGCAGATATTGAAGTGAATGGTTTCATTGTTGCTGCTAAGTTATAACTGCCTACAAATTACCCATTTAGTGTGCTTAATCAATTATCAATTTATCATTATTTCTCTTGATGTAGCATTGTGAAACTCCTCTGTCCCTTGTAAAAAATATTTTATAATATTTCTTATATTAGAATAAATTGCTATTATGCCTTTCTAATATAAACACAGAGTTCAGAAAATTGAACTGGACTTTGGCTAAGCAAGAGAATGAGTGGGCATGATTTGTGGCCCCATTAAATATCAGCACAGAACAAGAACAGATATATACAGTGAATACTAATAGCCCTTAGAAATCGAGAGGGAAAAAAGGAAGCTATCTATTTGCTTTTGTTCCTTAGTAATCTTTCCATTTGCATTTTAAGGCAGACTAGTTTTTCAGGTTTTGACCACTGCATCATCAAAATTACTTAGATTTGAGTTTTGTATGTATTTGAGCTAACGTAATGAGTATTTAGTGAAAAAAAAAAAGTTAAACTTATCTGTGGTTTAAAAAAATTGCAGTTGCAGATGACTGTTAAAAAAGAGACATAGTAGTATAATAATATTAGCCACTACCTTTTAAAAAGACTTTCTCAGCGGTAACTGAGGTAACTATAATTGCTTACAACACTTTAACAATTTCATGGAAAAAACAGCCAATCCTAGATCATATCTTTTAAAACTTGAAGGAAGGCTTATAATAGTCTCCTTTTCATGAAAATGCAAGTTCTCAGTTTTATTCCAGGGATTTTTATTTTGATAAATTCTAGTTTGTTATACTGATGTCTTGTGGAGGAAGTATTCATTATTCTGTGGATTTTAATCAGCATCACCCCTTCCAATTTTTCTTTGATGTCATTATGAAGACAAAAAACATGGGAGGAAGAAAGTGTTTCAAAACTAGCCTAACAAAACAAACTGATGTTTTGTAGAAGCATAGGTATTTAACAGAAGGTCATTTTACCCACAGAAATCTTCAGGTGAGCTCAGTAATCATCAAGTCAGCAAATATCTTGCATAGTAGATTCCATAAACATACCTGAACTTTTTTGAAATTTAGAAGTCTTCTATAGCAAGGAAAATTGGTGAGTGCTAAAATTATTCACTCTGTCTTTGGAATTAAACACATTAAAGTGCTTTTATTCCTTAAGAAGATACTGTTAAAGTCATCTAATTAACACACCTTAATTTTTCACAACATGTTTTAGAAATATCTTTTATTTCCGAAAGTCTTACAAGAGGTCTTCATCTGTATTCACTCAGTGAATCCCTTTCAGAGAAGTGATTGGTGCAAGGCTCTAACAGGAATTTATTTTTCTTTTTTAACATTTGGTGCTGAAGGCTCAGCATTCAAAGTGCTTTTATTGTGTTGGATTTTACAATGGGCTTAATATTAGCAGGGTGCCAAAGTGCAGCAGACTAAGAACTTTACAGTGTAGATGGAGTGTATTCTTAAAAGTGCACATAATAAAATTTATGTTGCATTTTATGTGTTTTATGGACTTCAGTAGTAATTTTATGATCTGTCTTAAAGTAGTTTTCTTTGCATTCTTTTCTATAGTGACGAGCTATATATAACAGAAGTTTAGGCTAAATTTAGATCTGTTTCAGCCACACCAGACTCACTGAAATCGGGAAGAATTTTTAGAGTAAGTGGAAATAGTGTTTGGCCCCAAGTGCACCAGACCACAGATGATGTATTTCTACTCATTTTTATTATTACTGATGGTATTTTTTAATTGTTTAGCATACCAAATGAAATTACTGTGGGATAAAATACTGTTTTCTTTTCTAGATTTTGCTCTTCAGGAATAGTTAATACCTAGTATTATGCTTTTTATGTAGGTATTATAGATTAAAATAATCTTGTTTAAAAATTACTGTTTACATCTTCCCTTTAAATTTCTTAGGAAGCTTAAATTACATGCCAGTCATACTATAATATCCAAAAATTACTTTCCAAAAAGTAAAAGTGGTTGTCAACAACAACAACAAAAAAAAATCACTGTCAGAAGCCAGGAAATCACCAAGCAAGCCTGCTAATTATTCTTAATGGGCAAGATGAGCACATTAAGAAACAAATGAATACATCAGTGAAAAGTAATTGAAAATCGACCTGGCAATAGTGCATTGCATCTGAGAATCTGCCTTTGTATTATCATCATCATCATAATTATTGTTGGTTTTGTTGTTGTTATCACTATTCAGTGAGCGTAACTAACAGCTTTGCTTTATGAAGTCTCAAGCTTTTGAGGATTTGATTTTTCTTTTAATTTTTGACATTCTTCATATTACTCTCCATTTCATACTTCCACATTTAGTATTCACTATGTATGTTTTCAATATTTATATTAGGATATGTTATTGAAATGTTACAAGTTAAAAACAATTTACAAATATGTTAATTTCAAATAATTGCCATTTTAACCATTTCATTGTGAAATATATAGCTATATTTTATATTAATCAATGGTCTTATGCATGAGGTTTAAAAGGATATGATTATTTCAGTTACTAGTCCATTTAAAAGACTTCCACTCACTCCTTTTGCTTATCATGGACAGGTTTTAATTGATTAACAGATCATTTATATTGCAAAGTCAATAAAATAAAGACAGGTTTTTGCTTTTGCAGCTTTGTTCAAAACTTCATTGTTGCTTTAGTGTGTTCTATGTAAGTTCTTTTAGGATCATTTAAATAAAGTATTAAAAAGAAAAATGTAGATATTTCAAGTGAATAATAATACATAGGCAAAGTTATCAGATTCACCCCCTTTTGTAATTTTGAGTGATATCCAGTCAGATACAAATTTTCCAACTTAGGTAGTATCTGTGACATAGTGAGTCATGAACATCAAATTCTATTTCCCCAGAACAGTGGAAGCATCTATACACGGTTCAACATGTCCAAACCAAGGATGAGGTTCATTTTTAGAAAAAAATGTCTCCTATTCCAGAGAGGCTGTGTACCTTCTGCCTTAGCTCTGTTTCACACCATGCACTGGTGACTTGAACTACTGTCTGAAAGCATCAATAATACAAAACATTGTTGCAGTGCACTATAATGGCCATTAAAATATAGTGTATGGATCTTTCAACAGTCCTGGGAAATTTAGGTTAGAAAGGTCATGTTCAGCCTGAATGCTTGAAGACATGGGCTCATAAATTATTTAAAAAATGCTAGTGTTAACATGTTTACAACAATTATTAATAGTTTTGCTCAGTTATATAATTTAAGTGCAGTGTAGCTAATTTATCACCAATGTTATTTCTGCCTCTACTTAAAAATAGCATGCTTTTATTTATGCCTTCCTTTTACTTCACAGGTATAGACCATTCATTACTACTTCTCATTGTATATTGTCAAAAAGATTTAAAAGGCATGTCCAAACTACAGAGATTTGTTTAAACCAGTTTCCTGCTACTCCATTTCTAGGTTTTGGCTTCACAAAGTGTCAGTTGTCTTTTTTTAAAAATTTTTTGTATACTTGCTTTCCTAAAATAACTTTTTCTAAATAGCCAACCGTATTAGGAAGGCAAATTATGTGATTTCAGCAAAGCAATTAAAAAGATACATCACTGATATTTTAAATTAGCCTGACACTAGTGTTTAATTTTCCTATAAGAACACTGTCTTCAATAAGAAGGAGGGATCATTGACATCATTACCAAAAATGTCCATTTAAGATAATTTTTTTGATTTTGAGAGTTAATCATTCAAATACCTATAGATTCACACTGGGTGACATTTGGTATTCTCATAATTTTCGATTACTTGCTACATCTTTTCCTGCCAGTGGCTTCTGACTAACCACAGATGATTGATTATGAAGGTTATCTTTCTAGGCATAGATGACAGGGCACAGCTCCCCTTGAAACTTTTCATTTGCAGCCCTTGCTTCGGCCTGCCTGAATGGCTACCAAAGTATGACCTGATCTTCCAAACTGTAAGAATCTGAACCATGAGGCTGAGGCATTGAGACACAAGGCTAAGGCACTATTGCGGTGCCTATGGGGAAGAAAAGGCATTTATTGCGCTCTACTGTCTTTTATGGTGGTTCCAAACCATTCTCAAAAAAGCAAATGGACTAGAAACTCCCTTGCCTATAGGTTAAGGTGCTCCTGCTGTGCATTGGATTTCACCCAGACAGAGCCAGGAGCAAAGCTATGTGTCTTGTGGCAGGGCAGGTACTCAGAACCCCTAAGCCTCCAAAATCCCAACACTGTGATCTAGTGATACAGTCAAAAGCAGCAAAACTAAACTGAAGATTAAGTGACCATCTAAAAAAATTCTGTTCACCATGGTTATAATTCTTATATTTGCGAACAGTAGTTACCTTTAAATGTATGTAAGGTATGGGAAATATTTTTCAGTCCTCTATATTGCTGGCCTATAGCTACAGGGCTAGCAATTCATTAAATGAAACAGTCAATAGAGGTAAGCAACAAGAGCAAATTGCTGCATAGATATATGGCTGATGCGCTGGAGCAGCATTGTAGAACTTATGCTTCTGAAAAAAGACTGACTCTTAGCACAGATTAAAGATCAAACAAATAAAAGACATTATGAAGATATTAACAGTGGGGAAAAGTATTTTTTATTATTTTTATTACTGCTTTAGTTTTGTAGATAAGTCTTAACTTATATGGTACAGATGTAAGTGAGATCATCGCAAGAAACCAAAATGCAGGAGTATTTAAGGCTCAGAAAGTGTCAAGCTGGTAAGATGCTACTAAACTGTTTTACTGATTCTTGCATGTAAATGTGTATTTAACGTAAATGTGAATTGCAAAAAATTATGCAAAAATGTGAAAGTGTGACCTATACTACTGATGCTGACACAGATGTATATACAATGTAAGTGATACAGAACAGAAGTTTGGAAGTATCAAAAAAAAATTTAATTGCTTTTTAACATAGCAAATAGACTATGATGAATATTAGTGACATAACCTCGCTTTCCTTTTTATTTTTTTTAACATACATTATGTTTCTTCAAGCTGTGGTTTAGAGAATGGTTGAAATTTGGCTGTTTCAGAGTCAACGTTACCCATTGCACTGAATATGAGGCTTGGAATGAATGTACCTAAATCACTGGCAAGTTTCATTTTAAATAGTTTTGAGAATTCAGGGTGGCAACAAATCCTATTTGCCCCCAAGGTAGACATCGGAGCATCCATGGGACACTTTTTAGTCACTGTGTCTGTGCAATCAGTTATCTTGTCACTGCAAAGACAGATGGGGAGCATGGGAGCCAGGCACAGCATGCTGGGACCCTTCTCTCATTGACTATGTCCAAAGGTGCAGGGCACGCTCAGCATTCTTCTCATAGTGTGCCAGCTCTGTTGTCTCCAAGTTGGCCCCAAAAGCATTCTCTGGAGGGTGAATGTTGTAGAGGTTCAGAGAATTTGGTTTCAGATTCTCTCCAGAGCCCTTCATGACCCACCCTATAATAGGTGGTGCCACTGAGGTTAGCTGTTTAACTGTTTCATTGAGGCATATCCAGGTACAGTAGGGACTGGAAGCAGATGAAATTTTGAAGTGTGTTCACCTCTTGTAGTATTTTAAAAGTAAATTGTAAAGTACTTCATATTCATGATATAGGGTTAAGAATTAGAATGTGCTTAGAGATGGCTACCTGAGAGCAAATAGTGCATTCTTATTGTGTGTCTAAATCTTCTTCTTTTTTTAATATTCTCATTCCAGAAGGGCTCTCAGTCCTTCTCAAAGTGACAAAAGTAAAGTTGAAAAAGGGCTGAGAAAGGCAAGCTGTCACAGCAGAATAAGCTTATTAACATAGAGGGTTAAACCCATAAAATTTTAATGGCTATCGATCACATCATTTATCCTTAGAGAAGTTCTTTTTAGTGAGCACTTAGGATTAGAAAAATTCTGCCTTCGTTAGAGTGTACATGCATATAACTTAGAGATATATCTCTGCATCCTAATAAGTGCCTACCAAGTAGACAAAGGGCCACGTGGGCCCCAGGAATGGTCTTTCAGGTTCCATGTGCTGTACGCTTCTTGTAAGCGGCCTCAGACACTCATCTCTGCTGAGGAGAGGCTGTGTGGTACGTCCACCCAGAAGCTCAGATTTTGCAGATTTCCAATTGCAGTCTACTTTGTGTGAGATTTCAGATTTCATCCCTTGTCAAGACTTCAAACCTGGTCTTTTAGATATCAATCAAAAGCACATTTTCTACCCTGTCCTCATTTACATTTATCTAATGCTTAAGGTCATTTGTGATCATTTGAGTGTATTTCAGCATATGGAATCAGTGAATAATAGATTTCAGCCTCACGCTGTGAAGAAAGATTGTGTTTTTACAAGACATGATGTTGTTTACTGGGTGTTAATAATCACTAATTAATAAACATATCTAGACATCATAAAATGTTGCATTTTAAGGAGTAAAAATGTCAAGTGTTTAACTTCTTGAGTGCAATAGCATTTGGGGCCATATTTGCATAAATAAAATAATTAAATTACAAAATAAAGTTGAAGTGCTATATCAAAACATAAGGCTTATTATAATAAATACATAATTTGATTCTTAGTTCTACATTCTTAAGATTTTTGTTGCAGATTTTTTGTAAGTGTAAAGTTTCATTTAAAAAGTATTCAAATTACTCTCTAATCCCCAAAATAATGATCATCTTGCATTTTTCTATCTTATAAACATTAATGGTTGCTTTTTCCTATCAAAATTAAGGTTAGTTATTTGAGAAGTGACATGTGATGAAGGCAGTAACAAAGTTATTCGATCACTTCTCAAGGCCCTGGAGAAACTAAAAGGCTGATGTAAAATCTGAAATATTCCCTAACTCACTTTTCCTACAACCAAAACCATTAGTTATATAATGATAATTGAGGGGAGGAAAGAACCACAAGAAAATGTAGTGTTTTGTAGGGAAGAATGCAACACTGGCATGCAAAGTGACATTAGGTGACTTCTTTTATGTTGATCAGTTCTTGCAGGCAAGTGAATATAGGAATGTATTCAAGTGACTTACTGCAACATTCACTTAATCTGGAGAAGGCATGTTCCTCACTCTAACATATCATTTAAACAGTGTCCAGTCTTGTAACTTTGCACACTGTCCCGTACAAAGTTACAAGATTCTTTTCTTACAAAAAAATAATTCAGAAGAAACTCTTCTCACTGCTCCTTCATCTCATGTCAGGATCTTGTACTCTTTTCCTTGCACATGGAGCATAAATTATCAGTAAGAGTCAGTTTGTAACTGTTCCAGACATGTAAGTCTAGACTTGGAAAATATACCAAAACATGTATGGCGCAAAAAGGAACAATCTAGTAACAGCCAAGAGAAGATAGATTAGGACAACCTGCCATACATTTATTTATTTAGATTTATACAAAATGCAGCAAATGAGCACTTATCTAGCTCTCTGCCAACTCTTGATTATTGTTTAAAAGTACAGTAATGTAAGCCAAACTGGCAGTTTGTCATATTAAGTGTTATAATATAATAATAGATATTTCGTAAACAGTTTATTTCAGCAGTGGATATACAATTCTATTTTATTTTTAGCTTTCATGAGTATGTTCAGAATTTTTTGCTTATGCTTACTGGAAATAGGTGCAGTAATGCTGCCAAGTTACTAATAATGAGTAATTACTATTAATACACCAAGAAGGTGTATTAATCCTATGTATGGGTTTGACAATGTTATTTTTTTTTCACAGTTTAAAAATTATCTATGAATCATGTTTTTTACCCCATAACTTAGCATATGAGTTATCTGATAGCAGTCTTTGTACCATCAATTGTTACTGGTTTGACAGGCATTATATCATCGTTTTGAACATGTCCACCTATGATTAAATTACCAATAACAAAGTCAGGGGATCTCTACTCTTTTTCTTCTCTTTGTTTTAATGTGGAGCTGTTCTTGAAGCAGGGGTTTCGATAGTAAAATTTTGAAAAATTTTTGTTATTACAAATGTCATGAGGGATAAACATTATCAAAGAGGAAGGCTTAGAGTATATTCTGAAGGTTAATAGACTCTGTCTGTCTTGCCTACTAGGGAATTTGTTCTTCCGTCAGATTCCCTTGTCTGAAAAGACCAAAATCTGGTAGGAACAAAATTTGTATACTTGCTTCTGATACAGGACTGTGGACAAGTCTGTTGTTTTGCTGAGAGCTGCCACAGAGAGATTACATTCCATGTCAGAGCGTAAACAAGTACATTTAACATCAAGTCAGTGAGATAAATGCTTGTGGTGTGATGCACCCTTTGATTCGATTAGTAATAATGTATCACATATTCCTTGTTCATTCCATAGTCAGCATTGGAGCCCACATCAAGAATGTATGATCATGTGACCAAAAGTGACAATTCCTTCTCTGTAAAGGTTAACAGATAGGTTATAATCTTACCCAAATTTTTGTGTTCCTTACAAATGTAATGAATTTATAAAATTGCAGAATTAAACCTAAAAAGTAAAAACGTCTTTCTGAAGACTAAATGCCATCCAGTATAATAGTGAATGAGGTCTCAGTGACAGAGCACTGAACTATATTGTCTTGATTCTGTTCTTATATTACCTCTTTCTCTATAGCTGCCAACACATGAATATTTTACCTTACTGTAATGTTCTTCAAATATGCCAGCTTTCTAACCTTCCTAATTTCAACTCATCATGTCACAGGTTCCATCAATGTAGAACAGCCTTAATAAAGACTCTCTGTCTGGTTTCATTCATCAAAATGACCTGAGGGTTGCTAAATTCAAACTTTCTGAAAATATATTTATTGAATTTGCATTTGTCAACCCTAAAGGAATCCCGTTCTTCTAACTACTTTTCCAGTTTCCTCATGTAACACTCTTGCATGACAGCATCGCTCGGTAAGAAGGAAGCTGCCACAAGGAACATTTCAATTTACTTATTTTCAGATGAGGGTGGTCAGTACCGCATTCAAAATGTGCATAAATGACAGATGTATGCAGTGGAATGCTTTCTGTTCCTCTTCTAAAAATGCCTAACATTGATTTGCTTTTTTGACTGCAGTTGAGCACTGAGCTAGTATTTTCATGACAGTCTGTCACATGAGGAGCTTTCCAATGATGGTCAGTTCAGAGACCTTAATGTTCTTTATCAAGCCAGAATTATTTTTCCCATTGTGCACTTTGCATTTCTCTACACCGAATTTCATCTGTCATTTTATTGTCCAGGTACTCAGTTTCATCCTTCTGCAATTCTTCACAGTCTGCTCTTTTCCTTACTATCTTGAATAACTTCTTAACATCAGCAGACTTTGCCACCTCAGTGCTCATCTCTTGTAAACATGTTGAATAGAACAGGTCCCAAGGGAACTCCACTGATTATCTTCCTCCATTGTGAGAACTGACCATTTACTACTCCCCTGTTCCCTGTCTTTTGTTCTATTATTTAGCCATGCCAGGACCCTTCTCCAGTGACTGTCTGTTTTCCTTAAATGTTGTTGGTGAGGGTCTTTGCCAATAGCTTTTTGGAATCAGAAGCAGCCTGTGTTACCCACATCACCTTTATCTGAATACTTATTTGCATCACTGAAGAGCTCAAAGTTTATAAAACAGGACTTTCTTTTACAGAAATTGTATCAAAAAAGGCTTCTATGGTGAAATTGTGTTCAGTTTCTTCTACAGTGAAATGAATTCTTTGCACTGATGCAAAGAATTAATTTCACCTCTCTGAAATGTGATTATCCTCTGTGAGTGCTCATTCTATATCGTGATCATCAGCTGGCAGGAAGATTTAAAATAAAAGACAGTGTACACTCATTTTTGGCCTGTCTAGTTTTATTATTATATTTTGTCTTCCTGGCTTGTGATCCTTTCTTTGTTTGGGTGTGACTTTTTGAATGAATGGCATCTTGTTTCTAATAACCTTTTTTACTGTTTGACCATACCAGCTTACTTTCACCAACTTCCAAGCCTCTCCTATTTGTGTATTTCACCCAGTTGTGATTATTTTATAAAGTTGCAATTTATTTTAAATTGCATTGTAGTTTTACCTGGCTT
The DNA here is from genome assembly GCF_023638135.1 of Falco biarmicus. Lineage (NCBI taxonomy): Eukaryota > Metazoa > Chordata > Aves > Falconiformes > Falconidae > Falco > Falco biarmicus. The sequence goes on from NC_079299.1 coordinate 15,754,204, forward strand.
CTTTATGTGACCAGATAAAAGTATATAAAGAGAAAAAAATAGAAAATTTAGCAAGCTTTATAGAGAAATTTCTATGTGTTTGGAAGAACAGGGAGAAAAGCTGGGTGCTAGCTAGAAGTGTAGCTATTGCATTGTTTTAAATAGTTCTTGCTCAAATCCTTGGCTGTTTTATGATGGTCTCTTAGCTTAAAAACATGCATTTTGTAAAACTGTTCCTCTTGTACTCTTTGGGACTGGACAGAAAGGCTAGATGGAGACCATTGAACTTTGATCTTTCTTCCCAGGGCTTTAAAGGAAAATGTCCATAAGATGTTACTGTAGATGTAATTGAAGATTACTTGTTTTATTCCTATGCTCTTTTGTGTACCCATCTTTTTAGCCAACTTTTACACTGTTTCCTTGTTTGTGTTGTTACCATTGTACTCTTCATCTACCCTTCCTTCTCCACCTTGGCTCCACGTTAATAGACAGTCATTCAAAAGCACATTTTACACACTTTCAGGAGGCTCTCTCCTTCACAAGTGCTCTCAGCTAATCTTTGCCACAGACATAGCAAAGTTGGAAAAAACAAAATTTTGACAAAATTATGCTTACAGTGTTATCTTTATTTCATTAATATTCAATTAATATTCAGTTATTCAAATGTTATCCAAAATACTGAAAATTAATGGGGTTCAGGAAAGAAGCAGAAGTGTGAATCAGAGTCTGGAAATGAGAGAGTTAAAGAGCTCTGTTTACTTAACTTGTCAAAGGAATTACTTGATGGTTAAGAAATGAATTATTTTGATCTGAAAGTCTCATGTGGGGGAAAAAAAACCTTTAATAGAAGGTCACTCTTAAATCTAGCTTACAAGTACCAAAAAAGATGTAGAAAAATTGAAGCTAGACAAATTCAGTCTAGAAAAAAATGAGATTTGACAGAATGATAATACATTAGAGCATCTTTCCATGGGAAGTGGTAGTTTCTTAAGCAGTGAATATGTTTAAATCAAGTTGGATATCTTTCTGAAACGTGTATTAATTTCCTGAGATATATGGGTTTGATAGAAAAATCTGAAGTCTTGGAATTATGCTCCATTCTGCCCTCAGAATTCAGGCACCAATGAATTATGCCTTCTCTGCTGTTTTTGGTTTTTCTTCCAGTTCAGGCCTTCTGGACCTGCCTGGTTCACTTCACATTCTTTGGTTTTTCTACTTTCCTTGATTATCCTCCCGTATTCATGGATAGACTATTTTCCATAGAACAAGAAACTGTCATATTTTCCTTCATATTTTTACACAAAATGAACTTCTACAAAGCTTTCGTTCAATGATCTGACCAGTATGGTTGTGCCACATGTGCTTATGCTGTCTTGCAGTTTGACATGATGTGGTTTTTTATGCCATATCAGTCTGAATTAGAATGTGAGAACCATCCATTTTGTGCATAATGTACTACATGAACCTTGCTAAAAGTAGTAGTCAATCTCATTAATAAAGACTGATTTAGAATGTATTGATGTAGAGGAGGAATGTGAAAAGGCAAATTCAAAAACACCAGTGGTTCTTTTTTAGTAATAACATTTTTATGCAAGATTTTCTCACTTCTTTTTAAAAAATAGCCACACTTGTGCTGAATGTTGGGCTATGGTGTGTCTACAAAATGGAAAACTTGATTCTGCAACAGTTGTATTTACATGCAGTGTATTTATTATGTCCCAGAAATGTAGTAGCTTTTGATATGCAGCAAATGTGTAAGTGTTAGGACTGTTATTTTTGAAAACAAAACTGTAATGTTCCCATCTGAATTTTAGCAAAATCTGTTGTACATAATAAGAGAGAGAAAATATGTTCTTAGAATAAGGAATAGGGGAAGCATGTAACTTTATCATATTTTTAAAAAGTAACTTCTAGGCAGGAAAACCTGGAGTCATAGAATGTCTCTAATTAGAAGGGACCCATAGTTGGTTTTGGTGGGTTTTCTTCTTTCCTATTACTACATTAATGTGATGAAGTTCCATCATGTGTTGTACCAGGCATTGTATAAAGACAGAGCAAAAAAGCAGTTTGTGTTAGAGAATGTATGGTCTAAGACCAGAGGTAGGTATGGTGAGAAAGGATGATAAGGATGACTGAAGTCAGCATGATAGGGTTGGAGGCACAAGAGCAGCCTAGCTTCTTTTCAGGTTTTCGGAAGTTCTATTTTAAAGGAGAGTTTCAAGGATAACAGAGTAAGTTTGCGGACATTCATGGATGACGTAGTGGAAGAAAATTGTAAATGTGCTTGCTTGAAAAGTGAAGTGGGAGATGTAGACTGACATTAGGGCTAATTAAAGAAGGAACATGTCTTTGCAATATTGAATGAGAGATAAAAAATAGAGAATTGAACTGTTGTGAACTATTTGGAAAAGAAGACTTACATCTTACCTGAAGGAATACAAAGAGAAAGGTGACAAGATCAGGGTTGTAGGCAAGAAAAACCATTTTTGCAGCAGCCCACTGAATAAATATTAATACAGAAAGACTGCATTTTCCAAGAGCAGAGAGAACAACATTGTGATGTTAAGTTGTAAGTGATGATGACATAGTCAAGGGATTGAGTGCATAGATAAGAAACTTCTTAACACGCTAGGCAGAGAGAAGCAGCAAAATCTGAACAGAGCTGAGGTATGCAAATATAGAGGAAGCTCTAAATCCAGATTACAGACTGGAATTTATGGTTATGTCCAAAGGGATCAAGAAAAGGTGGTAACGACAATGCCTTATGCTTTAGGGATGATGAGCTTCTCACTCACTGAGGCTATGAAAAATACTGAGTTGTGAATCTGGATACACAGTGTGTAGTAGAGAAGTGAGTAGCTGGATTTAGCTTTTATGGATGAGATAGCCCAGAAGTAAAATTCAGAGGAAAAAGAGGTTGAGGTGGATCATCGTGAAATGATCAGAGATGTGGGAAAAGTTTGAAGATAATCTTTAGAAAAGCACATTGGAAAAACAGTAAGAGACAACTAAAAAAAAAAAAAAACAAACAGGATAGTGAAGTTAAAAAGTCTAATTAATATCAAGATTTTACTGGGCTGAAGAGAGAAGAAAGGTCCAAAAGAATGAGGATAAAGTGGAGATTTTGAGTCTAGCTCAGAGAAATTATCAGTATACTTTAACCAGAGTAGATAAGTGATGTGGAAGTTGCCAAAACCTGCAACGAGATTCTTGAAGGAAATGTTCATCAGCATTTGTAAATACCACATTCAAACTGCTTAGAAATGTGAGAGGAAAGGGAGAATGGCTGATGTGGGGTAGCTGTGGTTGAAAACTTAGCGTTGGTACCTTCAAACCAGGTATGCACTGTAGGGTATGAGATAATGGATAAGAATACAAACCTCAGTGAAGCAGTGAAGATAAGAAAGGCAGAAGGTGAAAGAAGGTGGAGGAGTAAGAGCAACCTAATGAGAATATAATCATAAAGATGGGGAAATTATAGTAGGCAAATTTGCAAGACTCCTCACAGGAGTTGTAATGATAGGTGTACAGATTGCCTCTGTCGCTGAATTGAAATCCATCTTCTTGATCTTTATACAAAACTGAGGGATCTCAAACAAAGATCAAGGTGTAGAGAAACATCCCGATTATGCTTTTTGTTAATGTGATAATGAACTTGCTTAGTTAATGTCATAGAGAAAGTCATAAAAACCCCGAGACAAAATCTTTTACTTGAACCAATATACTTACCAATGATAATGCTTTTCAAGACTGAAGCCTAAATTAAAATATGAAAAGAAGAGGGGTGGGTAGATAGGGGTTCTTGGTAGTTGTTCATCTGCTAAGTGGGACAATTTTTTTTATCTTTATTAAAACTACTAATACATTTTGAATCAAGTAAGCCTTTTGTGTCTTTTGTCTTCTAATTTTGATTTTTTGTCTTTAACTGCACAACTGTGTTTCTGCTAACTTGAGAGCTACTCTAGCCTATGCCATTCATCACAAAAACGTCTCAGAGGGACTTGGAAATGTTTCAAGTTTTCAACAGTCAGAGACTTAGCCTGTTTTTTCTCATGTAAGTTACCTGCCTAGATACGCTAGGAAGACAAACACTGAATAACAGAAGTTGAATAATAATAGTAATGAGGAATTTTGCATGAGAAATAAAAACCTGGTAAAATCAGGTCTTTTGTTGTAGATTGCTGAGATACTTTACCAGTGTAAGAAAGTGTTGACATTTGTCAGGCTATCCTCCATAAATTAGAATTACTGTGCAGAGGGAGTGCAGCCTTGGTTGCCGTAACTATTCCTGCAACATTGGCTATTTTGTTGTGGTTTTTTTTCTTTGAAATACAAGGGGATATTTGAGGGTACACTGGTAGTACTTAAAGTCTCTACTCCTTAGTTGATCTTCTTGTTCTGTTATCATTGTAATTCTTTTTATCTTGACCTAATCACATTTTCAGCTTGCTCATCAATTTAAAAGATAAATCAGGGGGCAGAAAAAGAAAAAAATGCATTGATTGTGTTGTGTGTTGTTTGGGGGATTTTAAAACTAATTTATTGTTTAAAATGGTGTAAGGTTGACAGCCTAGGAAACTAAAGCATCAGTACATATTTTCTCAGACTGTTTTGATAGTATGCTTTACCCCGACCTCGAAAAGCCACCTATTGCATGTGAGAGGATAGTTCATTCTCCATAGCTTATTTGGTCCTTGTCCTTTTTGCTAGGACTACCATCAAGATAGCTAAATATAGTAATAGGTTTGTGATGTGCCTACTTTTTCTCTGAAAATTGGTCAAATTCATTTGATACAGGCCATAAAGCAGCCAGGTACTAAGTTTCAGCCACCATCAGTTTGACCTAAGTAGTAGCTGAGCAGTGCCAGTAGTGTTTTTCCCTCACATTCTATTGCATTTTTTCATGTTCTTGTTGTAGCCAAAAAAAAAGCTGGCAACCTGTTTTTATATTTCCAGTGGGTTTCAGAGCCTTTTCTGCTGCAACTGAGTTGTCTGTTCTCAATTGCAAGAAACTAAACGTGCATAAACCAGCACAAAATAATGTCAAGTGTGGGCTTTACACAGCCTTAAATATGTTAGGGATTTGGGGGTTTGGGGTTGGGGGTTTTTTTGGTTTTGTTTTGGTTTTTTTTTTTACAAAACAGCCATTGAAGGTGTGGCTTGGACAGAAATACAGAGTAAAGCACATTTTTCAGATCTACAAAATAATTTCAGCTGTAAGTACAGTAGAATCTTCCTTCAAAAAAAGGGCATAAAAATATTGTAGCTTAAAAACTTATTTTGCTGGAAGAAAAGTGGCTTTAGAAAAAAAGTGGTTTATTTCCACTAATTGAACATCACTGGAAAGGTGGAAAGGGAACAAAAGAAAAATATTAATAATTATTTTGTTCAGTATTTTATGCTGGCACTCAACATGATACTGGTGATTTAAAAGACTTTTTGCGGTATGATATTTTTATACTTATGTCTATTTCCTTTAAAGGAAACTTCATAAAGACTGAGATTTCAGATTTCTGTTGCTAACACTTTCCTGGGTTTCCTAGCAGTGCTTTTTTTTAAATGGAAATGCAATCAGCCCTTACTTCATGGTGCCTTCAGTATTTCTTTCAGGTCTGACCACTAAGCTCAAGAGTCACATCCTTAATAATCCCTGAAGAAATTATTGTTCCTCACCCCCTTACTACATATAGATACATACATTTAGGTATACATATACACATCTTTGCCTTTCTCAGAGTTGTTTTCCAGTATCAGTGGGTTTTCTGTACTTCACATTCAGGAATTGTGTTTGGGTTACAGGAACTTGTATGACTAGTTGATGGTATTTATATACATCCTGACTCTGATTCACTACTTTCGTTAGCACTAGAATTCAAAATAGCTGATTGTGACATCAGTGTTAATGATGTAATAATGCTGACTCTGAGCAGAATTGTTTCCAATTCCCTGATATGCGAGGGCACGTCCGCTTTACAGTTGTAGGTGCAGATGTTTGATTGCAGCTCATGCAAATTTGTGGAAGCATTAAATGTATAACGGTGTAGATGTGGTAGGCCAGAGTTAGCTATCAAAACTGTTTCAGAGGTTGCAGCTGGTATTGACCTTCATGTACCCTAGCTACACTGCCCCTACCAGTCATACTTGCACTTGGCTAAAGGCAGCATGGGTGAATACATACAGCCTGTAGTTGCATCTCTCCCACCAGTGTGCATACACCTGAGTGAGATCACAATGAGTCCTGTTGGTATTTATTTTATAAAAAGTATCTTTAGTTTATATGGGTATTTCCCTACAGGAATAAAGATTTTCCTGTACCTTTTGAAAATGTATGGCAAAGTTGATTTTGAAAATCTTGCATGTAAATTTATCGTTGGCCTTTGCATAATTATCGTGTTCTCAGGAATGCAACTGTGTTGAAGCTAGAGACCAAGAGCAGTTCTGGTGCTAGATCAGGAAAATGGAGGAAGACTGGCCTTTGCCTGTGTGGGGGGCCCTGAGCTCACTCCTAACAGCACACATGCCGGTTACGTTGCACCACTGCTCATGCTCCTGGCAACTCGTCAATTCCATATTTTGCTCAGCATTATGGTTTCTGAGCTTTTACCTACCCACACAAACTCCTTTGTGCCTACAGTAGGTGTGCGCAGAAAATGCTGTGTTTCGGATGCTCGGCAGGAACCTGACAGTAACATGAGGGAGGTGTTTTGGTTTTTTTTCCAGGAGGAGGCACCTCTGCTGCCTTCTGAACTGTATGTGTGAAGTATAGTAAATATATGGGTTAAAAAAAATCATAATTCAAATCCCTATAGTGGTACTGATCAGATCTCTGTTTCTGTAGCAATGAGAACCAAAGGTGGCCTTTTAAGGCTCACAGTTCATCTACCAATTTCCAGTTCTGCTTCAGGATTCTTAAAGTATTAGAGTGCATGCTTTAAACCCACAAAACTTACCTTTACCTAATTTTCACCATTCTAACCTAAGTTTCCACGGAAACAGGGTTGAAAAAGCCGCTGGTAGCCAGCAGGCAGCCAGCAGCTGAGAGTGAGAACTCTCCTTTGTCACTTTCCACTACTGGATGCCTGCTGCGTGCCAGTGTGCAAAGCTACCTAGGCTTCTAAAATCTGGATTACTTTCAATTTGAGGGGGAAAAATTAAATTAATCTACTCTTTTCTCTCTTTGGATTGTCACAGTAAATTCCAGGAGGGCAAATGGACTAATGAGTCCTGATCTGTTCGGTTACACTGAGCCCCACATAATCAAAGCTTTCCCAACCAACTGGGCCTCCCCTTTCATAATTTCCATGTTTTAAAAGCAGTCTCTCTCAAATTTTGTGTCTGTACACACATACATGCATATTGAGGTGCCTTACGTCTTTACGGCTCTATATCTATCTGTCTACATATTTATGAGCCTTTTTTGCATATAGTATAGTCTAGTCTATGTATAAAATTTCCTTTTTTCCCTGTATACTTAGGGAACATTTCTGAATGAATACATTATAACTGATCCTCAGTTAAATATTAGGAGTAGGATGTGAATGGAGATGGCTTTTAACCAGAAGTAGATTATAGCTGCGGGAAGACTAAAGGGTCTATTTGGTCAAGACTCATACAAAACTGAGATAAGCATGCACAACCTGACAAGATCAGATTAGACCCTTCCCCCACAAGTGCTTTTCCCATAAATATTTATCTACTTTCTATTATAAATAACCAGGAAATGAAAAAGAAGGATAGGTTCTTTTTAAAAAAATAGTCTAGAAATAGAAATGCAGCTTCAAATCTTCGGGGTAATGATACTTTAAGTATGCGGTAAATTCCAATAGTAGTTGCTGTTTTTAAATAGGAGCAAAGTACTGAAATTCTTCGTGACAGCTACATAAATCGGCACCATTTATAAACAAGAACTTTGTACATATGTGCATTTCTGCCTACTGTTGGGTACCTTAGAATTAAATAACTTATCACCTATGAGAGAATAGGTGTTGACAGAGTCAGCACTGCTGTATTTTTTAGCTTGCCTGAGGCAACATATCTGGCATTGAAGTTAAGCTTGGCAGTTTTTCACCCTGTCCCTCCTCCCTCCAGCCCAAGCGAATGCTCACTTCATCAATGAGAAACACCACTGGCTTGCCTGCCAGATGTAACGGAGATCCATGAATTCACATCTATTCTGTAAATCCGTGTTTCATTCAGATTGTCAATACTTTGACTTCACTTCCTCATGCAGTGGTGTTAAAGGGTAAAAAGCTGAAACCATACATGTGTCGCCAGTTCAGAAATACAGATGTGTTGGTGATCCACTTGTCAGAACCCGTGTGGATTGCCTCTCTGGTGTAACAAAAAAAAAAAAAAAAGCACTTTCGTTTTGAGATTTAAAACCTTAAAAATGTACAGAATAATATTTTTATATTCATCTTTGAAAGTAACGAGTGTGTACTTTGTAAAACACTTTTGTGTCACATAAGAATAATATTAATACTTTAAAAATCTCAAGATGAAAAATGTAAGTCCTTTTTTTCTTTTCTTTTTTTTTAAATCTTTTTTTCCTCTAGCATTTTACGATGGGATAATGAGACAGATGTCTCTCAACTGGAAGGACATTTTGACATTGTTATGTGTGCTGACTGGTAAGTACATAAAAATCATAAAACTCATGTTAGAAATATAGCTTTGCTGGAGTAATTGTACTGTGCTGCTTGCCTGATGGCTAAGCAAAGTCAACAAATGAAGCACAAAACCACCTTAACCTCAACAAATTAATATTCATCTCCATGTGACAGTTATAAGGTAGTCTTCTATCACACAGTAACTTCTACCACATTATTTCCCAAAGATTGATTTTGAGAAGCATTTCCATTTTCTGGAATTGCCTCTGTTTCATGCTTGACGTATCAGTAAATGGACGACTTAGGCAAATTGCAAATAATTATGGCTCAGTGAGGAACAGTCTGGAGAAAAGGGAGTTTATCAACACAAACAGCTCAATTAGCTTACTTCTTAGGAAAGATCTGACTATTGATATAAGGGGATATATTTTTTTGCTCCCCAGAAAATCTTTCCAAGGAAAAAAATATTTTCAAAACCTTTTTTTCCCCCATCACATTCTGTTTCTTAAATCAATTTGACAGCAGTATTTGTAGGCATAGATTATTTACACAGGCACATGTTAATTATAATTCTTAGTAAAAAAAAAAGTACAGCACTTGATTTGTGAAAAGGTAGATACATGTTACAACACAGTATACTGTTTAGTAATTTATGCAAATAGATTTGATTATTGACACAACCCTTTTCTGATACTGGATTTGCAGAATTGTGCTGTGCAGTGTTTGCTGCATGGTAACTTTTAAAATGGTACAGTATTAATTATTTGTGTTACATAAATGGAGACAGTGTAAAAAGAGATGTGCAAATTTCATTTAGAGGAGTAGGTGCTTTTAAATGAATCTGTTTTTCCTTCATGGATATTTGCTCTTGACCCTTTAAATATCCAAAACAGAAAAAGCCGTTTATGTTTTCTTGCACATAACTGCTGTGAAAGACCAAATTCTGAAAACAGGGACTTCCTAGGACAGCTCAGTTCAGCAGATTTCTGTACCTTACTAAGAAATAAAGGAAAAAGGCAAAGGGAAGTATGAAGCTGTCTATTGTCTTTTTAAACAATGTTCTTTTTAAGTGGCTTCTAATAAAATATTCCACTAAAGCTTTTTTTTTCTTCTTTTTGCTGTGATATTTTGCTGTTTAAGCAAATTTATTATTTCAGGAAAGTTACTGGTTTTGTATAGCAGTGGAGAAAGCATGTTTAGTCATCTTTTTTCCTTCTAATACCTATTTGTTGACAGAATGCAACAGTGCTTAATTTCTCTTAGCATTTAATTTCAAAAAAGTTCTTTGTTTCCAAAAAGGACGGAGGAGGGTTTCTAAATAATCACTGATAATGTGCCTCAGAGATGCATCATCTGATTAAAATAAGGAGCTAAACAACACCATATGATTTCAGCAAGTAATTTAGTAAATGCCTTCCTCACCAAATATTAGAATGGATACTCCAGGTTTCATTGCACAGATGAAGTTAATGCTGGACAGGATTAGATCAGATTAAGTATGAAAGTCAGATCAGAGTGCTGGCGGACATGAGCAGGAGGGCAGCAGTCTTCTCGGAGGCTTAGACAAGGCTCACATATGGATGTTCTCCAGATTATGTGGGTGAAGCAAGGTCTTGCCAAGAGATTTAGAGTTAAATTTGTTCTTCACACAAATATCAAAACAACCTGGCTGTGCCATCTCTTGTATTCTTGATACTCACACCATGTCATCCTATTTGTGCTGGGAGTACAGCAGAGTGGAGCAAGACTTAAGTTGTTTTTTCAGTAATATTCTTGCCTAATACTCCTCCCAGTCTGTTTGGAAAGAGTGTAGTTTCTTTAGGAAACAAAGAATCAAACATGACAGGTAAAATACATAATGCATTTGCAATCCCTGCATTTTGTACATTTATTTTGAAGCACTTAAGATGCAGGTAAGTGTGTAAATATTTATAGATTTCTAAAAAATAAATAGAAATGTGCAGGTTAGTTTAAAGTACGTGTTTTTATTGACAAATTGTCTCCATTTTCTTATTGCAAGTGCCCATATGTATAGTTTAATAAGCATGAAAATCCCTTTATTGTTTGTTTCTTTTCGAAATCATTCTTTTTAGTTATGGACACTGGGTTTGCAGGTACATGAAAAGGCTAGGAAAAAAAATGTTCCATGCTTTATCAAACTCAAATCTTCTTTTCATTTTCATGTATTTCTCTTCTGAGATATAGAATCTGCTTGAGAACTGTTGGCAGGATTTTTGCTGTCTGAATTTTTTGGGCTGCCATTGAATAGGGAAGAAAAAAATATCTCTTTTCTTATAGCTTCTCGGCTGAAACCTGAAGTATGCAGCGATAAAAACAGATAGAATAGATTGCATTTAGTTTAACACCATCATATAGCTTATTCTCAGTCAATAAAATCTGAGATTAGAACAGAGAACTAGAAAGCAAAAAATCTGAGTTCAAATATTAGGTACATGGATAAATTTTTATTGAAGTATTTCCAGCAAGGGTGATATTGTCTGATTCTCTGAATAGCTAACCAGTGGTACTGCTTGATCCCATTTACATGAAAACAAGCTCTATTCATAAACATATTCCAAATCCACATGGAGGTTCAAGTAAAAATGTGCATGATTACAACAAGCAGCGATATGTTTATATTCATATATTTACAGTCAGACTTTCATAAACGTTGTGTGCAGGAGTGGAAAATAAGTTATTTCCCAGAACAGACAGTCTATTAGTTAACAGCTAAATTTAGTAGCTCAACTAGATTATAAAATAAATAAGAGGCAAACTGTGAAAGCTAGTCATTATTTAACCATTCAGGATTTTGACAATAAAAATAGTTTCATGGTTCAGCAGTTCCAAAATAACTTGTAAAATGTCAACTATGAGATAAAAATAAGAAAGAAGAAATATCGGTGAGGCTACACCTGGAAGAAGGATACACTGGGAAAAAAACCACACTGAAATAACCTTTAAAGCATATCCACCCACCTCATATTTTTCAGGGGGAATTCTAAGGCCAGGTGAGGGCTGCCAGAATTTTAGACTTTCTTCTGACCTACACTTGTGGTTATAAAGTCATGCAGGTGCTGGAATTGTAAGAGTATGAATAGAGGAGGAGAAATAACAGGTGGCTGTTTAGACAGGCCAAAAACAAAGACTCTTCCAAAGCTCTTGAGAGCATCAGATTTCTGATTTTTTTCAAAGGAAGCATATATCCTTTTCTTTATTAAGAAAAAAGTTGCTGAGATTTTTAATCCAAGGAGAGAGTCAAGGCCAGTAGAACTGAGCCAACAGAAAAATCTTTGTCTTATGTAGAGACAGTATAAGGTCTAAATCTCCAAATCATTTTGGAAGCGCATAATGTGCCACTTTACTTACTTAGACTGATCATATTCTTAAAGTTTGGCACATGCATAAGTATTTGCACAGCAGAGGCTGGGGGGGGCTGTCTCGCATTACTTTCACTACGGAGATTTTTGCTGAAGCCACAGGGAGTTGTGGATTCACCAGGAATGTGGAACTGAACTGAAAGTATTCTTAAAATATGTCAATTTTATTTCCATTAGTGTATTTCATTTAATATAAGGAAATCTTTTTTACTTTTACATTTACATGAATGCAGTAAGATCTCTGTCCTTCAGTTTAGATTTATTATTCTTTTTAAGCCTGATTTCTTGCACATACTTTCAAGTGCATTGGAATCTGACAACATGGAAGTAAGGGTTTTTTCAGTTTATGTCAGCCATGTAGTTGAAGTCGAACAAAAAGATAAGTGGCCCTATGCATTAGGCACCATACATTAATGTAATAATGTCTATAATGTCTGAAGTACACCTGTAAACTAAGGTATTTTAACAATTGCAAAGTATGCAAAAAGAAAAATAAGTTCACATCATAAGATATAAAATACAAGTATATGCCCCTTGTTTTGAGACGCAAGAGGATATCAGCATGAAGCAAATTTAGAATCTACTTGTTTTTTTTCATTTGTTTCCTTGTGGCTTACTGTTACATTTGTGCACTTTTGGTATAAACCTTCATTTTGGTTTTAATGGTAATTAAAATTTTAAAAAAAAAAAGAAGAAGAAGAAGAGGGAGGTGACAAGATTGCCTGCCTGTTCATCTGGATTTCACAGGCTAAGAGCACTGCCTAAACAAAGTCCGAATCATCAACTGTGCTCTGGCCTCTGCTGCTGCAATCCAAAACTTCCTTGCTGACCTGAGAAAGCCTTGCTATTCCTGTCCTGAGCTATTGCTTTCACAGCGCCCTTACTGCATAAACATGAGGCATTACCACTAAAGTAATGGTGAGCTAAGCCAAATTTGAATTGAGGTGTGAGAACTGAGTGCTAATGTTTTAGAACAATACATTATTTAATTTCACTGAGCTGTTGTGAGCTTTAAAGGATTCTCTCGGATACATTTTTAGGATGCTGTGATAATATTTAGTTCTGCAAATTCTACCTGTAAGAGAAATTGCGTGACTAAATCTCCTTGCGTGGGCCAAATCCTGTGCTGGCCCTGTCTGTCTGCAGCACAGATTATCTATCGACTTCTTCAGGATTTTCCTCAGTCAAGGCATCCTCCAACTCAGAGGGAAAACAGAGATGTTCTCTGGAGTCACTGCATTGCATTAAGGTTGCTTCCAGCCTTCTCTGCTGCCTCTGGTCAGAGAGTGTGGCTCACAGAGCAACAGACTGGAAATCCCCATATTGGAGACTATTTTCAATTAAGCATGTCCCGTTCCCAGGGACAGCCCTTTTGGAGGGCAGGAACAACTTGGGAGCAGAGCCAGGGTGACTGTCCCAGGTTATCTGAGTTTCCTAAGCTAAGAAGGCAAAGAGTCTCCCTCCCATACCACCAAAATATCAATTGGGGTTGAACAGAAAAGGTATTAATTGAAGTTGTCTAATCTAGCAGGTCATGCAACCATTTTAAGTTCTCAAACACTCAGTTTCTGGCGCACAAAGGCCTGTAGTTCTCTCATTGTAAAGGAACAAGATTGATGGCAGCAGTTGTGCCCCTGTCTCATTGTAAAAAGAGAGAATGGTATGCAGGTCCATGAAAAAGGCATTTTAGCCCTGGTAAGTGGCCCTAAAATTGTGTTTCCACTACACTGCTTTCAAAAATAAAAATATTGTACATGCATTTTTCATTTGGAATGTACTTCTGTCTACACAGGATCCCAGCAAGTCTTAAATGTGCATGCTTGTGATGTTTCTCGTTGAAGAAAATTAGTTATTTTTAGCAATTCATTTGGGAGAGGACTCATGCACCGTATTGCACCACTTCTGCAGGTGGCTAAGTTCTCGGTGAAGTGGTGTCTTATGGTTTCTGTCTGTACAGGGATCTACCTGAGGTGAATGTGATTAGAACTCCCGGGAGACATTAGAGATATCAGCTGCTGTTTCAATGAATTAAATTTAAACAAACATTTTTTCAGTAACATTCTTCCAGTAAGATTAATCAAGACTAAGGGGCAACCATCATGCCAGCTGCTAAAGTTTAAATATTCTTGCAGACAGACTACCAGAGAAATTGTTAGCTAGTACTTCAATATCTTGAGAAGAAATTCAAAAGGTCATAATTCTGCATAAGTGCTTTAAGAAATGTATGGGTATCCAGTCTATCATATTTTCTCAACATGTGCCACTCTGCCAGTTTTTGCTGATGAAATTCAGTCACTGACAAGTTTATTGATAGGGGTTTGGTTTTTTTCCTGAGTAGCAAAAATTCACAGCACCTACACAACTGCTTGACCCTATGATATGTCATGTTGTATTCTCCTTGGTAGCTGTGGTGTGTCCTTACCTAAATATCCAAACATATTCTGTTCTTGATGACTGGCATGCTGTTGGCAGACCGCGTTTTCCTTGTTGGTGTTTCATAGGTTCTTTATATTCTTTTAGAGATTTCAAACCTGGAAAAAAATTAGCCACATCTGTTCAGAAAGAGATGTTTGAGAATAAAAGAAAGGGGAGTATAGGAAAAAATCTTAAAGAATGGACAAAATGCCATGTAGTGTGGAACTTGGGCTTGACACAGGCTGGAAAGCAGTTTTATTACAGAGAAAGTGTGAAAAATAATGAAGAAAGAATGACATTATTTGTGACCTGCTTGATAGAGTTTCTTATCTGAATCACCAATATAAATGCAGCCCATGATAGTAAGGACTGAAAGGCATCAGTTGCTATCCGATGGTTGTTCACTAACCATTGTAAATGCACTCTCATCCACAGTAACTACATGTCCACAAATATCTAGTCAAAAGTGATTGGCACCCTGGTTGCCACTATTAGTACATACATTAAGGTGCTGAGGGGCATGAAGAATGAATTATCCCCTCAAATCATGAGGTAATCACGCCAAAATAAGGCTGAGCATGTTGGCAACATTGCATGGGAAAATTGACTCTGCTGCTATCCTTGTGGGACTCATGCTGGAGATGAAGGATTTCACTCCTGAGTGATGACAACGCTGTACAATCTGGGTTTGAACAGTGTTTGAGGGAGAGAGGAGCTAAGGGCTTGTAAATCTTTACAGAGATAGATATAGAAATAGAACAAGTATGCATAATAGGTTTATTATAATGAATTAATGCCACAACTGTGAAGGTAAAAGGAAAAAAATAGACCCTTAGTAGTAATACCTGAAATACAATAGAAAACACTTTTTAAAACTCCACACACATACCTTGTATAAAAAAAAACCACGTAAAATGTTATCTTTCTATATTGATCCTGATTTCTGATATGGTAGTATTTTAATAGCTAGCATATGTGATCTGTGAATTTCAGCTATATAAAGATCTGTTTCATGCCAGTATTTTAGCTTGGGTTTAGATTATATTTGGGTTTATGTATTTTTCAATATTGAAAAGTACCTAACTGGACAGAAATGGAGACTACAGCTTCTCTTTTACAGCATTGTGTAAACATATGTAATTAGCCTTGTACTTATCTGCATTAGTATCATTAGAATTGAAAACCCATTTTAATCTGGATTCTGTTCTCTTCTCAATGTCAGCCTGTTTCTGGACCGGTACAGAGCTAGCCTTGTTGATGCAATAAAGAGATTACTCCAACCCAGTGTAAGTATGTTTCTATTTTCTCCCGAACACTGGCTTCAGAATAATTAGTCTGTGCACAATGATTGAGAGAGTAATGGAATGGCAGGATTAATGTCATGTAATACTTTAATACTTATTATGTCCAACTTCAATTGAGTCTTCTAATCTATCAGATTCTTTCGTAATCATAAACTAGGAAACTTCTTATACTTGGCCTTCTGATAAGGAACACAGTGGGTAGTAAAATAAATGAAACCGCTTCAAAGATAGCGTCAGATTATTTTTATCAAAGCTTTTCTCAAGTATTTTCCTTTGATAATAATGTCTTCATATTAAAGTAAAAGTACGATATTGAAAGTTTTTATGTTGGCTTCTGTCATTTGTAATCCCTTCAATTGTAACCTTTGTCATTGTGTATTTATTTATTGTGAAAGAATATTTTTTCTTTTCATTTCTGTTCATATAAAATGAACAAAAACCTTATGCATATATTGTAGCCTAAAACTTTTTTTCATTAAGCATGCCCTGTGTTTGCATGTTTTATACCTTAGAACATAATGAAATTAAGCTTTTCATAAAATGCTTACATATTCTACATGAGTGTCACTGAGGAAATATTTTACCGATCTCAATCTATTAGGCTGTTAAATCAGAGAGCTACAGGTAAAAATAAAAGCTGTTATATGCATATACTTATACAAAACAAATGATCTTGAATCTCAAAAAAAATAATTTAAAAGTAGATATCTAAATGAGAATATGAGAAAACATGTGAAGTAATATAAGTAGGAATTTGAAATAGGAATTTTACCTTTCATGCTTAAAATATGAATCTTCCAGTAAGGTAAACTTTCCATTTCTAAACAAAAGTGCTTCATTTTATCAGTGCATTCTCCAAACATTATTTATAAATTGTATTGTACATTTTGTACAAGAGATTTTCTCTGTCAAAGGAATAGAAGAACCAAACGTGCAAAGGCTTATGAAACTGAGTCATTTTAGTCATGTAAGTAATCCCATTCTTTGCTTAGAGTGATCAGGTTTCTATTCTTGGTTCTATCGTAGACTTTCCTGAGTGACCTAAGGCAAGTTACTTAAGACTGAATTATTTTAATGAGCTGTGAGGCAAGGCTGCCAGGAGAAATGTAGCCACCCTGAGGAAAAAGTTACCCAAATATTTCGGTCAGTAGCAGCCAGGGGAGGTTAAGCAGCTCAGGTCCAGCGTGATACATTCTGACTTCCATGATGTACCATCAGTTGTCAGGGTGCAATAATTTTTGAGACCAGAGGTGATCTAGAACACAAAGATGGTCCCAGGCTTTTTGGCCCAGATCAATGGCTGCACCTGGCTCTTCAGTTAACCCCCTGGTCTGCTGTACTGGCTCCACGGAAGGGCACTGGCAGAGAAGAGGTGCCATGGTAACTGTGATCTGGCTAGAAGCCTCTAGCTGGGCTGGAAGAATAGCCGTTAGTTGACTTGTCTCCTGCTTATAGCTAGTCACAGTCTGGTGGTCTATACTGCTAAAAACATGAGTGCACACATACATTTGTATATGCATACACACATACATTCTTTACCTAGGCTGATGAGGCCAACCAGACAACTCGGTTTAAAAAACAGTGACGATAAGGCAGCCTGAATTTTAAGTAGTGTTCATAGCTCAAGTTCCCATCTATAGACAATTTAGGAACTGTTAACCTGACATCAAACCAAAACTGGGCTGACTTTGTTGCTTTTTAATGCCAGTCAGCTAATTCAAATTCAGAACACGCTTTTGTTTTTCAGAGCAGAACTACAGTTCTTTGTGAAAGTAGATGGAGTAAAGGGAGATGGCTTTTTGTTGCCTGTCTTCCTAGGTTGGGTTGCTTCTGCCCATTGTGATTAATAGCACAGCCTCATTTACTATGCTTTTTAGGTTATAGTTCCTATTTCATATCAGCAAAGCTAGCTTAAAAAATTTTTGCTCCTTGCATGAATTTCTTTTGCAGAGTTTTGGACCATGATCCAAACTGTATTTTTTTACTAAAGTAATTTACCTAATCCCATCATGGATGGTTATATGGATGGATATCCAGTTACGGCATGTCCTTGCTAATTATTGTAATTCGTAACTAAGAGGATAGCAAACCATCGGGTGGGGTGGAAGCTGGAAGTGCAGACACCTTAAATGAGCTCTCTTGTCCAAAAAAGATATGTTGAACACAGATGCCTTCAAGCATATGCTTTCATGATTTGAAAGACCCCAGCAAAAGCATATACTCATTTGAAGATGCAGTCACAAGTACAAAATAGTTACTGTTTTTACTGTTCTTGTAAACCTGTATAAACCTAAGGATAGCATCAGAGGAAACTTTGCTGAATTACACTATACTTTGGCCTTTAACAGAAAACTAAATTAAGAGTGAATAGATTTGCCAGTTGCAATAATTAAAAATTATTTTATATAATATAAAATATAATATAAATATAAATGTATGGGCGTTAGTTTATGCCTAAGCTAAGGCATAAACTGTTTTGATTAAGTTCACTCTTCTACGTTAATTATTTTGGCTCAAATTTACAAGTTACATTTCCTTATTGGTATAACTTTGCCAAATTGATGGAGGAACAATCTCAAATTGAAGACACATCTAGATGTAAGACATCTTTCAAGTGTAACTATGATACAACTAGGATAGAAGACTTCAGGGAAAATATTAGCAAGCAAAACTAAAAGGAAAAGTGGAGTAAAACAGAAAATAACAGGTATCCTTACAAAGCTGTCTTGAAGGAGAGATTCAGAACAGGTAATCTATTCTGTTAGTTTAAAAAGAGATAAATTTATCTGCAGTATTTCCTTTTTCATTAAGGGTGTTTGTGACTGTTAGAATCCTTATGGCATAGCATTATGTTCTGGGTAACATTTTGTTTTCCTGGAAACAGTACTCTGGTCATTTCAGTCCCCTGATTCATAGTGTGACCTCATGGACAGTTGTATTGGCTCAGGAAAAGAGGAGCAGAAATTCACACAGGCAGAAATGAGCAGCTCGCAGAGTTACTGGGGGCTTAAATTGCTATCTGAATTTGTTACAAAGGATAATGTCACCTGTAAACCAATTCCAAGAATTAGGCATTGAAATTTTACATCAAACAAATTTATCTTGAATGGCTATATTTTATTCCCCTTATAAGCAAGCTACTTGATCTGCCAACATTTAGTTTTATTTTTTCCTATTATTAAAATGTACTTTTAATTTCAATCTCAGCATAAGCAGTTGCTTGTTTGCATATTTCCCTAATTAAGAACATTTTTTTATGAAGGCTTTGATTCTTCTGTGGCCTATCCATTCAAAATCCCAGTGAAGTCATTGGGATGCTATTGAGCCATGATTAGTACCAGCAAATAAGACTGCATTTAATAATGATTGATGAGTAAGCCTAATCACAGGCATGTCCAAAACATGAACGTCTATTCCGTTATCTTACTGCAGCATTTTAGTGACATTTCAAACTACTGTAACTGACACTTTCTTCTGTGGTTTGTTCACAAGTTTACTAGAAGTATTTTCCCAGCTGAGGAAAGGCCATTTTGAACTTTAAACATCATCCTAAACTGGGAGGCACTGTTGAGTTAGAATTAAACAACCTTGGCATAGTCCATCAAGTGTAGATCCAAGCCGCTGGTCTAATTTTTTTATTGTACAGCAACCAAGAAATGAAAAGCATTTTAAAATCAGAAATGTGAGTGCAGCCCCACAACAGGTAGCAGAAGCACAGAGATCCATGATTGACAAGAAAGTGCTTTCACGGTACCTCCAGAGTACCTGCCGGTTTTGAGGAGATTATTGTACTATTAAACTTAAGCATGATTTCTTCATTTTTATCAGTGAGGGCAAGATCCTCAGGTGTTTTAGATGCACGCTAAATTCAATAGATGGATGGATTTTTACAGCAGCTAAGGATCTGGCTGAAAGTTACTGCGTAGTGATTTCCATAAAAAGCCATTTCCCTTTTTTGAAGTTATTTCAAGATTTTCAGTCTGGTTTTAAGAGATATTCCATACCATGTTATGTTCTATTTTACTGTATTTCTCTTTCAAATTAAATCTGAAGTAGTCTGCCGAGTGTGTGAGAAGGAATGGCCGCACGGCGCTCTGTGAGGGGGGCAGCTGCCAGGGCACGGCCGGTACAGGGCCTGCGGCCTTCAGCCATCTCCATTTGCAAGTTTCGGCCATTCCACAGGTCCCTGAGTGAATCGCGTGGTCAGTAAGCCCTGGGCAGGGGACATGTTCCCCACTACCCTGATGTTTCTGTGAAGCTGCCTGTGAAGGTGCAGGGCTCCAGGGGAGCCTCATCCTTCTTGCATCAGGAAGGGTCTGCAGAACCACGGTCTGGGGAGCTGAGATGGCAGCAGGAGGAGGAGGATCCTCAGCTGAAGGCTCCCTTTGCTGCCCACTTCTGTCTGATGGCAATATAGCATGCCAAGGATGTGAGGCATGCCAAGGATGCCGATTGTGAATTTCCTGTGTTTAATGTTTTTCATCCTGAGCTGAGCCTATATTCAGACCTAACATTTACAGAAGCAATTCCAGTGCCTTTGGTGCGAGTTACACCCCTCTGCACCTCATATTTAGCCACAGAATTAAAGTTACAGCTTACACATATGAACAGAAGTGAATGGCTTGGGATATTGCCCTAGGTCTCCTTTGTGCTGAAATTTCCCACGAGAAAGATGAGGATAACAGTATTTCCCTATCTCACAGAGGCATTGTGAGCATAAATACAGTGCTGTGGTATTGACGATTGGAGTCTTTTAAGTACACATTAGTATCACAAATACTGACATAGAGGTTTTTTGCTGCCTCACTGCATGTATGTGAGTGTACGTGTGCACAAGCTGTAACACACAGGTTGTTTCCTGTCCTCCTCACTAAGTATCTGTGTCAGCGTCATAACTTTCCAGAGTTCCTACGGAAATTCTCTCTTCTGATCACTTTTTTCCTGAGATTTCATTTTCTCAAGCCAAATATTCTTCTGCGGCATCTATAATCATTTCATAATTTCTTCAGATCCCTAAAAATATTTTTTATGTCTTTGGTTGATTACAGCACCTCACAAATTAGTCTTAGCTCTCATTAATATAGAAGTCAAATACAAGAACTCAGAGTAAACTTTGTGGCTCCCCTCGGTGTGATATGCTGTTGGCTGAATATTAACCTTTGTTTACAGCTCTTCAAGCAGTTTTCATTCCATGTGACAGAACACAGTATTCAGCCAATTAGAATTAATTTTGCAAATAAGATTTCAAGAGATGCTATATCACGTAGGTTAGGTTTTGGGCTAGTACTTTGCACAGTGTGTCTAAAATCTATCAGTTCAAGGTACGGTTATTTTTGTTTTCTTAAATACAGAAGGATGAACAAAAAATTATCTAATGGACCATAGTGTATTGCCTGGGCATCATAAATGGCCTGATAATCTTAAAAGATCCAGAATTACTGTGCAAGAAAATTAAGTCCTGCTTTAAATGCAATTTACCGTTTTAAGGTCAAATTTGGTTGCACTGCTCAGGTAGTTTAAAATATCTTTTAAAAACTGATGATCAGGGCCATTGTAATTCCACTGACAGCAAGTGGGAGGTACTCTTCTACGAGTGAGAGCGAAAAAAGAAAATCACTATTTGCAGCCTTTGCTTGGTCATGAGCTAACAAATGGATTTTGCATGGAGTGTATATTTTATGTGCTTTTTCTGTTTTAGTTTGGTAATTCATAACCACCATTATTGTATGAAAAGGAGCAGATGTATGGCAGTTGGCAGTTTTCTAAAGAAAATATTTATTTATTACTTTCTATTTTGCATTCATTTAATCAGAGAAATCTTGCATATTTTGAAGAGTTATTTGTATTACCCTATTTTAGTATTTTCCCAAGAGAACAATTGACTTTTCCAGCTTGAGTATGTTAAAAGCTTAGTCAGGTGTCTGTTATATCTGGTTCTCTTCCAGTTTTAAAAATGTATAAATTCCCTTTTTAATGTTCCAGGGAAAAGCAATGGTATTTGCTCCACTCCGAGGGAATACTTTAAACCAGTTTTGCAATCTAGCTGAAAAAGCTGGTTTCTCTATCCAAAGACATGAAAATTATGATGAACACATTTCGAACTTCCACTCCAAGGTTAGTTTTCTGCTTGTGTTAGATAACACTTTAATCCGCATTGCATTTTGAAGAGATCATGGTCCTTTTGGCAGGTAACCTAAATGTTTGATTAAAGTACTCCTTAGGTGTGCTGTTTCTGAACAGCTATTTTTGTATCTGATTATTTTGTGTGGTAGAACCATCGTTTATCTCTGCACGTCTAGAAGAGTTTTGCAGAAGCATCTCCTGTTTACCCTTTTCATTCACAGAAATCTAATATATGAGAGTCTCTTCTTGTTGTTGTTAGCTGCCTATAAATATACGGCACACTAGCATTTACATTTTAATAAAAAGCTTGCAACTTCTAAGTAGGTTAAATACTGAAATGGACTGAAATAAATAGGAGGTGAATGTCTAATTGTATCATATCGTACCTTAAATCCTTATCTCTGGCTG